>NC_141699.1:83685710-84232036 GCF_964263255.1 Lissotriton vulgaris
GCCTGTGCCCACAGAAGGTAGTTATTTGGTTAACTGAACAGTAGGCTCTATGGCCAAAGTGCACCACCGGTTGTAACAATAGAGAGAGCGTAGAGTGCCACGAAGCGGTGGGGGCTTGTTTTGCTAGGCACGGGGAGAGTGTGTGTGTGGCTCTGGGTGTGTGTGTGGCTCTGTGTGTGTGTGTGTGTGTGTGGCTCCGGGTGTGGGTGTGTGGCTCTGGGTGTGTGTGTGTGGCTCTGGGTGTGTGTGTGTGTGTGTGGCTCTGTGTGTTTGTGTGTGTGTGTGGGGGGGGGCTGGGTGTGTGTGTGGGGGGGGAGGTGGCTCTGGGTGTGTGTGTGTGGCTCTGTGTGTGTGTGTGTGTGGCTCTGTGTGTGTGTGGCTCTGGGTGTGTGTGTGTGGCTCGCTCTGGGTGTGTGTGTGTGTGTGGCTCTGGGTGTGTGTGTGTGGCACTGGGTGTGTGTGTGTGTGGTAGTAATTGCTGTCTGCTGAGCTCGTCCGTACGGTACAATAGGTCTCACATTTGCAAGAGATTAAGCTATTGGCAATTTAAATGAAAATTCCATTTATGTATCTGTTTTCAAAACCAACACATAAATACAAATTTTGTTATTTACAATGCCAATAGCTCTAACTTTTCCAAAGGCGAAACCGTTGCATTGTAAATGCTTGTTTTTTTTGTAGTTTCGAATTCAAGTTGAATTGGTAACTAAAGTGGAGGTTCCAAAAAATATAAACGTGCAAAGTTTTTTTTTTTGTAAAGCAGGTGAGAGGAAGCCACATGTTGGGGAGGGGAGGAAGAAAGACTGGGACGCGTGTGGGATATTAAAACAAAACAAAGTGTGAAAGCAGAGGAGAGTGAGGGAGCAATGAGGAGCACTGGGGCGGGGAAGGGGACAGAAGATCACGGGGCCGAAACAGCTTCAGGGGTAGTTGTAAGGTGAGTACGTAAGCATAGCATAGAGGGTGGGCAGGGAAAAGCATATGGCAATAGAGATCAACATGGAAGGCAGGGGAGAGAAGTACACGAGGGAGACAGCTGGAAAACACATGGATCCCCATGACTGCTTAGCCCAAAAGAAAACATTTGTTTGGCAGCCATAAGAGTATTAAAGTGCTGCAAACCATAAAAAATTCTAAGAGCAAGAACCGTAACTAACTTGAGAACAAGACAGAATGTTATGGTATTGGAAGATGAATTTTCATGTAATTAAAACCTTTTGCTCGTAATCAAAGAAGGGCATCAACATGCAAGGGCAGAGAGGAGTCCATTTAGGTCTGCCATGGGGAGGGATTCGATACTGGGAGTCCATGGGGCATTGAACACTAGGCGCAAAGGGTTTGTGGTTACTAGTTAACAGAGTGATAAAACACTACTTATGGGGAACAAACACAATGAGTGTTGGGGCTTGGAATGCCACCTCTCTCTTATTTGTGAGAGCTGGGAATGGGTATTATCCATGGAGGCCTATGAAACCTTTTTCCAAGGAGGTGGTGGTCCCAGACAGCCTAAAAACCATGGCTGAACCACTAGGACAAAGAAAGAGCGATCTGTGCCTCTCTGTTTATAAAGCATATGGCCCTGCAGCAACACAACAAAGACAGGCTATAAAAGATGGTGTGGAGTATATAGCTTCAATTTAGGTTGAAAACAAGTAGGGGTGATTCCTTTAATGGCAGCGGAGACATGGTCCCTAAGCCATAGGTCAACAATGGAAAGAGCAGCAGTGTATTGTATTTGCTGCAGTGCATCCAGAAGGTGGTCTGTGATCACAGGTAAACACTACATAATGTAACTATGAGGTCAAGAAATCCGAAAACTTAAAGGAAGGGAAGCAACTCATTTCAAACAATTCTAAAAAGAAGCCCATTTCAGCTGTATTTTTGATTCACGTGGCATCAACTTGGGGATCTAGTTAACCCCTTCGCTGCGGCGGCTATTCCGCCGCAGAGCTGAGGGGGAGGCGGGGCGGCGCGGCGTTCCCGTGCTTGTGACAGAACCGCTCCGTCACGGCCCGCGGGTGAGCTGTGCTTGTGACGGAACGGTTCCGTCTCGGCCCCGCCCGCTCTTTAGAACGTCAGCGCGGTGCGCGGAATTCGCGACGCGAGGACGCGGCGAGCGGGCCGTGACGCAACCGTTCCGTCACCAGCACAGCCCACCCGAGGCTCATGACGGAACGGTTCCGTCACGAGCATGGGAGGGGTTAAAGTACTAGACTCTCGACTAAATGTAAAAGGCTTGAAGATGGATCAAGCCCCTCTGTAAGCCGAGATACGCTGCTCCCCATGGACAGGGTAACCAGTTTTGTCCCAGTGAGCTTGAGCTTCTTTGCTGCCTTCCTTTGGGCTATTCCTTTATTCCAGTTGGGGACATTGTGTCTTTACTTCACTGACTATAGCTTCAACTTAAAGACTTTACATCCTTTTAGTGTAAAAGTACAACAATGTGCCATAGCCAATCAATCCAAGCAAGGATAGCAGATAAAGAGAACAAGAACAATCGCACTGATTCCTGTAGGGACCAATATCGAAAGGCAACACAAAGGGAGGAGAATAGTGGTATTCACATCACACTGAGTCCATTTTACAAACACTGCCTAGTTTTCAGGACAGATGTCCTAAAGTACCAGATGTAAAAGTACACCCATGGCAAGATAAAAGACATTGGGTGTCACATTCAAGGAACACACCTGTTTGGCTATAGGATACAAGGTTTACAGAGACCATTACTAAGGCAGTGGAGTATGTGTCATATTTAACAACGTGTAACTGCAAAGGACACTTCACGTTTAAAACTTGGCCAGGACAGTCAATACTGGGTATCGTGTTGAAAGCAGCATCTATGTCAGAGAAAAGGATACTTACGGGCAGTCACATATCTATGTGGCTAGTGTTTAATGACATGCTTGACGGTCAGAGTGTTGGACTTACTGTGTTTATTGCTGCACCTAGGAGAGAAGCTGCAACAAAGAGGAGTTGGGGTAGGGATATGTATTTGAGCAGGACTATTGATGGGTAGAGTTAGTGAGAAAGAGAGTCTTTGCAAGCAGGCTGTGGACTGTGTGGTGTTTTTGCCACATGTGTGCTTGGAAAAGAAAGCTCAACCTGTGTTGCCACCAGCGTCAAGTTGTGCATACTCAGTGTTCGAGAAACGTGTGACAATAGACACAGTCAGGCTACCCTAGTTAGGACATATGACACTCACAATGCATCACAATTAACCCTCTGCCAGGACAGAAATGCCAGATGTCTCATTTAGCCGGCTAGTAGTGTTCAAGGTTATGGAGGGTAGATTTAATTCTGTCTTGAAGGCACAGGAAACTGTGTCAAACACAGCACCCCTCTTAGGTCCGAGATCATTTATCAGTCATATCATATAGAAGGATGCCGGGTGCTGCATTCAATAGCCCTGTGGGGAAAGAAGACACCAGGAACCATATGTAACAGTCCTGCCAGGAAAGGAGACGCTTGTGGCCACATTCATCAACGTACCGGTCTGGATAGAAGACAAACAAATTTCTCCCTTTCCCAACTTGTCAGAACACATGATGACAGGCTGAAATATTATAAGTGTTCTATGGAGGTGAAACAGAGAGTGTGCCGGAGGAGGCGGGCCGTAGACTTCACTTTTATACCTGGCACTTTGCCATCACCACGACGGTCACTGCTCATTTTCATTCTCGTCCCTTACCTGCCAACTGCCGCCGCCGCAGCAGCGCTGACTGAGGCTCGGTCGTGCTTCACTCGAGAAAGGGAAAGCGAGCGGGTTTCGCGTGTGTAATCTCTGGTCTGCCCGTGCCCCAGACAATGCCACTCAGAGAGAGTAAGTGGTAAGTCTACGCAGGCCCCTCACACCACCTTAGCCCCACTCATCACACTCCTGGCCACCACCGGCAACAGCGCAGGCACACTCGGACTTGCTAAAATCTATTCTGAGAAACATAGCTCTTCCAGACAGGGGCCTCCATGCTTCCGTAACTAGGAAGGCTCAGGCGCGCGGCCATGTTGGTGAGGTAAAAGAAGCGAAAAGAACATATTGAGATTTTTTTTGAATATGTATAACACATATCTCTGCATGTGCAATTCCTACCTTAGTTTCAAAACTCCCTACTACAAGTCTCTCGCTGCGCGGTAAGTGTTGCGCACTGCAACGCTAGGCGTGAGACCTAAAAACGAATGAAGAGCTTGAAAAGCAAGCATTGGAAGCATACAAGCCAGACAATCAGAGATATGGTGAAGAGGCTATTGAATAGAAAGAGTAAAAGATCTTATAGACTGAAATAGAATACGAGAAATGTGAAGACTGTGAAAGAGACAGGGATGCTGGATATGGAGAGTGCTAGAGAAAAGTGAGAGAAAAGTAAATAAGAAGAAAGACAAACAGAAGAAGACTAGAAAGATTAAAACACTAAGAGTAGCGGGAATAAAATATAAAGGAAACAGGAAGATTGTAAAAGAATGTTCCCTTAAGCTTAGTAAGAATGTCAAAATTGTCTAAGTGCAAAACCCCAAATCACTGTGAAAATAGCTGATCGTGTTATCCCTGTGCATTTGCTGTACATTTTTACCACGGGTGGTGCATAATTGCACTAAGAGGCATAATGGCATAATTTCAGGAAATTCATGTACCAAGCATAAATGCAAAATTACTGAAATTACCTGAATTATCCGGGCGTAATTTAAGTTTTGGCCAGCCTGCCTCTGTGTCGTAGATGTGACTCCTCTCTAAGTGTTAAGCCCTAGCAGGAAGATTCTGCTGTGGAGCAAACTCAAAACAGCGCTCTCATTCTGCCTGCGGCGTGATCACCTTCCTGTGCAGTCCTCGACTGTGGCGCAAACCCTGGCTTCTGATTATGCCATACGTCTGTTCCTTCTGTAGGCAGTGGTTCTTAATGCAAAGTCTTCTGCTGCCAGGTTGGCCTGTGCGATACCAAAGGGGATGATGGACGGAGCATTTGAGCAAATCAAACACTCATCCCCAGTCAACTGATCTGGATTTAATCCATCATCATTCTTTACCTCACTCCACCACCCCGGTTCAGACATGGCCATATGCAAATCAGTCTGACTATGTGCCTCATGGGAACAGTCCAGCGCCGAACTACCACGCCATTTCTTCCCTGGACCGGAAAAAAAGCATCCTGGGACCGGTTTTGGGTTCATAACCCTCATCAGCCAGGCTATCTTGAATCCAGTGGCAAAGGGCGCAAGGGACCCACGTCCTGGCATACCCTGCCAACTTAGAGCAAACAAAGCGATACCAAAGGGGATGCTGGACGGAGCGTTTGAGCAAATCAAACACTCATCCCCAGTCAACTATCTGGGTTTAATCCATCATCATTGTTTAGCTCACTCCACCACCCCATTTCAGACATGGCCATATGCAAATCAGTCTGACCCTGTGCCTCATGGGACAGTCCAGCGCCGAACCACCAAGCCACGATGCCCAGGTTGGCCTGGGCATCATTTCGGTTATGCCGGAGTAATCGGAGAAATGTTGGTAATTCTGCATTACTCTTTGACATGGAGTAACAGATAATTATGCAATTACTCCAGCTCACGTAATTACAAGTCATTTTAGGGGTAAATCCTTCCACAGGAGCACATTTAGCGAGTGTAAGCGGCTGCTCGCACTCACTAGTCATGTTCTGCTGTATTTAGTGCTGTTTCTTAGTACAAAATTCATGCTTGCAGCCATTTTGGATCTGAGGATGCATTTAGCGCAAAGAAAGTAGCTCTAAAAGCTGGTAGTAAATTGGGGGTAAATCGGACGTAAAGAGCACATTTAGCAAGTGCGAGCCGCTTCTCGTGCTTGCTATTCATGTTTTCTTGGATTTAACGCTATTTCGTAGCACAAAATGCTTCCTAGCGTACATGTTTTACACGAAGGGGCATTTTGGCATTTAGAAATAGTGCGGAATGCAGAATTACTCTCCAACATTATTCAAAAGTAACCTCATGGAATTCTTAGGTAATTTTGCATTATTTATGCTACACAAAATTACGTGAGTTACGCCCACCCCTACTGCCAGATCGATGGAGAGCCCTCTGGGCACAGGGCTGGGCTGAGGAGCATACCTCTAGCTGTGCCATGAATCTGCCCCTCTGAGGGTGATGATGGCTAGCTGCCAGGCCCCTATAGAGCCCTGTGAGAACATGGGTCAGCTGTGGCACAAACCTCTGACTGTGCCATAAATCTGCCCCTACCCCTCCCCCACCCTCGCCCAACTAGGCCACTATTTCAACAGAAACAACAGTCCCTCAAAGCATAGAATTATGACTGTAATTAACATAGAAATACAATGATGTCTATGTTCATTTATCCAGATGGCTGAAGTAGATGACGTTTCGGTCCCTTAACAAGATAATGGGATCATCATCAGGACATAGCAATTGATGCCGGAGAAGAATGCCAAAGGGTATTGTATGGGTATTTAATTGCCGGTCCGTCATGAAGTAATTGTAAGGATACCCAGTCATGAGAGTTCTGATAAGTTCTAAGTCAATGTAATTGATACACAATGTGCCAGCAATGAATTGTTGGCTATTGCTGCCAACAGGAGTTGCAACATACCCAGATGAGGGAATTCGCAATATAGAGCCCACATGGGTGTGCCAAACAGGGGAAAAAACTATGTGTGCGGGACCGGAATCAGTCTCGGTGTAAAACCCCTCTGTGCAGCAGCATGTTTAGCTTCACACCATCTGCTCGCAATGCTGTCAGCTGTGACACAGGCTTCTTTGCCACCCTGTGTGAAAGCTCGTACCTACCTCCAGCCCTTCAACGTGCAGGCCTCTGGGTGGTGCACTCTATCAGCAGCTCCATGGTCAGTTGCGTAACAATAGCTCCTTCAGCCTCCGGGTGCGGGGGGACCAAAGCTGCAAGGGGCTCACCCCCGGCACTGTGCACGGGCAGCAGGCCCCTGGCAGGAGAGCTCCTAACTGGGCCCAGCACATGGGGCCCCCTCAATGTACTTTGCAGGGGGGCCCTTAAGTTTTGTTACGCCCAGGGCACAAGTCCTAAAAAAAGAAGTGGGGGGACGCTGACGTCACGACAGGAAGTGACGTCACAAAAGGTGGCTTGCACCCTCAGACTAATTGCCTCCCCTCGCTCATTCCTTAGATGCGATTGCATCAGAGAAGCCAGCGCGTGAGCAGCGTTCTTAATGAGCTCTGATCTCGCCCCAGAGAGGCCAAAGAGTGAATGTGTGGCTCTATTTGCCCCAGTTATCGAGCACCTGTTAAAATAAGTGGGGGGACGCTGTACCCCGACTCGAGTCCTGGTTACGCCACTGAGCATGGTGGGCACCAGGACTTCCACTACTAGGCCTCTGGGGAGCCCTCTGCATGCGCGGCACGGACCCTGCTGTAGTGCTTAATTTGTAACTCCTGCTGGACTCTGCTTTCTGCCCTTGTCACGATTTTTACATCATGCTCCTCTTCCTCGTTATCCATTTGTTTGCCTTTTTCTGTCTCTGCTCCGTGTCAAAGTCTCATGAGGAAAACCAAGTATTGGTCCCCCAAAAAAGAGAGCCGGTGAGCCCCACATGCTCAAATTAAGCCATGGTACAAGTGTTGTGTCCTAATTATGAGAAACAGCACGAAGCAGGCATTCGAGCTGAGTGGCAATGCTCTCCCACCAATGTCCTGGAGATCCCTCCGCGCAGGCACCTGCTCTGCCCACACCCCCATCCTTTCCCTGATTCTGCCCCTGCGATGCTTTTGTGGAGCCCGTGTCCGTAAAAGCATGCTGGGCTCTTGCGAGACCCCTCTATGGTGCGTGCCATTCAGAGGGAAGACCATGGAAGGAAGGCCACGCCCACCCACATATTTCGAGACACTTTTGTCTTTGCCTGCCTTCTCTGCTCGTGTCTTATGTAAGTAAATGCTTTACCTCTTGTGAAGGTCCTGTCTGTGTGGGGCCCTGGTGGTTAGCGCGGCCCTCTGCCAGTGTCCCCCAGAGAACCCTCTGCATAGGCCTCTGATGTGGCACAGTGCCCTGAAGCTTGCTTAGCCACGCTTAGCCCAGGCCCTCTGCCACCAGGACCCTCGCCAGCCCTCCACATAGGCATTCCATGTGCCACAATCCACTAACTGTGCCCTGAAGCTGACCCCTGTACGCGCGCCCGTGCTTAGCGCAGGGTCTCTTCCACCAGGCCTTTGGGGCGCCCTCTGCCACCAGGCCAATGGCGAGCCCTCCACATAGGCATTCCATGTGCCACAATCCACTAACTGTGCCCTGAAGCTGACCCCTGTGCGCGCGCCTGCGCTGAGCGTAGGCTCTCTGCCAAAAGGCCCCCGGAGAGCCCTCGCGTGGGCCCCCCACCCCCCATGTGGTGCAACCCACTCACTGTGCCCTGAAGCTGCCCCTGTGCGCGCGCTCGTGCCTGGCGCAGGCCCTCTGTCACCAGGTCCCCCGAGAGCCCTCGTCCTGCCGCGCCGCCTCCCAGATGGAGACTTCTGTACAGCACAAATTATTAAACGCCAACCCCCGGGAGAAAGATTGTAATGAAAAATGTAGCGCTCTCATCAAAGCGACGGATAATTCTGCTTTCTGTGACCTCGATCCTGCGGTGTGGGGGGTGGGGAGGGGGCGGGGGGAGTGAATGCGCTGCGCAGCATTATATGTGCAGTGGAAAGGCTTGTTTCCTTTTACGCACAAAGAAAATCAGCGCCTCTGTTTAAAGTACTTAATAAAATGCACCATTAGTAATATGTGTGCGCCCACACGTGCAACAACATTCACAGCAGAGAAGCGTAGCAATGATGTCATTATAAAGCGCCTGCAGCTTCGAAGCGCACTGGCTCATGGGTTTTTATTTTGATTACCACAGCTACGTGTTACTCAAGTTAGCCGCCCAGAAAGGCTTACAGTCTGAATAGGCCCTAAATGATTATTTGCTAGTACATTCTAGTTATGCAAGCGCCCTAGCAGCAGGCATTGAACCCACTGGACTATCCTTAGCCGGGGGTGGCTGAAGGCTACTCTTATTTCCGCTTTTTTTGTACGCATAGTGCACAATTTGTATTTTGGCAAGCGTTACTTTGGGCTTGAGGCCACACTAATGGAAGGATATGCATTATGTAAATGACTTCTATCATTAAAAAAATGGGAGGCCGAGAATCCTTTTATCTTTGCCCTCTCAACTAAACGAGCACTGGCAAAGCCAATAGGTTTCACCTACGCAAGATCCGTTGGGTTTGCCAGTGTCTTTTAGCCATGTTGTGCAGCAGCGTGGAGTGGAGAGGAGTGGCACAGAGTGGTATGGTGTGAAGTAGAGTGGAATGATGTAAAGTGATGTAGAATGGAGTGGCATAGAGTAGAGTTAAATGCAGTAGACTAGAGTGGTGTGGATTGGAGCAGAATATAGCGGGTGGAGTGGCATTGTGTAGAGTATAGTGGAGTGTCGTGGAGTAGGGCAGTGTAGAGTGGTGCAGAGTAAACTAGAGTGGCTTAGAGTTCAGTGACATAGAGTGCAGTGGTGCAGAGTGCAGTGCTTTGACATAGAGTGCAGTGTTGTAGCATAGAGTGCAATGGCGTTATAGTGCAGTGGCATAGAGTACGGAGAGGGGTGGAAGGGATTAGAAGATACAATGACGGGGATCTAGGTGACAGACTAGAAACACAAGCACTCATTTGGAGTGCTTGAACACCAAGAAAAAAATAGATAGAAAAACGAGAGCAGTGGATGGACACAAGTACTTGGTCCATGCTCCAGGGGAGGACAAAAGACAAAAAGAAGACATGACAGCCGCATGCCATGACAAACCGGGATGAAGGAAATGAGAGCAAAGCTGAAGCTAATCATTGGTAAGATATGGGCAGCTGTAAGACCACTGTATGTAAACAACATGTCTCGCAGAGTCAGCGCATGCGCTGTCTAGGCCAAACTTGGAAATGGGCCACCTCAATATCTGTTTTAGTTACTGCTGTTGCTGAGCACAGGGAGGACCCTGCACACTTAAAGCTCTATAGATATTTTTAAAAGCTTTGAATTCCTGCTTGTTTTGAGCAATTATGAATGGAGTGTCACTGGTCTCAAGCTCCTTCGCGCGTGCTTTCTCGCTTGCAATAAAAATACACTTCA
This sequence comes from Lissotriton vulgaris, assembly GCF_964263255.1. Classification (NCBI taxonomy): domain Eukaryota; kingdom Metazoa; phylum Chordata; class Amphibia; order Caudata; family Salamandridae; genus Lissotriton; species Lissotriton vulgaris. The sequence goes on from NC_141699.1 coordinate 83,695,796, forward strand.
ATTTTTAATTTAGTGCCTCCTACTGCACTTCTGCCAGTTCTGAGTTGTAGATGGCATGGATTAATTCTGCCCAATTTACTGGCATTTACTTTAACTACTCTGGCAAGATGGAAGGTTGCATCAACGTTACAGAGATGAAAATTTGTTACAAGCAGTTCTCTACATGTTTTATCAGCAAGAGCTCAACCCACCGAGCCATTCTGCTTGCTTCTGAATAGTAAGACCTCCACCTGTGTAAGATATTCTTTCCGGCCCTTACCGTGAACTGTCGAGTCACCAGCGCGTGTGGACTCCACCGCTGGGTTTGAGAGGACCACTTCTTCCTAGCAGGTTTTTCTGCTAGGCCTCTTTCCTATATGGCGGGAGCTGTTCTGGAGAAGCCTCGAGGAGCTGGAGAGGAGCTCAGCTCTTAAGCTTCTAGCCAAAGGATGGGACCTGAAGATAGGTACAACCGAATGAGAGGCTGAGGGTGCGGGACGTCATCAAGCGCTCTTGGCCACGGTCGCAGCTGTCCCTTGGCAAAGGTGAGGGGTAGATCCCTGCATCCCAGCTAAGTTCAAGTTCAAGTTCAGGAATTTGTATAGCGCACTACTCACCCAGAGGGTCTCAAGGCGCTTTTGGGAGGGGGATCGTTATTTATCGAATAGCTAAGAAAGAGGCCAGCCCTATGGCTGTGTGGCAGCTCTTTCTGTTTTACTCTACAACTGGTCCTAGACTATTGGTCACCCCCCTAGACGGAGGGCACAGAATCACAGAGGCACGGGGTAATGCGCAGGGTGTGGACCCCAAGAGCTGTCTTGGGGTTCCCTCCTGACGGGTATTTAAACCTCTTGGATCCCTGTGGGGTCCTCTTCCACCCCTCACACACACAGCAGGAGCTGACATTTAATTGGACCATGTAGTACAGTAGGTCAAGTTGGGAATGCGTAGATGGGGCTTGCTCCTCTACCGAGCATGTGTAGTTGACCCGGATTGAGATATTTCCTCTATTTTGCGCCTACCCCCAAAAACGTCACTTTTCTGTAGCAGTTTGGGCAACCGTTGGTATAATATAGATATATACATTTTTTTTATAGCACTACGAGACCATGTTATGGTGCCAGAGCACGGGACAGTAATGGTTGACGTAAAGAAAAGACAGGAGGAGAAGGGTGCATAAAAATGCGGGGTAGGATTTGACAAAATACATATCATCAGCTAATGTTTACACACTGACGACAGGTGTGTGCAGAGTGAATGCATAGTTGTGTTTGTCTCTGAAAGCAAGGCAGCTCCTTGCATGGGTGCCTGCATGCATGTTTAAAAGTGAACCAGGTATGCATGCTACATGGATGTGCTCGGGCCCCATTTCACTGACAAGCTTCCTTGATGAGTGGCGCTTGTCAACACTGACTCCCAGTCCTTCAGTGAGTCTCGTAGGCACAGAGACCTCCATGTCTGGCATCAGAGGGAGTTCCCACCCCTCTCTTCGGGAGGTACTTCTGATAAGAGACATCTTTCATCTCAGCTCAGACACTTAGCTGGGACCCCCCACCTCCCTAGCTCTCCTCTTGGTGTTTGTGTGGTGCACAGTCGGCCATCTGTCCATCATCCCAGGGCTTTCAGTGGTCAGCGGGTGACTTCCAAAGCGTTCTGAGGGTCTCTTTGCAGACAGAGACCTGATTCCGCTTGTGACGTGTGTCAAGAGTAGTGTGAATCGGCCTGTTCTGATGGTAGGTGGACGTGTCCGCATCACTAACTTGTGGGTGAATACCCTTGGCATAGGGTGGCTGAGCTCAGAGACTTGTACTAAATCCTTATGCACCTTCAGGAACGGTAGGCTGTCTGACTGTCGGGCAGACGTCTGTGTGTGCAAGGCAGCTGGTGGTAGCGGGTGTTGTTGGGTGTTGTGGTAGACATTTAATGCAGTGTTTGCTGCTGTCCAACGTGCAGCGCCGCAGAATATCACCGTGGTCACCATAAGAGAGCCCGTCTTATCACAAGGATTGCCAACACTTGTGTCTAACCTCCTTTCTACGCGGTGTTTCTGACCGAAAGGACCACCATGGAGCTAGGTTGATCGATGTTCTGAGCCGCCTGTGTTTCATTCCTCCTCCCCACCGGTGGATCCTCTCGTTGTAGACATGGGTGGGCACACAACATGCACCCAACCCAGCTGAGCTGGTTTTACAAAGAACCTTATATGTAAATGTAAATGTGTTTGTATTTATAGAGGTCTCGTAGCGCTGTATTCATACCGCTGTGGAACCCTTCCTGGCTTTTCCTGTGAGATGTCCACTCCTAGGCACCCCCAAGGTGAAGCCAGGCATCCCAGCGCGTTGTGGAGATTAAGCAAGCTATTTGTATGTGTGTATGTATGTATGTATAGGCATTTATATAGCGCACTACTTACCCGGAGGGTCCCAAGGCGCTTCGACCGCTGCGAAACCCTTCCTGGCTTCCCTGAGAGATGGTCCCTTAATGGGTATCTCCAAGGTGAGACCAGGCATCCCCGGCGGTCTGGTGGGGCCATTAGTGAAGATGAGGCAAGCTAATGCCCAGAGTTGCCGAGTGTGATCGCTGATCAGAGTGGGCACCAAGGTGAGAGAATTATCGAGCCCGCTGACCCTGGTCCAGAAACCTGCCCAGAGTCACAGAGTAAGACCCATGATTAGACTAGGCACCGAGGCGAGAATTATCAGGTCCGGGGAGATTGAGTCCAAGAAGCGGGAATTGAACCCTGGTCCCAGGCCAGACCTCTGCATCAGGGTCTGCCGCTCTAACCATTGAGCCACACTTCTCCACATGTGACCGGTAACTGACTGCGTAACCTACCAGCCTTTCACGTGGTAAAGTCTATCTCTGCTGCTTGAAGCTGTTACATACAAACATACACCACATATGTTGGATGCGTGTGCATAGATATATATTTAGTGGGGAAAAAAACTAAAGTTTAAAGTGATGTTATAGTTAGGTGTTGAAAAGAGGAAAGAAATAATGTTTAAAATCTGAAAAGCTCCCCGACTTTCACCAGTTATAGTTAGGTGGCCTAACTATGACTTGTGACTATCATGCACTGCTTATGACCTCCCATATTACATCACTCATGTCATGTTAAATTACATCATTGATGACATCACTGGTGACATCTCAAATGAGCCCATAGTTTTCTGCACCTTGAAGACAGCAGCTTTTTCAGGCTAACTATCCAAAAAGAAACATGTAATCTGGAAAAAAAGAAAAATACGGACAGGTGTAATATGGCCAATATTGGGGGTTCTGGTGAAATTTACAATTTACTCTGCCTTCGGCCTTGCAGTTTATGATGTCACCAAAGCGCCTTGACAGCAGGCTTGGACCACATTAAACAGTTACCGTGTGTGTGTGGGCATGTCTGTGTCTATGACTGTATGTTTAGATTCGATTCCTCGTCCTCGCCCCCCCACCTCCCCCCCGCCTCCTCCTTTATTCTCCTATAAACGCTCTCAGTGGCTTTTATTTCTCACCTCTATTTTTACACCCACCCCGGGCCATAAAGCGTCTCTTGGTTTCATCTCGTGTTTGTTTGTTTTTTCCTGCCTGCTTTTATTGTAAACTTCGTCAGAGGACTTTGAAGCACCATTCAAGCTATTACCGTGCAGCTGCTGGAGTATTCCCAAGTGGAGACCGCGCTCGTTGCAGGCCTGGGCTCAGACTGTGTTTTTTTTATTATAAAAGACATATATTTTCCTTCTGAATTCTGTGGCGGGTTCCGACAGATGACGAGGCCTGTGCGGGGTACGATGCAGCTGGGCGCCTCGATGGCAGGGGTGAACATCTGGGCCGCTGCGCGCTCCTCCGCGGGCCGCGCAACCTGCGCCGCGCATCTGGCGCAGATGCGCGTGCGCCTTCTTGTGCGCGCAGCTGTCAGCCGCTTTGTTTGCGCTCAGGCAGACATTGTTGGTTCACCGGATCACGTTGTTACTTTTGCAGCTGGGCTGTCGTCTTCGGCGAGCGATGACGCGCTTTGCATTGCAAAACACAGAGGCCAGGCAGGGGCCGCTGTCAAGGACGTCTAATGAAAGAAGTGCACATTGCGGGCGGTAGGCACACTGCCTCCTCGTAGAGGCATGTTGGTCCATTGAAGGGAGGCCTGCTCAGCGCCTGGTTTGTGATTGCTGACCATCGTCACGCTTTTACACGTATTCTGTCGTTGAGATAGGCGCATGCGCGTCAGGCAGTGTGGGGGCCCCTTTCAGCGTCACCCAACCTTCCCCAGAGCTGCACTCTTACCATCACGGGAACTGTTTCTATCAGCTGCAGGCCTCTTCATTTTAACACGTTTCATCTTGTGTTTATTTCTTCACAACTATAACTTCTCCAACAACTGTGAGCCCTTCAAAAGTTCAACCCACCACCCCCATCCCCTCTCTGGCTGCATTCTTGGCCTCAACAGCCAGGAGCAGCGAGCTGCCCAACTGCTGCAAGCTTCCCTTTATTGCCGCAAGCGTCGCAGTCTCCTGACTCAACAAGTTTACATAACAGTGAGCTGCTCTATGGCTGCAAGTGTTCCACCATTGCAGCAAGCTGTCTCCATTGTGGCAAGCTTTCTCCCTCCTTGCAAGCTTACTCCATCCTCGCAAGCTTACTCCATCCTCGCAAGCTTTCTCCCTCCTTGCAAGCTTACTCCATCCTCGCAAGCTTACTCCATCCTCGCAAGCTTTCTCCATCCTCGCAAGCTTACTCCATCCTCGCAAGCTTTCTCCCTCCTTGCAAGTATTACTCCATCCTCGCAAGCTTTCTCCCTCCTTGCAAGCTTACTCCATCCTCGCAAGCTTACTCCATCCTCGCAAGCTTTCTCCATCCTTGCCAACTTTCTCCATCCTTGCAAGCTTACTCCATCCTCGCAAGATTCCTCCATCCTTGCAAGCTTCCTCCATCCTTGCAAGCTTACTCCATCCTCGCAAGCTTTCTCCATCCTCACAAGCTTACTCCATCCTCGCAAGCTTTCTGCATCCTTGCAAGCTTTCTCCATCCTCACAAGCTTACTCCATCCTTGCAAGCTTACTCCATCCTCGCAAGCTTGCTCCATCCTTGCAAGCTTACTCCATCCTCGCAAGCTTTCTCCATCCTCGCAAGCTTTCTCCCTCCTTGCAAGCTTACTCAATCCTCACAAGCTTACTCCATCCTCGCAAGCTTTCTCCATCCTTGCAAGCTTTCTCCATCCTCACAAGCTTACTCTATCCTTGCAAGCTTACTCCATCCTTGCAAGCTTACTCCATCCTTGCAAGCTTTCTCCCTCCTTGCAAGCTTTCTCCATCCTCGCAAGCTTACTCCCTCCTTGTAAGCTTACTCCATCCTCGCAAGCTTTCTCCCTCCTTGCAAGCTTACTCCATCCCTGAAAGCTTACTCCATCCTCGTAAGCTTTCTCCCTCCTTGCAAGCTTACTCCATCCTCGCAAGCTTTCTCCCTCCTTGTAAGCTTACTCCATCCTCGCAAGCTTTCTCCCTCCTTGCAAGCTTACTCCATCCTTGCAAGCTTACTCCATCCTCGTAAGCTTTCTCCCTCCTTGCAAGCTTACTCCATCCTCGCAAGCTTTCTCCCTCCTTGCAAACTTACTCCATCCTTGCAAGCTTACTCCATCCTCGTAAGCTTTCTCCCTCCTTGCAAACTTACTCCATCCTCGCAAGCTTTTTCCCTCCTTGCAAACTTACTCCATCCTCGCAAGCTTTCTCCCTCCTTGCAAGCTTTCTCCATCCTTGCAAGCTTACTCCATCCTCGCAAGCTTTCTCCATCCTCGCAAGCTTTCTCCATCCTCGCAAGCTTTCTCCATCCTCGCAAGCTTACTCCATCCTTGCAAGCTTACTCCATCCTCGTAAGCTTTCTCCCTCCTCGCAAGCTTACTCCATCCTCGCAAGCTTTCTCCATCCTTGCAAGCTTTCTCCATCCTTGCAAGCTTTCTCCCTCCTTGCAAGCTTTCTCCATCCTCGCAAGCTTACTCCATCCTCGCAAACTTACTCCATCCTCGCAAACTTACTCCATCCTCGCAAGCTTACTCCATCCTCGCAAGCTTACTCCATCCTCGTAAGCTTTCTCCCTCCTTGCAAGCTTTCTCCCTCCTTGCAAGCTTACTCCATCCTCGCAAGCTTGCTCCCTCCTCGCAAGCTTGCTCCCTCCTCGCAGGCTTGCTCCCTCCTCGCAAGCTTGCTCCATCCTTGCCAGCTTTCTCCATCCTTGCAAGCGTTCTCCTCTCCATCTTTGTAACCTCTCTCCATTGTTGCACGCTTCCTCCTCTCCATTGTTGCACGCTTCCTCTTCTCCATTGGTGCAAGCTTTCTCCTCTCCATAGTTGCAAGCTCTCTCCATTGTTGCAAGCTCTCTCCATTGTTGCAAGCTCTCTCCAAAGTTGCAAGCTCTCGCCTCTCCATTGTTGGCTCTGGAGGTTTGTGTGTTGGTTTTCTGTGCTGTGCACGTTTTCAGACCCACACCCAATAAATCTGCAAGGGCTTGCTCTGCCCATGCAGCCTTTGTGTATTCATTGGTCTTGCTTGCATGTTGGGGGGGGGGGGGGGGGTGGGGATGGTGGCCTCTTATGGCCACCAGGGCTCCGTGTCTATGGAGCCAAGACCAAAATCCTAAGGGCCTTCCGTTCATCCCTACAGATCCCCATCTAGGAGATAAAATAAATGCAGGAGATATCAGAATTGCACTCAAACTTTGCCTGGGGACATCTCTTTGGGAAGAGCACACCAGGCTGAGGATTGTCCCCGTGGGATGTATGCATTTACTTGCGTACATAGTGGTCGTATGTAGGCCTCCCTCGTAATTCATTTGAGATTAGGTGCAGTTGCTCAAACCACGTTCTCCTCCCACCCTTTTTGTAACTCCATGCTTGGATACATACGCTTCTCGTAGCGCACTCGTAAATGCTACGGTCAATCCACTTCCTGCTGTGCGTATCTGCGCAGCTCTGAATTATATCCGCTTAGCGGAGCCTTGCGTTTCAGCATTTGGTGTGTGGATCCGCCCCAATGTCTTGATGTAGCGCCAAACCACAGAATCCGACTCAGAGCGCCCGGCGCCATCAGTACCGTTGCAGTCGCGAGAAAACCACTTGGTAATATTAGAAGCCAGAGATAGCTAAGAAAACAAGTTGACAATTATTTGAGCTAATTAGCTCAGAGTTTTCACTTTGAAATTAACACACCTTTCTGGGTGGGTGAGAACCACAGGTGAAGCGAGACTGGATGTGATTACTGCACACAACAGGCCCAGGGGGGGCTCGTATGTCACTTAATACATGCCAGGACGCGCTCTCCTAGCCCAGGATGTTGTTAGTAACCGGAGTCTGGAGACTACAGAGAAATGCTTTCTAACCCTACAGACAAATTTATACATTTACCACTGCGAAGGAGGGGCAGTGTGACACCCCCCTCCCCCACCTTGCATATCGGGCATCTAAATCCTCTCCTCCTTGGTCCAAACAAAATCTCTTCAAGGAAATGAAATCTCTCAGAGCACTGAGAACCAGAGTAGCCAGCCACCCTCCTCTTCCTGCTTGGATCTCCTCAGGGCAGCCAGAAGGGCCTATAAGAAAAAAACTTCTATGCCAAGGCCTCCCATATTGAATGTATTATCAATTCTGTCAAAAAGGGCAAGAAACATCTATTTGAGTAGTCCGAATTGCGAACAAATCAGTTCCCTCCCTTTGATTTGATACCCTCACTGTTGAATCTGGGAGTTCACTACATCAGGCTCAGTCTGTTGCCCTGCTGCTGCCCCATCCCTCCCGGCTCCTGGAAGTACTGTGTATCGAAGTCAAACGGGTGCCTATTTGATCGAGTCTTCAATGGTAATGTCCGAAAAATGATTGCAAACTAAAAAATTTTAACCACTTAACCGGCCGGGGTCAAGGAGATATTTCCAAGGAACTGTATGCTAGCTGTGGCCTCACTCCAGTGAGTCTTTCTCTTTGGCCAAGCCACTTCATTTCTGAAGAAATCCCCAGTGGATGAAGAGAGTGCCATTAACTTTCAGCTGTTGCTGGCCTCTCTCTTACAACGCTGATTGAAAGTTGTGTTTCGGATCAGCTAACTCACTACATCTTTGGGAACAACCATTTTGATGAGTAACATTCAGGTTACAGACAAGGCCACAGTATGGAAACCGTCTTCCTCCCCCTTGGAGGCCCTCAGCTATCAGTATCCCGAAGACAATGAGGATTCACAGATCTGTCTAAAATCTCCTCTCTCAGTGATGTTCTAATTCTTGGCTAAATCTTGCAAAAACATCCAGATTTCCATGACCCTGTAACATCTCAAACCCAAACTATCAACCCTGACTGGATTGTTGCTTGAGCGGGCCTTGACTGCAAGCCGGTTATCCTAGGAAATGCTGTATCTTTTTTAATTTTTTTTTATTCTTCTTATTAAACAAAAATCTAACAAAGAAAACACATCAGGTGACATTAGGAGCTGTTACAAATTTCCATAATGACATTCCATACATTCAAAGTAGTATATACGTGAAACAAATAATGGATCAAGGGGACACATGCACATCCACTTCTTCCAGACGTATCGGAGGTACACAAACATCTCCACGATAATGATTCCAAGCCTCCCATACCTTGCCCCACTTCTCAGGACACCCCCTAGCAACATATACTGACCTTTCCCTGAACATGCGCCAATCTAAATCCTCCACCCACTTCTCGATCTGGGGCGGCTGGCTGGCTCCCCACAACTGGGCAATATTATGCTTAGCTATCATGTTTGCCAACGTTGCCCATTGCTTCCTATATTCCTATATGCATTCAGATCCGTGGGTTCCCAGACATTCAAAATACACCCGTGGGCCTCCGGCCGAATCTCTACCCCCAGGACATCTCGCAGCATGTCATGGATTGTCCCCCAATACGCCTGCACACCAGTACAGTGCCACAATATATGTATGAACGTCCCCAGTTCCCTACACCCCCTCCTGCATTTCCCACCCTCCGAGCGGCCCATACAAACCAGATAGTTGAACCAATCTGAGCCTCATCTGAATCGTCACCACCCGCGGGGAGGAAACCGCCTCTCGCCATCCCTCGTCATCCAGCTCCAACCCATCCTCCTTCCAATGCAGTCTTATAAGTGCCAGCGGATCCTCCATGTTGTTTATAAGCTTCTTATATATTAGAGAGATGGTTTTCTCTGGAAGATGACCGTCCAACACCCGGTCCTCGAGTGGGGAAGCGCCAGGGATTGACGTGCCCCTGGGAATGTGTGTGAGTAGTGCATGTTGGATCTGAAGATAACGGAAATACTCAGTCATGAAGGTGGTATTGTTGCTTAAGGGAATTAAATGTATGAACTGTGCCCTCCCCCCAAACATCTTTAATATGCGTGATCCCTATAAGGTCCCATTTGTCGAAGCCTTTAGACTTCCATAAACTTCCCAACTTCTCCGAGCTCCATAAAGAGGTGGCAAGTGTGAGCATCCCCTACCACTTGAGGTGCCTGTTGGCCGCATGCCACACCTGGACGGCATGAGCTGTCGGTCACGTGAGCGGAAACCGACGAGGCCCAGCTCTAGTGTAGTCACCTCCTGGTAGGTGCCAGATGTCCATAGCGTAACCAGGGTCCCCGGAGGGGTCCATATATAGCGTGATTCACCGCTGCCAACTGGGAAGCCCAATAGTATTTTCGTAAATCTGGCAATCCTATTACCCTGTCATTCCAGGGAAGGGTAAGTTTAGAGAACGCTAGGCGGGGCTTACCGTCCCAAAGAAGCTGTCTCTGGAGGGCCTCTATTTCCCTGAAGTAGGACGTGGGAACCGGATATATCGCGTTCTGAAGGGTGTATTAGGAACCAGGGCAGAGCCATCATTGTAAAAAGGACCGCTCTGCCCAACAGGGAGAGCGGGAGCGCCTTCCAACGCGTGCTGTATCTTTAATGGGCATTCCTGACAATCAACTTAATCTTCAAGGGCCTGTCAATGCCAAGACATGTTTCCAACTGCATCTTCTGGCGAGCTGTCACCATTCATCCCTAAACCTGACCAGAAGACTCTATTCCAGCCCCTCTTGCTGTCAAGAATTGATTACGCAACTCACTGTTAACGAAATTTCCTGAAATATGCCTCCCTTCCCGAGTCTGTGCATCATGCGGCAGCATATTTTGTCTCTGTAATTAAGAGATTTGACCACATTGCACCAGTTCTATTACCTCTTCGATGGCTACACATCGAATTCAGAATTGTCTAAAAGATGGAGTACACCTCCCACAGGGTTCAACGTCATCCTTGTTATCTTGCAATAAATGGTCTGGTGGGTCTAGATTCCTACACAGATCTACAACTGTCAAACTAGAATGTGTATAGGTGAGGGAACACATCGAGTCCGTCCTCCTAACCCAGTGAAGCCAAGCCCGGAACACCACACACCCGCCCGGCGTTCCCCCTAATATAACCCAGCCTGAGACCTCACTTTCATTGGTTAGAGATTGTAAAACATTCCAGACTGTATCTGTATTTATTTATACTCCATACCCAAAATTCAGTGAACAATAAACCACAGCACAATCCCAAACTTCTACATGAGTTTACTTCTCAGTCACGTGTTTTTTAACAGAGTCAGCTATACATCAAGTCAGCTATACATCGAGTCAGCTATACATCGAGTCAGCTATCCATCGAGTCAGCTATCCATCGAGTCAGCTATCCATCGAGTCAGCTATCCATAGAGACAGCTATCCATAGAGACAGCTATACATCGAGACAGCTATACATCGAGTCACCTAACACCTTACCACCCCAACTACTAGTTTTCAGTGAGCTCAAGGTTGACTCGTCCCCGGATCACCTCTGCCCCTTGCAAGGTCTTTCTGCCATGTGTAAAAATGCCTAAGACCCTCTTAAAAGAGGCTCCTGTGAGCAAGTGGATCTTAGGTCAAATGCAGAAGTCCTGCTCGCCCTGGAGAGCTTGTGCCTCGGGCGTCCACCGCACCCATCATAGAGCCAGCCAGAGCAACCCGTCCATGCCTTCTTCCACTGGTCCCCGGCACTCTCCAAGCCCAAGGGCCAGTGACCCAAAGCGCCACAGCACAAGTGTTGGGCTAGTCTGTGGCTGCGGAAGTAACTATCCCTGTTCCATCACTGGCAGGTTCTCTACCGAGTCCTGCACCGAACCTTGGAGGTTCCTAGAGGCAAAGCTGTCATGAAGGTGTCACTTCGTGACTTGCAAGGGTGACTTGAAAATTCCTGCCAGCCATGAACTCACACCGCCCTAATACAACAAAAGGCAAATACAGACGTGAATAAACCTTAAAAGCAAAAGACAAGGTTAGTAGCGACACTATTCCGAACAACACGCAACATAAGGCATAGGGCAGAGTGGGTGTTAAAAAACTGGAGGAAAACAAAAATGGCATGGTCCCCCTCTGCGCTTGGTACAGGGGCGATCTTTGGGTGGGATGCATTGGCGAAAGGCCGAGCCACGCTTTCGCCCGTCTCTCGAAAGATGTCGGTCTCCGGCCATGCCCACGAGTCGACCACGCCGTAGTTGCAAGACTTGCAATAACTTTGATGCCTGTGATAAATCAATGCCGTGAGCTGTGCATTTTGACCAGGGGCACCCTCTTGTTGGCCATCCTGAAATTGCGGTATCAAAGAGGAGGAGTAATGGGCTATTACTACTCGGTACGAGTAGAAGGTCCAGTCACAGCGTTCCCAAAGGATACGTCTTTACAAAAATTGCCGTGCTGTTCCTAGAGAGAGGGAGGAGGGATTGGTACAGTCTGTGATGCGGATGATTAAGGCAGGGTGACAGCAAGGTAACCCTGGGAATCCATTTTGTTGGATTTAAATCCAACAAAATGGATTCCCAGGGTTACCTTGCTGTCACCCTGCCTTAATCATCCGCATCCTGAAATTGCGCCTGTTCCCGACGTGGCCCGCATAGTGGTCTGTGTGGTGCGCCTTATTCGGGTCGTGCTTTGGGCCAGTCTCACAATCCTTGGCTGAGAGTGACGCTCTCTTTTGGAACTTTCACCCCCAAGGTCTACAATCCACTCCCTTGGTGGACACCGACACCTACAGATGGAAACTCCACGTCCTTCAGAGATACTTCTTTGGTACCTTCTAATGGTTCCCAAACTGATTAGGCCGACGAAAATAAAAATCTTACATTCTCTTCTTTCTGTATGATTTCACTGCTCCCTTATTTGTTCTTCCAAGCCCCTAATTGCATCTGAGGTTACTACCCTCTCCCCACCCCCGGATTCCGAGCACCCCCTGGGGGCTGTATGACCCATCGTTGGGTACCACTAGCTCTGATAACCCCCTTTCCTTTTTGCTCACTTTAGTTTCTTTCTCATTATCTAGTTTTCAGGGGTGTAGCTTGGTCGGTAAGATTGGGGTGGGGGTGAGCTTCGGATCTCCCAACAATCACGCTGGGACATAATGTTCAAATACATTATATGACACGCATGGCGCGGGAAGGGAGAAGAATGCGGATTGGTAGCGATACTAAGTGAGAGAAAACACATTATTTTGTGAAATAGCCAACATTTGTTTTAAGCCTTTCCAAACGGAGAGGGAGATGAGAGCGTGTGCGTGATTTTTTTTTGTCTGTGTGTGTAAACATTCCTGGTGGAATCGGACAGACCCCTCTCCATGTTCGACGGAAAGCAACTGCACCCAGCTATGTATCACAACATACGGGCCTTTCGTAGGCACTGCTCTGTTGCCATCTCTCCTTTCCAGATATTTCTAATGGTAATTCCACTTGTGTCTATTCTCGGCCACTTTTGGAACCATGCCTCTGCCGTGTGTGTCACTGACTCATCCCCAGCCCCACCGGCCTTTCATAGGCACTGCTCTATCACCATCTCTTCTCTTGATAGCTCTAATGGCCAGTCCGCCTCCGTCCCACCCCCGCCTATTGTGACCGGGCCTCTGCAATCCGTCAGAGCTGCGCCCCCCCCCCCCCCCCCCCCCCCCTCTCCCCAGCCCTCGGCAGGTGCTCAGAAATCAATAGGTCAGGAACAGACCATTCAGTAGGGGTGTCTGAGTTTCGGATTTATAGCCATCTGCAGACAATAGGCTCTCCCCCCGCCCCCATTATTCGTCCCACCCGCCCTCTTCCAGAGCCAGTTAATGATTTATTCATGAGCTGGGGACCAGACCAACAGGCACTGACTAATGCAATTGAAACATACTTGTTTCACGTCTCAAAATCCCAGGAGAGGACACGGCCCTTCGACCGTCCTATGCGGCAGTCCCATTTTACAGGCTTGTTTCGCTGCTTGAACTACAGGTGTCAGTGTTAGCAAAATAAAACCCCTCAAGTGGGAACAGGGTGTCTCTGGTGAAATGGCAACAGGTGGCGACCTAAGCGAGGGTGACAACCTAGGTCCAGGAGACCTGTGTTTGCGCCAAGGTTCCAGGATATGCAAAAATTACATTTGCATGCAATTGAAACGGATACTATTAAAATAAAAAATGACCTTCCTGAAAATCAGGCATGGGCGCGGTGCGGGACTTCCTAGAAGAAATGGTGGTGCAAGCCAGTGACCAAGATTCTTGCCCCTCTTCAAGCAGCGGCGAGCAGCATTTGTGCACGTCTAAACTACAATAAAAGTATAAGAGACGGGGATAAAAAGTTCTAAATAAAGTTGAAATGTCACTAGCAGGTTCACAAAAAGTGCATCATTTATCTGGAAGATGACGTCATAACAGTTGTACAATGTATATTGTCTACGCACGAGACACTGCAGAGCCCCATTTTTCGCATCAAGGTCTTAGCGATAACAATATTGTCTGCGTGCAAAGTGTTTAGAAGCCAATGACATCACTGGATGATGCTTTTGTAAATTTATATTGCCCATGAATGATGTTTTTTGAAATTGTCATTGTCTATTGGACATTATTATCTTCTGCTCTTGAGTTTTTGGTTATTGGGAATGTTTCATTATAATTCAGGTTACAACATTACAAGTAGTTGAGTTGTAGAGACGCAGCCCCCACCAGGAGCAGTCCATACCCCAACTGACACACCCCAGCATCCAGGCACCCGCACATTCCATTCAAGACCAGCACACCAACATTCCATGCAGCACATTCACACTGCTGAGCAGCGGGGGAGAGAGTAACAGAAAGTAACTAGATAAATATAATCCAGGTTACAACATATTGTTTACATGCAAAGCTTTGGGGAATGAAAACTGTTCTTTTGAGGGACTGGCTTCTCAATGTTTACAAGTTTTCTAATGGAACGTTCTAATGTCTACAAGCCTTGTATGATGCAATGCCCCCCCCCCCCTTTCATAATAACTCCACATGGAGAACATTCAAGGCTGGAAACTTCCACTTGGTGAAGTGTGAAGGTTGGACGCTGTCTCCGAACAGCCGTCAGCGAGTTGCTTTAGTAAAGTGATCGGAGCGCAGGAAGCGCCAAGAAGCACATCCCTTTCACCCCAGGGCGGAAGGCTTCCAGACGGGGGAGGGAGTACCGCGTGCTCCTCGCCCCGGCGGGGGGGCCTCGGCCCTGGAAGCGTGGCTCGAGCCAAGCCTTGCATAGATCACGGAGCGCTTAATGAAAGCCGACAGATTAGGGGGTTTCGGTGCCAGAATCATTTTCCATTGTAGCTCGCCCGGGCCCGGGGGATCCCCCGCGCTACCTGATATTTGACAAGTGGGGCCCGGCCTGGAGTTAACGCCAGGCCCGGCCGATGCGGAGTCCAGAGGCGGCCTCGGTGGTTCATATTTCACGGCTCCGGCGGCCTGTAGGGCCAGAGAGCTGGTCTGGGGTTACACGTGCGCCTCTGGTGTCCCCCTGGCCTCCGGCCTCGGGGCTTTGAGTGAGCAGCTGCGAAGGATGCCACGGGCTGCGCGTGGGCACTCCGAGCTGCCCCGGGTGAAGGGGCTGCACAGGGTAAAACAGAGCTGCGCGGGGTCACACCACGGCACAGGGTAAAACAATTGGAAAGGGTCAAACCACTGCACAGGATAAAACAACTGGAAAGAATAAACCCATTGCATAGGATGAAACTGAGCTGCAGACTGTCAAACCATTGCATATGATAAAACAGAGCTGCGCTGGGTCAAACCACTGGACAGGGTACAACAACTGGAAAGAATAAACCACTCCACAGGATAAAACAGAGCTGCGCGGGGTCACACCACGGCACAGGGTAAAACAACTGGAAAGAATAAACCACTCCACAGGATAAAACAGAGCTGCGCGGGGTCAAACCACTGGACAGGGTACAACAACTGGAAAGAATAAACCACTCCACAGGTTAAAACAGAGCTGCGCGGGGTCAAACCACTGGACAGGGTAAAACAACTGGAAAGGGACAAACCACTGCACAGGATAAAACAACTGGAAAGGGTCAAACCACTGCACAAAATAAAATAGAGCTGCGTGGGGTCAAACCACTGCACAGGATAAAACAGCTGAAAAGAGTAAACCCATTGCATAGGATGAAACAGAGCTGCAGACTGAGCTGCAGACTGTCAAACCATTGCATATGATAAAACAGAGCTGCGCTGGGTCAAACCACTGGACAGGGTACAACAACTGGAAAGAATAAACCACTCCACAGGATAAAACAGAGCTGCGCGGGGTCAAACCACGGCACAGGGTAAAACAACTGAAAAGAGTAAACCCATTGCATATGATAAAACAGAGCTGCGCGGGGATCAAACCACGACACAGGGTTATACAACTGAAAAGAGTAAACCCATTGCATATGATAAAACAGAGCTGCGCGGGGTCAAACCACTGCACAGGGTAAAACAACTGGAAAGAGACAAACCACTGCACAGGATAAAACAACTGGAAAGGGTCAAACCACTGCACAAAATAAAATAGAGCTGCGTGGGATCAAACCACTGCACAGGATAAAACAACTGGAAAGGGTCAATCCACTGAACAGGATAAAACAACTGGAAAGGGTCAAACCACTGAACAGGATAAAACAACTGGAAAGGGTCAAACCACTGCACAGGATAAAACAGAGCTGCGTGGGGTCAAACCACTGTGCAGGATAAAACAACTGGAAAGGGTCAAACCACTGCACAGGATAAAACAGAGCTGCGTGGAGTCAAACCACTGCACAGGATAAAACAACAGGAAAGGGTCAAACCACTGCACAGAATAAAACTGCTTCAGTGGGTTAAACCGCTGCACAGGATAAAGCATAGCTGCGCAGGGCCAAACTACTGCACAGGATAAAACAGCTGGAAACAGTGAAACCATTGCACAGAATGAAACCGACAGCCGCATGGGGTCCAACCACTGCAAAGGATAAAACACAGCTGCGCAGGGTCAAACCACGGCACAGGATAAAACAGCTGGGAGGGATGACACCACTATGCAGGATAAAAACTTGCTGCAAAGCATAAAGAAAGCTGACATGTATGAACCCGCGCTGCAAAGAGGTTAAACATGGGTGAACGGGACTAAAGTCTGCTGTAAAGGGAATTGCACAGTGCGAAATGTGACAGTACAGGAATAAACGGGACTGCATGGGGGCCTGCAAGTGACGACACAGAGCTGTGGAGGGTGTAAGAGCTACACAGGATAAGCCTGACTGCATGTGGGTAACCAGAGGAGCCAGCGTACAACAGCTGCACAGCAAGAAAGAGTGGTGCACACGGAAACACGCCCATACGCACCTCTACAGGTTTACATGGGACTGTACAGGGTGATAGAGTGAGCAGAAGTTAGCACATCTGGACAGATGAAGGATCTGCTGTAACAGCTGCACACGGAAAAACTGTCCGCCCAGAGTAAAAACGGGTGGTGCCGGTTGCACGCTCCTGTAGATGGTGAAAATGAGCTGCAGTGAAGAAACAGGCCTGAGCCACACAGGGTAAACAGAACTCTACAGGTTTACATGGGCTGCACAGGGAGACAGGGTGCACTCATTAAACATGGCTGAATATATGGACCAGTGAAGTATCTGCGAAGGGGAACAGCTGGACGATGGCTGCATAGGGTGCAATGGGTGTACCTAGTGAGTTAGGGCTGCATTGGAGGAAACAGCCCAACCGGATAAACCCGGGTGCACAGGGAAACAGAACTCTACAGGTTCACAGTGGGATGGACAGGGAGGCAGACCACCATGAGCCAAAACTGGGTGCTGCAGGCCAACAAAAGGACAAGGTGGCCAGCGGTGAAACGCTGCGCTGTCATCGCGCGCATATTCTGGGGTTGTCATTTCGAAGTGTCCCAAGATACCGCTGACAGCTTTGGCGAATTGAATATGTGCATTACATTTGCAGTTGCCTTGCTTAGCCCATCTGCTGGGGTTAGTGGTTAATGGTTGCTAATTTTATACTGTCATGTCAGCCATGTGCGAGCTGTCGCAGATGATGTTTCAAAGAATGTTGGAGAAGTCAGTCCCGCTTATTTTTGGCGGGAGCACACCCCACCACCTGGCCTGATCCAGCTTTAGTCTGCCATGGTTATGACTCGAGCCATATGCCCTTCGCTTGAGCCAGGTCAGCTTGTCCTAATGGCACAGATAGTGCTGAGCAAGACATTGCATTATTTTATTTTATTGTATAGCGCCTTGTTAATCTGAAAGCCACTTTATGGCACCTGCAGAAGGGAGGAGAGTTTATTGATATAAGTTGAAGAAGATGCTGAGGAACACTTGTAGAAACATCCTAGGAAGTTCTTCTCTTGGTTCCCCTGTGTTACATGTTATCCACGCCCTCCGAACTAGTGACGTCGAGAACAATATTCAACAATCATTGACGTCACAGGAGCAGTTTTATAGGTGAAAACAGTTTTGAATAATCAAAATGAAATGTTCTAAGAAAGTGAGTTGAATCAAAACACATATCACGGAGAAAGTAAAAGAAGAGCAGTTTAAAAACCATCTGGGACCTGTACGACGTATAAATATGAACAGTAGTGGCCTTTAAGCCTTCTTCAGGACGTTTCGTACACTCATATGCATGGAATGCTAACACCTAAAAGTCATTTTAGTGTAAGTACTAGTGCATTCAACTGATTTTCCTATTAACAGCATACAGTCATACACGGGTCACTTGATGTGAGTCGTGTCACGAAGACTTTATTGTTTTTAGTTTCTTTTATATGTCTTCAACCAATCCAAGAGACTGGCAGCCAATACGCGTTTCGCCCTTAGTGGAGCCCAAGCATGGTGATTCCACAAGGCTACAAATTTGGGGATTCAGTAATGGTGTAGTGTACTCTTGGTGTCTACAATGCTGTACACGTACTGGGTCGGTGATGCTGGAATGGTGAAATATTGTCTAAGGCATCTCACTGCAATCTGGGAAGTCCTCCCTTATATTTCAGAGACCTATTCCCTGAAAAAGTTGTATTTTCTTTTCTTTATGAACTTCTGATGGGTTGGCTCAAGTTAGCTGGGGAGGGGGCATTAAAGTGTCCTGCTGGTGTTCATGTTTTTTCTCCTGGAACTCTGCTTTTTGTTTTGGGGTGATCTGAGCAGAGTTCTTAACTTGATGGGCAACCATCAAGCTGGCATGTACCAGCTGACCATGCGCTCATTACACTTACTAATTCATGTTGCATACCAGCAGCATGGCACCGCCTGTCTCTTGCCCCAATTGGCAAACTAACAACGGATTCATTGACAGGGGTCGGTGCGAAGGAAAACCTAATGGGTCAACAGATTGGTTGGTAAACTGGAAGGCGAGTTGAAAGTGTAGCCTTGCATGGCAGATGCACTCTGTACACATAGTTTGTGGCAATTTGCTTCAGACCAGGACCAGAGGCAGACCACCGTTTTTACGTTCTTTGGTCGCAACATCCTGTCATTCAGGATGGCTCTTAAAGGCTCAAAAGCTTGGGTCTCCAGAGTTTTCAGAAGAGCGGGATGAATCCGGTGTTCCACAGGCCTGCGTTTGATTATGTACCCCGAGGGAGTTCCCGACATGCTTTTGTTGCTTGAAAGTTGTGATGACCCAGGAGTTCCACAGCTTTGTTTTGGTACTCCAGGTACTTACCTCCAGGTTTTTGTTATTTGAAATTTGGCTTTTCCTTAATCTGCGGGTTCGGTTTCTTGGCTTCGAGGTGCCACAAAAGTCATTAAACAGCATGCATTACTTCTTCTGTACGATCCTGTGAACAGGAGATCTTGTGTTTTGTGATGCGAGTAAGACAAAATCCGGCTTTCTGTCACGGTTCAAATCAATTTAAATCATGTTGCTTCACAGATTAGTAATTTGTGTTTGATATGTTTGTAATCCTCTTAGTATGCAGGTAAATGCTGCCTGTCAATCCCTATTTACTGCTATATTAAGCCTCACCTTGTTCCAGAGTAATCCTGATTTTGCTCGTACGCGGAACTAGAGTGCGTGTAACTCCTTCCAGATTCTTCGCAGGGTACTATTTGTGGTTGCCAATCAACTCTGTGGCTTGGCAGGTTAAGCCTCGGTCTGCCAAGTTTAACTAATTGATTAACTAATAAGTCCTGTTGCTTCACAGATGAGGGCTTCGAGTAGCCAACACCTGTTTGCCTTACAACTGCTTGGTTGGGCGCGTAGCATGCTTTGACAACACACCTCTGAAATCAGTCAACGTGCAGTCTCCGCAGTGGGTGGGTCCAGGGTGGGCCGTCAGTATAAGCTTCTCCGTCGATAGTAACTTTACCAGAGAAAGATATCTGTTCTGCGGTCTAACTCATTGAAGTAGGTTCCCCGTGATAGGTGTCGCCGACTCTTACCCCAGAATGCCTGGTGGTTAGAGGCGAGGATTTTTTAATTTCACCCTATGCAGTGCCAGAGCCCAGTGGGGTGATTCTTAATGTGGGTTTTGTGTGCTCTTGTTTTCCCATGTTCAATCTCGGAATGGATCCTATGATAGGCATTCTCTTAACCTTGTTCATCAGTTTGTAGGCAGGCCGTGAAGATGGCGTTGCAGTGGTTGGGCAGCCTTTGTGACCAGGTGGCCAGAAGGTTAGAAGTGTCTACCTTTGGTCATTGACTTAACTTGTGAGGTGGGAGCGTTCATTTCTAAACAAAGCATCGCATCCATTTCCATATCTTTTTGTGTTTGAACTGGTAAATTTCTTGTCATTATTACCCCCAAAAGTAGTTGTAGGTTGTTGTGACGTAGTTTATAACTTTGGTGGGAGTTATCCATTCTTTTTTTAGTGGTGCTTTGACTCATGGTGCTGGTGCCTGTGGTCTCCTTTCCTTGTGTTAACGCAAAGTGCTGCACTGTGTTGGTGTGGATGGGTCTCTATTCCGTTGGCCGTCTTGAACTGCCACGTAGTGTTGGGGTGCAGGTCTCCATTCCATTGGTCCCTGTTAAGTAGCACTTGCTGTTGGTGTCAGGGTCTCCATTCCATTGGTCCCTGTTAAGTAGCACTTGCTGTTGGTGTGGGGGTCTCTGTTCCTTTGGTCATTGTTAAGTAGCACCTGGTGTTGGGGTGCTGGTCTCCATTCTTTGGTCATTGTTAGGTAGCACATGCTGTTGGTGTGGGGATCTCTGTTCCTTTGGTCATTGTTAAGTAGCACATGCTGTTGGTGTGGGGGTCTCTGTTCCTTTGGTCATTGTTAAGTAGCACCTGGTGTTGGGGTGCAGGTCTCCATTCTTTGGTCATTGTTAGGTAGCACATGCTGTTGGTGTGGGGATCTCTGTTCCTTTGGTCATTGTTAGGTAGCACATGCTGTTGGTGTGGGGGTCCCTGTTCCTTTGGTCATTGTTAAGTAGCACTTGCTGTTGGTGTGGGGGTCCCTGTTCCTTTGGTCATTGTTAAGTAGCACATGCTGTCGGTGTGGGGATCTCTGTTCCTTTGGTCATTATTAGGTAGCACATGCTGTTGGTGTGGGGGTCTCCGTTCCTTTGGTCATTGTTAAGTAGCACTTGCTGTTGGTGTGGGGGTCTCTGTTCCCTTGGTCATTGTTAAGTAGCACATGCTGTCGGTGTGGGGATCTCTGTTCCTTTGGTCATTATTAGGTAGCACATGCTGTTGGTGTGGGGGTCTCTGTTCCTTTGGTCATTGTTAAGTAGCACTTGCTGTTGGTGTGGAGATCTCTGTTCTTTTGGTCATTGTTAAGTAGCACATGCTGTTGGTGTGGGGATCTCTGTTCCTTTGGTCATTATTAGGTAGCACATGCTGTTGGTGTGGGGGGTCTCTGTTCCTTTGGTCATTGTTAGGTAGCACATGCTGTTGGTGTGGGGGTCCCTGTTCCTTTGGTCATTGTTAAGTAGCACTTGCTGTTGGTGTGGGGGTCTCTGTTTATTTGGTCATTATTAGGTAGCACATGCTGTTGGTGTGGGGGGTCTTTGTTCCCTTGGTCATTGTTAAGTAGCACATGCTGTCGGTGTGGGGATCTCTGTTCCTTTGGTCATTATTAGGTAGCACATGCTGTTGGTGTGGGGGTCTCTGTTCCTTTGGTCATTGTTAAGTAGCACTTGCTGTTGGTGTGGGGGTCTCTGTTCTTTTGGTCATTGTTAAGTAGCACATGCTGTCGGTGTGGGGATCTCTGTTCCTTTGGTCATTATTAGGTAGCACATGCTGTTGGTGTGGGGGTCTCTGTTCCTTTGGTCATTGTTAAGTAGCACTTGCTGTTGGTGTGGGGATCTCTGTTCTTTTGGTCATTGTTAAGTAGCACATGCTGTTGGTGTGGGGATCTCTGTTCCTTTGGTCATTATTAGGTAGCACATGCTGTTGGTGTGGGGGGTCTCTGTTCCTTTGGTCATTGTTAGGTAGCACATGCTGTTGGTGTGGGGGTCCCTGTTCCTTTGGTCATTGTTAAGTAGCACTTGCTGTTGGTGTGGGGGTCTCTGTTTATTTGGTCATTATTTTATTTTATTTTAAAATCTTATATAGCGCGCAGCTACCCTAGGGCATCCCGGCGCTTCAAGACAACATCGGATGGTAAAAGGAGACAGCATCGAGGCGTTATGCTGGGAACAGGAAGGTTTTAAGACCCTTGCGGAAACGCAGTGTGCAGGGCTCAGCTCGGAGTTTTAGGGGAAGCGAGTTCCAGAGCTTTGCCGTGTTAAATGAAAATCTTCTCCCACCAGTGCGGGCCTTTTTGACTCTGGGCACCATCAAGAGATGTTTTGTGTCTGACCGCAACGTTCTGCCAGCTTTGTAGGGAGTCACTAGATTTTTTAAAATAAGAGGACCCTTGCCTGCAAGAATTTTATGAGCGGTACAGAGTGCTTTAAAAGTCACTCTCTCCCGCACGGGGAGCCAATGCAGTGCCTTCAATGCTGGTTTCGCGGATTGTTTCCTCGGAATGTCCGTGAGCAGCCTTGCCGCTGCATTTTGGACCTGTTGAAGAGTCTTAAAGGTTGATTCAGGGGCGCCTAAAAAAATGGCGTTGCAATAATCGAGTCTAGATGTTATGAGACCCTGAATCAACAACTTCCTCGATGTTACCGGAAGTAGGGGGAAGATTTTCCGAGCCGACCTGAGCAGGGCATAACATACTCCTGCTGTTTTCTTGGCTTGGGTGCGGAAAGACAAGTCTGGTTCCAGCCAGACTCCAAGGCTTTTGATCGCATCCTTGGGGGCCGGGGGGTCGCCCATACATCCCGGCCAACTAAGCGGCGGGAGAAGGGTAGTTTTACTCCCCAGCAGCAGTATTTCCGTTTTTGAGCCGTTTAACTTAAGGGAGGAATCTCCCATCCAAGTATGAACATCTGCCAGGCAGGAGTTCAAGATGTCAGGATTGTCGGCCAGATGTGATAAGGAAACCACTAGCTGCGTATCGTCAGCGTAGCTGACGATTTTGATGTCATATGGGGATACTACGTCCTCCAGGGGGGCCATATATACATTAAATAATGTAGGGCTCAATGACGAGCCCTGTGGCACTCCACACTGGAGGGGAATGGATTTGGATCTCTCGGGGCCATCCCACACCTGGTAGGAGCGATTCGAAAGAAAAGATCTCAACCACTGCAGGGCCGCCCCGGAGACCCCTACCTCAGCTAGCCGTCGGATCAACACCTGATGGTTCACAGTGTCGAACGCCGCGCTTAGGTCCAGGAGGATCACCGCCACTGACCCTCCTGAGTCAAGGATGCATCTTGTCTCTTCGACTACTGCCAAGAGGGCCGTGTCTGTGCCCTGCCCTGGGCGGAATCCAGTTTGTGATGGTCGAAGGAGTCCATTCGACTCCAGAAAGGCTGACAACTGCCTGTTGACCAATCGTTCAGCAACTTTGCCGAGGCCCGGCAAGAGCGAGATCGGTCTAAAATTCGCCAGATCTTTGGGGTCCAGATTGGCCTTTTTTAAAAGAGTCTTAACAACAGCCATTTTCCAAGTGGGTGGCACCACACCCTGAGTGAAAGAAGCGTTCATAAGGTCTGTTATGGGAGCTGCAATGGACGCTATTGCCTGCTTGAGAAACTTCATGGGGACCGGGTCCATGGGAGAACCACTTTTAATCGACGATAAAGTTTTGGCAACGTCGCTCACACGTAGCACATGCTGTTGGTGTGGGGGTCTCTGTTCCTTTGGTCATTGTTAAGTAGCACCTGGTGTTGGGGTGCAGATCTCCATTCTTTGGTCATTGTTAGGTAGCACATGCTGTTGGTGTGGGGATCTCTGTTCCTTTGGTCATTGTTAGGTAGCACATGCTGTTGGTGTGGGGGTCCCTGTTCCTTTGGTCATTGTTAAGTAGCACTTGCTGTTGGTGTGGGGGTCCCTGTTCCTTTGGTCATTGTTAAGTAGCACATGCTGTCGGTGTGGGGATCTCTGTTCCTTTGGTCATTATTAGGTAGCACATGCTGTTGGTGTGGGGGTCTCCGTTCCTTTGGTCATTGTTAAGTAGCACTTGCTGTTGGTGTGGGGGTCTCTGTTCCCTTGGTCATTGTTAAGTAGCACATGCTGTCGGTGTGGGGATCTCTGTTCCTTTGGTCATTATTAGGTAGCACATGCTGTTGGTGTGGGGGTCTCTGTTCCTTTGGTCATTGTTAAGTAGCACTTGCTGTTGGTGTGGAGATCTCTGTTCTTTTGGTCATTGTTAAGTAGCACATGCTGTTGGTGTGGGGATCTCTGTTCCTTTGGTCATTATTAGGTAACACATGCTGTTGGTGTGGGGGTCCCTGTTCCTTTGGTCATTATTAGGTAGCACATGCTGTTGGTGTGGGGGTCTCTGTTCCTTTGGTCATTGTTAAGTAGCACTTGCTGTTGGTGTGGAGATCTCTGTTCTTTTGGTCATTGTTAAGTAGCACATGCTGTTGGTGTGGGGATCTCTGTTCCTTTGGTCATTATTAGGTAGCACATGCTGTTGGTGTGGGGGGTCTCTGTTCCTTTGGTCATTGTTAAGTAGCACTTGCTGTTGGTGTGGGGGTCTCTGTTCCCTTGGTCATTGTTAAGTAGCACATGCTGTCGGTGTGGGGATCTCTGTTCCTTTGGTCATTATTAGGTAGCACATGCTGTTGGTGTGGGGGTCTCTGTTCCTTTGGTCATTGTTAAGTAGCACTTGCTGTTGGTGTGGAGATCTCTGTTCTTTTGGTCATTGTTAAGTAGCACATGCTGTTGGTGTGGGGATCTCTGTTCCTTTGGTCATTATTAGGTAGCACATGCTGTTGGTGTGGGGGTCTCTGTTCCTTTGGTCATTGTTAAGTAGCACTTGCTGTTGGTGTGGAGATCTCTGTTCTTTTGGTCATTGTTAAGTAGCACATGCTGTTGGTGTGGGGATCTCTGTTCCTTTGGTCATTATTAGGTAGCACATGCTGTTGGTGTGGGGGGTCTCCGTTCCTTTGGTCATTGTTAAGTAGCACTTGCTGTTGGTGTGGGGGTCTCTGTTCCCTTGGTCATTGTTAAGTAGCACATGCTGTCGGTGTGGGGATCTCTGTTCCTTTGGTCATTATTAGGTAGCACATGCTGTTGGTGTGGGGGTCTCTGTTCCTTTGGTCATTGTTAAGTAGCACTTGCTGTTGGTGTGGAGATCTCTGTTCTTTTGGTCATTGTTAAGTAGCACATGCTGTTGGTGTGGGGATCTCTGTTCCTTTGGTCATTATTAGGTAGCACATGCTGTTGGTGTGGGGGGTCTCTGTTCCTTTGGTCATTGTTAGGTAGCACATGCTGTTGGTGTGGGGGTCCCTGTTCCTTTGGTCATTGTTAAGTAGCACTTGCTGTTGGTGTGGGGGTCTCTGTTTATTTGGTCATTATTAGGTAGCACATGCTGTTGGTGTGGGGGGTCTCTGTTCCCTTGGTCATTGTTAAGTAGCACATGCTGTCGGTGTGGGGATCTCTGTTCCTTTGGTCATTATTAGGTAGCACATGCTGTTGGTGTGGGGGTCTCCGTTCCTTTGGTCATTGTTAAGTAGCACTTGCTGTTGGTGTGGAGATCTCTGTTCTTTTGGTCATTGTTAAGTAGCACATGCTGTTGGTGTGGGGATCTCTGTTCCTTTGGTCATTATTAGGTAGCACATGCTGTTGGTGTGGGGGTCTCTGTTCCTTTGGTCATTGTTAAGTAGCACTTGCTGTTGGTGTGGAGATCTCTGTTCTTTTGGTCATTGTTAAGTAGCACTTGCTGTTGGTGTGGAGATCTCTGTTCTTTTGGTCATTGTTAAGTAGCACATGCTGTTGGTGTGGGGATCTCTGTTCCTTTGGTCATTATTAGGTAGCACATGCTGTTGGTGTGGGGGTCTCTGTTCCTTTGGTCATTGTTAAGTAGCACTTGCTGTTGGTGTGGAGATCTCTGTTCTTTTGGTCATTGTTAAGTAGCACATGCTGTTGGTGTGGGGATCTCTGTTCCTTTGGTCATTATTAGGTAGCACATGCTGTTGGTGTGGGGGGTCTCCGTTCCTTTGGTCATTGTTAAGTAGCACTTGCTGTTGGTGTGGGGGTCTCTGTTCCCTTGGTCATTGTTAAGTAGCACATGCTGTCGGTGTGGGGATCTCTGTTCCTTTGGTCATTATTAGGTAGCACATGCTGTTGGTGTGGGGGTCTCTGTTCCTTTGGTCATTGTTAAGTAGCACTTGCTGTTGGTGTGGAGATCTCTGTTCTTTTGGTCATTGTTAAGTAGCACATGCTGTTGGTGTGGGGATCTCTGTTCCTTTGGTCATTATTAGGTAGCACATGCTGTTGGTGTGGGGGGTCTCTGTTCCTTTGGTCATTGTTAGGTAGCACATGCTGTTGGTGTGGGGGTCCCTGTTCCTTTGGTCATTGTTAAGTAGCACTTGCTGTTGGTGTGGGGGTCTCTGTTTATTTGGTCATTATTAGGTAGCACATGCTGTTGGTGTGGGGGGTCTCTGTTCCCTTGGTCATTGTTAAGTAGCACATGCTGTCGGTGTGGGGATCTCTGTTCCTTTGGTCATTATTAGGTAGCACATGCTGTTGGTGTGGGGGTCTCTGTTCCTTTGGTCATTATTAGGTAGCACATGCTGTTGGTGTGGGGGGTCTCTGTTCCCTTGGTCATTGTTAAGTAGCACATGCTGTCGGTGTGGGGATCTCTGTTCCTTTGGTCATTATTAGGTAGCACATGCTGTTGGTGTGGGGGTCTCTGTTCCTTTGGTCATTGTTAAGTAGCACTTGCTGTTGGTGTGGGGATCTCTGTTCTTTTGGTCATTGTTAAGTAGCACATGCTGTTGGTGTGGGGATCTCTGTTCCTTTGGTCATTATTAGGTAGCACATGCTGTTGGTGTGGGGGGTCTCTGTTCCTTTGGTCATTGTTAGGTAGCACATGCTGTTGGTGTGGGGGTCCCTGTTCCTTTGGTCATTGTTAAGTAGCACTTGCTGTTGGTGTGGGGGTCTCTGTTTATTTGGTCATTATTAGGTAGCA
The DNA here is from genome assembly GCF_964263255.1 of Lissotriton vulgaris. NCBI lineage: Eukaryota > Metazoa > Chordata > Amphibia > Caudata > Salamandridae > Lissotriton > Lissotriton vulgaris. Next base: position 83,722,500 of record NC_141699.1, read on the forward strand.
CATGCTGTTGGTGTGGGGGTCTCTGTTCCTTTGGTCATTGTTAGGTAGCACATGCTGTTGGTGTGGGGGTCTCTGTTCCTTTGGTCATTGTTAGGTAGCACATGCTGTTGGTGTGGGGGTCTCCGTTCCTTTGGTCATTGTTAAGTGGCACATGCTGTTGGTGTAAGGGTCTCCGTTCCTTTGGTCATTGTTAAGTAGCACTTGCTGTTGGTGTGGGGGGTCTCTGTTCCTTTGGTCATTGTTAAGTAGCCCATTCTGTTGGTGTGGGGGTCCCTGTTCCTTTGGTCATTGTTAGGTAGCACATACTGTTGGTGTGGGGGTCCCTGTTCCTTTGGTCATTGTTAGGTAGCACATGCTGTTGGTGTGGGGGTCTCCGTTCCTTTGGTCATTGTTAAGTGGCACATGCTGTTGGTGTAAGGGTCTCTGTTCCTTTGGTCATTGTTAAGTAGCACTTGCTGTTGGTGTGGGGGTCTCTGTTCCTTTGGTCATTGTTAAGTAGCACTTGCTGTTGGTGTGGGGGTCTCTGTTCCTTTGGTCATTGTTAAGTAGCACATGCTGTTGGTGTGGGGGGTCTCTGTTCCTTTGGTCATTATTAGGTAGCACATGCTGTTGGTGTGGGGGATCTCTGTTCCTTTGGTCATTGTTAGGTAGCACATGCTGTTGGTGTGGGGATCTCTGTTCCTTTGGTCATTATTAGGTAGCACATGCTGTTGGTGTGGGGGTCTCTGTTCCTTTGGTCATTGTTAGGTAGCACATGCTGTTGGTGTGGGGATCTCTGTTCCTTTGGTCATTATTAGGTAGCACATGCTGTTGGTGTGGGGGTCTCTGTTCCTTTGGTCATTGTTAAGTAGCACTTGCTGTTGGTGTGGGGGTCTCTGTTCCTTTGGTCATTGTTAAGTAGCACATGCTGTTGGTGTGGGGATCTCTGTTCCTTTGGTCATTATTAGGTAGCACCTGCTGTTGGTGTGGGGGTCTCTGTTCCTTTGGTCATTGTTAGGTAGCACATGCTGTTGGCCTGGGGGTCTCTGTTTATTTGGTCATTATTAGGTAGCACATGCTGTTGGTGTGGGGGTCTCTGTTCCTTTGGTCATTGTTAGGTAGCACATGCTGTTGGTGTGGGGGTCTCTGTTCCTTTGGCCATTGTTAGGTAGCACATGCTGTTGGTGTGGGGGTCTCCGTTCCTTTGGTCATTGTTAAGTGGCACATGCTGTTGGTGTAAGGGTCTCCGTTCCTTTGGTCATTGTTAAGTAGCACTTGCTGTTGGTGTGGGGGGGTCTCTGTTCCTTTGGTCATTGTTAAGTAGCCCATTCTGTTGGTGTGGGGGTCCCTGTTCCTTTGGTCATTGTTAGGTAGCACATACTGTTGGTGTGGGGGTCCCTGTTCCTTTGGTCATTGTTAGGTAGCACATGCTGTTGGTGTGGGGGTCTCCGTTCCTTTGGTCATTGTTAAGTGGCACATGCTGTTGGTGTAAGGGTCTCTGTTCCTTTGGTCATTGTTAAGTAGCACTTGCTGTTGGTGTGGGGATCTCTGTTCCTTTGGTCATTGTTAAGTAGCACATGCTGTTGGTGTGGGGATCTCTGTTCCTTTGGTCATTATTAGGTAGCACATGCTGTTGGTGTGGGGGTCTCCGTTCCTTTGGTCATTGTTAAGTGGCACATGTTGTTGGTGTGGGGGTCTCCATTTTTTTGGCCATAGTTTACTAGCCCACGGTGTTGGTGTGGGGTCTCCATTCCTTTGATCATTGATAAGTAGCACATGCTGTTGGTGTGGAGTTCTCCGTTCCTTTGGTCATTATTAAGTGGCACATGCTGTTGGTGTAAGGGTCTCTGTTCCTTTGGTCATTGTTAAGTAGCACTTGCTGTTGGTGTGGGGGTCTCTGTTCCTTTGGTCATTGTTAAGTAGCAAATGCTGTTGGTGTGGGGTTCTCCGTTCCTTTGGTCATTATTAAGTGGCACATGCTGTTGGTGTGGGGGTCTCTGTTCCTTTGGTCATTGTTAGGTAGCACTTGCTGTTGGTGTAAGGGTCTCTGTTCCTTTGGTCATTGTTAAGTAGCACATGCTGTTGGTGTGGGGGTCTCTGTTCCTTTGGTCATTGTTAAGTAGCACATGCTGTTGGTGTGGGGGTCTCTGTTCCTTTGGTCATTGTTAAGTAGCACATGCTGTTGGTGTGGGGGTCTCTGTTCCTTTGGTCATTGTTAAGTAGCACATGCTGTTGGTGTGGGGGTCTCTGTTCCTTTGGTCATTGTTAAGTAGCACATGCTGTTGGTGTGGGGATCTCTGTTTTTTGGTCATTGTTAAGTAGCACATGCTGTTGGTGTGGGGGTCCCTGTTCCTTTGGTCATTATTAGGCAGCACATGCTGTTGGTGTGGGGGTCTCTGTTCCTTTGGTCATTTTTAAGTGGCACCTGCTGTTGGTGTAGGGGTCTCTGTTCCCTTGGCCATTGTTAAGTAGCACATGCTGTTGGTGTGGGGGGTCTCTGTTCCTTTGGTCATTATTAGGTAGCACATGCTGTTGGTGTGGGGGATCTCTGTTCCTTTGGTCATTGTTAGGTAGCACATGCTGTCGGTGTGGGGATCTCTGTTACTTTGGTCATTATTAGGTAGCACATGCTGTTGGTGTGGGGGATCTCTGTTCCTTTGGTCATTATTAGGTAGCACATGCTGTTGGTGTGGGGGTCTCTGTTCCTTTGGTCATTGTTAAGTAGCACATGCTGTCGGTGTGGGGATCTCTGTTCCTTTGGTCATTATTAGGTAGCACATGCTGTTGGTGTGGGGATCTCTGTTCCTTTGGTCATTGTTAAGGAGCACATGCTGTTGGTGTGGGGGTCTCTGTTCCTTTGGTCATTGTTAAGTAGCACCTGGTGTTGGGGTGCAGGTCTCCATTCTTTGGTCTTTGTTAGGTAGCACATGCTGTTGGTGTGGGGATCTCTGTTCCTTTGGTCATTGTTAGGTAGCACATGCTGTTGGTGTGGGGGTCCCTGTTCCTTTGGTCATTGTTAAGTAGCACTTGCTGTTGGTGTGGGGGTCCCTGTTCCTTTGGTCATTGTTAAGTAGCACATGCTGTCGGTGTGGGGATCTCTGTTCCTTTGGTCATTATTAGGTAGCACATGCTGTTGGTGTGGGGGTCTCCGTTCCTTTGGTCATTGTTAAGTGGCACTTGCTGTTGGTGTGGGGGTCTCTGTTCCCTTGGTCATTGTTAAGTAGCACATGCTGTCGGTGTGGGGATCTCTGTTCCTTTGGTCATTATTAGGTAGCACATGCTGTTGGTGTGGGGGTCTCTGTTCCTTTGGTCATTGTTAAGTAGCACTTGCTGTTGGTGTGGAGATCTCTGTTCTTTTGGTCATTGTTAAGTAGCACTTGCTGTTGGTGTGGGGATCTCTGTTCTTTTGGTCATTGGTAAGTAGCACATGCTGTTGGTGTGGGGATCTCTGTTCCTTTGGTCATTATTAGGTAGCACATGCTGTTGGTGTGGGGGGTCTCTGTTCCTTTGGTCATTGTTAGGTAGCACATGCTGTTGGTGTGGGGGTCCCTGTTCCTTTGGTCATTGTTAAGTAGCACTTGCTGTTGGTGTGGGGGTCTCTGTTTATTTGGTCATTATTAGGTAGCACATGCTGTTGGTGTGGGGGTCTCTGTTCCTTTGGTCATTGTTAGGTAGCACATGCTGTTGGTGTGGGGGTCTCTGTTCCTTTGGTCATTGTTAGGTAGCACATGCTGTTGGTGTGGGGGTCTCCGTTCCTTTGGTCATTGTTAAGTGGCACATGCTGTTGGTGTAAGGGTCTCCGTTCCTTTGGTCATTGTTAAGTAGCACTTGCTGTTGGTGTGGGGGGTCTCTGTTCCTTTGGTCATTGTTAAGTAGCCCATTCTGTTGGTGTGGGGGTCCCTGTTCCTTTGGTCATTGTTAGGTAGCACATACTGTTGGTGTGGGGGTCCCTGTTCCTTTGGTCATTGTTAGGTAGCACATGCTGTTGGTGTGGGGGTCTCCGTTCCTTTGGTCATTGTTAAGTGGCACATGCTGTTGGTGTAAGGGTCTCTGTTCCTTTGGTCATTGTTAAGTAGCACTTGCTGTTGGTGTGGGGGTCTCTGTTCCTTTGGTCATTGTTAAGTAGCACATTCTGTTGGTGTGGGGGTCCCTGTTCCTTTGGTCATTGTTAAGTAGCACATGCTGTTGGTGTGGGGATCTCTGTTCCTTTGGTCATTATTAGGTAGCACATGCTGTTGGTGTGGGGGTCTCTGTTCCTTTGGTCATTGTTAGGTAGCACATGCTGTTGGTGTGGGGATCTCTGTTCCTTTGGTCATTATTAGGTAGCACATGCTGTTGGTGTGGGGGTCTCTGTTCCTTTGGTCATTGTTAGGTAGCACATGCTGTTGGTGTAAGGGTCTATGTTCCTTTGGTCATTGTTAGATAGCACATGCTGTTGGCGTGGGGGTCTCTGTTCCTTTGGTCATTGTTAAGTAGCCCATTCTGTTGGTGTGGGGGTCCCTGTTCCTTTGGTCATTGTTAGGTAGCACATGCTGTTGGTGTGGGGGTCCCCGTTCCTTTGGTCATTGTTAAGTAGCACATGCTGTTGGTGTGGGGGTCTCTGTTCCTTTGGTCATTCTTAAGTAGCACATTCTGTTGGTGTGGGGGTCCCTGTTCCTTTGGTCATTGTTAAGTAGCACATGCTGTTGGTGTGGGGATCTCTGTTCCTTTGGTCATTATTAGGTAGCACATGCTGTTGGTGTGGGGGTCTCTGTTCCTTTGGTCATTGTTAGGTAGCACATGCTGTTGGTGTGGGGATCTCTGTTCCTTTGGTCATTATTAGGTAGCACATGCTGTTGGTGTGGGGGTCTCTGTTCCTTTGGTCATTGTTAAGTAGCACATGCTGTTGGCCTGGGGGTCTCTGTTTATTTGGTCATTATTAGGTAGCACATGCTGTTGGTGTGGGGGTCTCTGTTCCTTTGGTCATTGTTAGGTAGCACATGCTGTTGGTGTGGGGGTCTCTGTTCCTTTGGTCATTGTTAGGTAGCACATGCTGTTGGTGTGGGGGTCTCCGTTCCTTTGGTCATTGTTAAGTGGCACATGCTGTTGGTGTAAGGGTCTCCGTTCCTTTGGTCATTGTTAAGTAGCACTTGCTGTTGGTGTGGGGGGTCTCTGTTCCTTTGGTCATTGTTAAGTAGCCCATTCTGTTGGTGTGGGGGACCCTGTTCCTTTGGTCATTGTTAGGTAGCACATACTGTTGGTGTGGGGGTCCCTGTTCCTTTGGTCATTGTTAGGTAGCACATGCTGTTGGTGTGGGGGTCTCCGTTCCTTTGGTCATTGTTAAGTAGCACATGCTGTTGGTGTAAGGGTCTCTGTTCCTTTGGTCATTGTTAAGTAGCACTTGCTGTTGGTGTGGGGGTCTCTGTTCCTTTGGTCATTGTTAAGTAGCACATTCTGTTGGTGTGGGGGTCCCTGTTCCTTTGGTCATTGTTAAGTAGCACATGCTGTTGGTGTGGGGATCTCTGTTCCTTTGGTCATTATCAGGTAGCACATGCTGTTGGTGTGGGGATCTCTGTTCCTTTGGTCATTATTAGGTAGCCCATGCTGTTGGTGTGGGGGTCTCTGTTCCTTTGGTCATTGTTAGGTAGCACATGCTGCTGGTGTAAGGGTCTATGTTCCTTTGGTCATTGTAAGATAGCACATGCTGTTGGTGTGGGGGTCTCTGTTCCTTTGGTCATTGTTAAGTAGCACATTCTGTTGGTGTGGGGGTCCCTGTTCCTTTGGTCATTGTTAAGTAGCACATGCTGTTGGTGTGGGGGTCTCTGTTCCTTTGGTCATTGTTAGGTAGCACATGCTGTTGGTGTGGGGGTCTCTGTTCCTTTGGTCATTGTTTGGTAGCACATGCTGTTGGTGTGGGGGTCCCTGTTCCTTTGGTCATTGTTAAGTAGCACATGCTGTTGGTGTGGGGGTCTCTGTTCCTTTGGTCATTGTTAGGTAGCACATGCTGTTGGTGTGGGGGTCCCTGTTCCTTTGGTCATTGTTAAGTAGCACATGCTGTTGGTGTGGGGATCTCTGTTCCTTTGGTCATTATTAGGTAGCACATGCTGTTGGTGTGGGGGTCTCCGTTCCTTTGGTCATTGTTAAGTGGCACATGCTGTTGGTGTGGGGGTCTCCATTTTTTTGGCCATAGTTTACTAGCCCACGGTGTTGGTGTGGGGTCTCCATTCCTTTGATCATTGATAAGTAGCACATGCTGTTGGTGTGGAGTTCTCCGTTCCTTTGGTCATTATTAAGTGGCACATGCTGTTGGTGTAAGGGTCTCTGTTCCTTTGGTCATTGTTAAGTAGCACTTGCTGTTGGTGTGGGGGTCTCTGTTCCTTTGGTCATTGTTAAGTAGCAAATGCTGTTGGTGTGGGGTTCTCCGTTCCTTTGGTCATTATTAAGTGGCACATGCTGTTGGTGTGGGGGTCTCTGTTCCTTTGGTCATTGTTAGGTAGCACTTGCTGTTGGTGTAAGGGTCTCTGTTCCTTTGGTCATTGTTAAGTAGCACATGCTGTTGGTGTGGGGGTCTCTGTTCCTTTGGTCATTGTTAAGTAGCACATGCTGTTGGTGTGGGGGTCTCTGTTCCTTTGGTCATTGTTAAGTAGCACATGCTGTTGGTGTGGGGGTCTCTGTTCCTTTGGTCATTGTTAAGTAGCACATGCTGTTGGTGTGGGGATCTCTGTTCCTTTGGTCATTGTTAGGTAGCACATGCTGTTGGTGTGGGGGTCCCTGTTCCTTTGGTCATTGTTAGGTAGCACATGCTGTTGGTGTGGGGATCTCTGTTCCTTTGGTCATTGTTAAGTAGCACATGCTGTTGGTGTGGGGGTCTCTGTGTCTCTGTTCCTTTGGTCATTGTTAAATAGCACATGCTGTTGGTGTGGGGATCTCTGTTCCTTTGGTCATTATTAGGTAGCACATGCTGTTGGTGTGGGGGTCCCTGTTCCTTTGGTCATTATTAGGTAGCACATGCTGTTGGTGTGGGGGTCTCCGTTCCTTTGGTCATTTTTAAGTGGCACCTGCTGTTGGTGTAGGGGTCTCTGTTCCCTTGGTCATTGTTAAGTAGCACATGCTGTTGGTGTGGGGGTCTCTGTTCCTTTGGTCATTGTTAAGTAGCACATGCTGTTGGTGTGGGGATCTCTGTTCCTTTGGTCATTGTTAAGTAGCACATGCTGTTGGTGTGGGGATCTCTGTTTTTTTGGTCATTGTTAAGTAGCACATACTGTTGGTGTGGGGGTCTCTGTTCCTTTGGTCATTGTTAAGTAGCACATGCTGTTGGTGTGGGGGTCTCTGTTCCTTTGGTCATTGTTAAGTAGCACATGCTGTTGGTGTGGGGATCTCTGTTTTTTTGGTCATTGTTAAGTAGCACACGCTGTTGGTGTGGGGGGTCTCTGTTCCTTTGGTCATTATTAGGTAGCACATGCTGTTGGTGTGGGGGTCTCTGTTACTTTGGTCATTATTAGGTAGCACATGCTGTTGGTGTGGGGGATCTCTGTTCCTTTGGTCATTTTTAAGTGGCACCTGCTGTTGGTGTAGGGGTCTCTGTTCCCTTGGTCATTGTTAGGTAGCACATGCTGTTGGTGTGGGGGTCTCTGTTCCTTTGGTCATTATTAGGTAGCACATGCTGTTGGTGTGGGGGTCTCTGTTCCTTTGGTCATTTTTAAGTGGCACCTGCTGTTGGTGTAGGGGTCTCTGTTCCCTTGGTCATTGTTAAGTAGCACATGCTGTTGGTGTGGGGGGGTCTCCGTTCCTTTGGTCATTGTTAAGTAGCACTTGCTGTTGGTGTGGGGGGTCTCTGTTCCTTTGGTCATTGTTAAGTAGCCCATTCTGTTGGTGTGGGGGTCCCTGTTCCTTTGGTCATTGTTAGGTAGCACATGCTGTTGGTGTGGGGGATCTCTGTTCCTTTGGTCATTATTAGGTAGCACATGCTGTTGGTGTGGGGGTCTCTGTTCCTTTGGTCATTATTAGGTAGCACATGCTGTTGGTGTGGGGGATCTCTGTTCCTTTGGTCATTGTTAGGTAGCACATGCTGTCGGTGTGGGGATCTCTGTTACTTTGGTCATTATTAAGTAGCACATGCTGTTGGTGTGGGGGTCTCTGTTCCTTTGGTCATTGTTAAGTAGCACATGCTGTCGGTGTGGGGATCTCTGTTCCTTTGGTCATTATTAGGTAGCACATGCTGTTGGTGTGGGGGTCCCTGTTCCTTTGGTCATTGTTAAGTAGCACATGCTGTTGGTGTGGGGGTCTCTGTTCCTTTGGTCATTGTTAGGTAGCACATGCTGTTGGTGCGGGGGTCTCTGTTCCTTTGGTCATTGTTAGGTAGCACATGCTGTTGGTGTGGGGGTCTCTGTTCCTTTGGTCATTGTTGGGTAGCACATGCTGTTGGTGTGGGGGTCTCCGTTCCTTTGGTCATTGTTAAGTAGCACTTGCTGTTGGTGTGGGGGGTCTCTGTTCCTCTGGTCATTGTTAAGTAGCACATTCTGTTGGTGTGGGGGTCCCTGTTCCTTTGGTCATTGTTAAGTAGCACTTGCTGTTGGTGTGGGGGGTCTCTGTTCCTTTGGTCATTGTTAAGTAGCACATTCTGTTGGTGTGGGGGTCCCTGTTCCTTTGGTCATTGTTAAGTAGCACATGCTGTTGGTGTGGGGGTCTCTGTTCCTTTGGTCATTGTTAAGTAGCCCATTCTGTTGGTGTGGGGGTCCCTGTTCCTTTGGTCATTGTTAGGTAGCACATGCTGTTGGTGTGGGGGTCCCTGTTCCTTTGGTCATTGTTAAGTAGCACATGCTGTTGGTGTGGGGATCTCTGTTCCTTTGGTCATTATTAGGTAGCACATGCTGTTGGTGTGGGGGTCCCTGTTCCTTTGGTCATTGTTAGGTAGCACATGCTGTTGGTGTGGGGGTCTCTGTTCCTTTGGTCATTGTTAGGTAGCACATGCTGTTGGTGTGGGGGTCCCTGTTCCTTTGGTCATTGTTAAGTAGCACTTGCTGTTGGTGTGGGGGTCCCTGTTCCTTTGGTCATTGTTAGGTAGCACATGCTGTTGGTGTGGGGGTCCCTGTTCCTTTGGTCATTGTTAGGTAGCACATGCTGTTGGTGTGGGGATCTCTGTTCCTTTGGTCATTGTTAGGTAGCACATGCTGTTGGTGTGGGGGTCTCCGTTCCTTTGGTCATTGTTAAGTAGCAAATGCTGTTGGTGTGGGGTTCTCCGTTCCTTTGGTCATTATTAAGTGGCACATGCTGTTGGTGTGGGGGTCCCTGTTCCTTTGGTCATTGTTAAGTAGCACTTGCTGTTGGTGTGGGGGTCCCTGTTCCTTTGGTCATTGTTAGGTAGCACATGCTGTTGGTGTGGGGGTCCCTGTTCCTTTGGTCATTGTTAGGTAGCACATGCTGTTGGTGTGGGGATCTCTGTTCCTTTGGTCATTATTAGGTAGCACATGCTGTTGGTGTGGGGGTCTCCGTTCCTTTGGTCATTGTTAAGTAGCAAATGCTGTTGGTGTGGGGTTCTCCGTTCCTTTGGTCATTATTAAGTGGCACATGCTGTTGGTGTGGGGGTCTCTGTTCCTTTGGTCATTGTTAGGTAGCACTTGCTGTTGGTGTAAGGGTCTCTGTTCCTTTGGTCATTGTTAAGTAGCACATGCTGTTGGTGTGGGGGTCTCTGTTCCTTTGGTCATTGTTAAGTAGCACATGCTGTTGGTGTGGGGGTCTCTGTTCCTTTGGTCATTGTTAAGTAGCACATGCTGTTGGTGTGGAGTTCTCCGTTCCTTTGGTCATTATTAAGTGGCACATGCTGTTGGTGTAAGGGTCTCTGTTCCTTTGGTCATTGTTAAGTAGCACTTGCTGTTGGTGTGGGGGTCTCTGTTCCTTTGGTCATTGTTAAGTAGCAAATGCTGTTGGTGTGGGGTTCTCCGTTCCTTTGGTCATTATTAAGTGGCACATGCTGTTGGTGTGGGGGTCTCTGTTCCTTTGGGCATTGTTAGGTAGCACTTGCTGTTGGTGTAAGGGTCTCTGTTCCTTTGGTCATTGTTAAGTAGCACATGCTGTTGGTGTGGGGGTCTCTGTTCCTTTGGTCATTGTTAAGTAGCACATGCTGTTGGTGTGGGGGTCTCTGTTCCTTTGGTCATTGTTAAGTAGCACATGCTGTTGATGTGGGGGTCTCTGTTCCTTTGGTCATTGTTAAGTAGCACATGCTGTTGGTGTGGGGATCTCTGTTCCTTTGGTCATTATTAGGTAGCACATGCTGTTGGTGTGGGGATCTCTGTTCCTTTGGTCATTGTTAAGTAGCACATGCTGTTGGTGTGGGGGTCTCTGTTCCTTTGGTCATTATTAGGTAGCACATGCTGTTGGTGTGGGGGTCCCTGTTCCTTTGGTCATTATTAGGCAGCACATGCTGTTGGTGTGGGGGTCCCTGTTCCTTTGGTCATTGTTAAGTAGCACTTGCTGTTGGTGTGGGGGTCCCTGTTCCTTTGGTCATTGTTAGGTAGCACATGCTGTTGGTGTGGGGGTCCCTGTTCCTTTGGTCATTGTTAGGTAGCACATGCTGTTGGTGTGGGGATCTCTGTTCCTTTGGTCATTATTAGGTAGCACATGCTGTTGGTGTGGGGGTCTCCGTTCCTTTGGTCATTGTTAAGTAGCAAATGCTGTTGGTGTGGGGTTCTCCGTTCCTTTGGTCATTATTAAGTGGCACATGCTGTTGGTGTGGGGGTCTCTGTTCCTTTGGTCATTGTTAGGTAGCACTTGCTGTTGGTGTAAGGGTCTCTGTTCCTTTGGTCATTGTTAAGTAGCACATGCTGTTGGTGTGGGGGTCTCTGTTCCTTTGGTCATTGTTAAGTAGCACATGCTGTTGGTGTGGGGGTCTCTGTTCCTTTGGTCATTGTTAAGTAGCACATGCTGTTGGTGTGGAGTTCTCCGTTCCTTTGGTCATTATTAAGTGGCACATGCTGTTGGTGTAAGGGTCTCTGTTCCTTTGGTCATTGTTAAGTAGCACTTGCTGTTGGTGTGGGGGTCTCTGTTCCTTTGGTCATTGTTAAGTAGCAAATGCTGTTGGTGTGGGGTTCTCCGTTCCTTTGGTCATTATTAAGTGGCACATGCTGTTGGTGTGGGGGTCTCTGTTCCTTTGGGCATTGTTAGGTAGCACTTGCTGTTGGTGTAAGGGTCTCTGTTCCTTTGGTCATTGTTAAGTAGCACATGCTGTTGGTGTGGGGGTCTCTGTTCCTTTGGTCATTGTTAAGTAGCACATGCTGTTGGTGTGGGGGTCTCTGTTCCTTTGGTCATTGTTAAGTAGCACATGCTGTTGATGTGGGGGTCTCTGTTCCTTTGGTCATTGTTAAGTAGCACATGCTGTTGGTGTGGGGATCTCTGTTCCTTTGGTCATTATTAGGTAGCACATGCTGTTGGTGTGGGGATCTCTGTTCCTTTGGTCATTGTTAAGTAGCACATGCTGTTGGTGTGGGGGTCTCTGTTCCTTTGGTCATTATTAGGTAGCACATGCTGTTGGTGTGGGGGTCCCTGTTCCTTTGGTCATTATTAGGCAGCACATGCTGTTGGTGTGGGGGTCTCTGTTCCTTTGGTCATTTTTAAGTGGCACCTGCTGTTGGCGTAGGGGTCTCTGTTCCCTTGGTCATTGTTAAGTAGCACATGCTGTTGGTGTGGGGGGTCTCTGTTCCTTTGGTCATTATTAGGTAGCACATGCTGTTGGTGTGGGGATCTCTGTTCCTTTGGTCATTATTAGGTAGCACATGCTGTTGGTGTGGGGGTCCCTGTTCCTTTGGTCATTATTAGGCAGCACATGCTGTTGGTGTGGGGGTCTCTGTTCCTTTGGTCATTTTTAAGTGGCACCTGCAGTTGGTGTAGGGGTCTCTGTTCCCTTGGTCATTGTTAAGTAGCACATGCTGTTGGTGTGGGGGGTCTCTGTTCCTTTGGTCATTATTAGGTAGCACATGCTGTTGGTGTGGGGGTCTCTGTTCCTTTGGTCATTATTAGGTAGCACATGCTGTTGGTGTGGGGGATCTCTGTTCCTTTGGTCATTGTTAAGTAGCACATGCTGTTGGTGTGGGGGTCTCTGTTCCTTTGGTCATTGTTAAGTAGCACATGCTGTCGGTGTGGGGATCTCTGTTCCTTTGGTCATTATTAGGTAGCACATGCTGTTGGTGTGGGGGTCCCTGTTCCTTTGGTCATTGTTAAGTAGCACATGCTGTTGGTGTGGGGATCTCTGTTCCTTTGGTCATTATTAGGTAGCACATGCTGTTGGTGTGGGGGTCTCTGTTCCTTTGGTCATTGTTAGGTAGCACATGCTGTTGGTGCGGGGGTCTCTGTTCCTTTGGTCATTGTTAGGTAGCACATGCTGTTGGTGCGGGGGTCTCTGTTCCTTTGGTCATTATTAGGTAGCACATGCTGTTGGTGCGGGGGTCTCTGTTCCTTTGGTCATTATTAGGTAGCACATGCTGTTGGTGTAAGGGTCTCTGTTCCTTTGGTCATTAAGTAGCACTTGCTGTTGGTGTGGGGGTCTCTGTTCCTTTGGTCATTGTTAGGTAGCACATGCTGTTGGTGTGGGGGTCTCTGTTCCTTTGGTCATTGTTAGGTAGCACATGCTGTTGGTGTGGGGGTCTCCGTTCCTTTGGTCATTGTTAAGTAGCACTTGCTGTTGGTGTGGGGGGTCTCTGTTCCTTTGGTCATTGTTAAGTAGCACATTCTGTTGGTGTGGGGGTCCCTGTTCATTTGGTCATTGTTAAGTAGCACATGCTGTTGGTGTGGGGATCTCTGTTCCTTTGGTCATTATTAGGTAGCACATGCTGTTGGTGTGGGGGTCTCTGTTCCTTTGGTCATTGTTAGGTAGCACATGCTGTTGATGTGGGGGTCTCTGTTCCTTTGGTCATTGTTAGGTAGCACATGCTGTTGGTGTGGGGGTCCCTGTTCCTTTGGTCATTGTTAGGTAGCACATGCTGTTGGTGTGGGGATCTCTGTTCCTTTGGTCATTATTAGGTAGCACATGCTGTTGGTGTGGGGGTCTCTGTTCCTTTGGTCATTGTTAAGTAGCACCTGGTGTTGGGGTGCTGGTCTCCATTCTTTGGTCATTGTTAGGTAGCACATGCTGTTGGTGTAAGGGTCTCTGTTCCTTTGGTCATTAAGTAGCACATGCTGTTGGTGTGGGGGTCCCTGTTCCTTTGGTCATTGTTAGGTAGCACATGCTGTTGGTGTGGGGGTCTCTGTTCCTTTGGTCATTGTTAGGTAGCACATGCTGTTGGTGTGGGGGTCCCTGTTCCTTTGGTCATTGTTAAGTAGCACTTGCTGTTGGTGTGGGGGTCCCTGTTCCTTTGGTCATTGTTAGGTAGCACATGCTGTTGGTGTGGGGGTCCCTGTTCCTTTGGTCATTGTTAGGTAGCACATGCTGTTGGTGTGGGGATCTCTGTTCCTTTGGTCATTATTAGGTAGCACATGCTGTTGGTGTGGGGGTCTCTGTTCCTTTGGTCATTGTTAGGTAGCACATGCTGTTGGTGTGGGGGTCTCCGTTCCTTTGGTCATTATTAGGTAGCACATGCTGTTGGTGTAAGGGTCTCTGTTCCTTTGGTCATTAAGTAGCACATGCTGTTGGTGTGGGGGTCTCTGTTCCTTTGGTCATTGTTAGGTAGCACATGCTGTTGGTGTGGGGGTCTCTGTTCCTTTGGTCATTGTTAGGTAGCACATGCTGTTGGTGTGGGGGTCTCCGTTCCTTTGGTCATTGTTAAGTGGCACATGCTGTTGGTGTGGGGGTCTCCATTTTTTTGGCCATAGTTTAGTAGCCCATGGTGTTGGTTTGGGGTCTCCATTCCTTTGATCATTGATAAGTAGCACATGCTGTTGGCAAGGGGGTCTCCATTCCTTCAGTTGCTGTGAAGCAGCGTAACGTTCTTGCATCGGGCGTCTATTGCTTTGTAATGGGTAACTGGTGAATGGTGTTGGTTGAGGGATGTCCAGTCTTTTGCCCATCATGACGTACTGTTGTGTTGGTGCGGGGGTCTCGATTCCTTTGGTCATTGTTAAGTAGCACATGCTGTTGGTGTGGGGGTCTCCATGCCTTCAGTTGCTGTGAAGCAGCGAATCATTCTTGCATGGGGGTGTCTATTGTGTTGGTAGTGGTTAACTGGTGAATGGTGTTGTGCGAAGGATGTCCAGTCCTTTGCCCATCATGGACGTACTGTCTTGTTGGTATGAGGGTCTCCATTCCTTTGGTATTTTAAAGTAGCATGTGATATTTCATATAATCCTGAAGATGTCCACTCTCATCATGTGTCAGGATTGTGCCTGCACGTGGTATGTTGGTCGTAGAGCTGGCGATGGCTAGAACCTTGAGGTCGAAGGCAAAATCTTTCAATGGAAGATTATGGGATCGAGAACTTGAACCTTGAAAGACGACCTTATTTTCAGTAGACCTCACGGCTCGAACAAAGACTCCGTTTAGATCAGTAGCCAGCCAAGAGCGTTGACAGCTGGCTTGATTTGAAGACTGTCCTGTAGATCCCAGGCCAGCTTAGTAGCTTGGGCTTGAAGCTTCTGTGGTTTCTGAGGTCTTTGGTGCCAAAGAGTATGAGATGCTGCAGTTAATGTTTGCAGGTACAGTGCTCCTTCAGCTTTGTGTTAATTCGTAGGATGAAGAAGAGGATGGCATGAAAGAGCAAGCCGAGGTTACTCACAACATTAGCTGTGTGGGGCTTGGCTAAGAGTAGTGAAAGAATGTGCCATGCTTGAAAGTTCTCTGAGCAGAATTACAAATGTGTCCCTATTTTTCTCCTGTTAATTGATGGGTTTCTCGCCTCATTGACTTAGTGTTTTTCCGCAGTAACTATTGAAGCTAAAAAGGTTGTAAACAAAAATGTATGTACCTACAACTTCTCTTTGTGCTTAATGTTGGGTTTTTACTGTGGATGAAAACATTCAGAGGGAGGGCGTGGAGATGACAAATGAACATATATATTTACTACGGTATGTTACCCCAACATCTGCGTACCATTATTGTCAATGCGACGTGGTCCCCTATTCAGAGACAAGTGATTTTGTCCTCCATTTCAAAGAGAAGTCCTCGACTGAACCAAAGTTTGCTAAAATTCAGCCCCCAATGTAAACAAGCAGTGGTAAAGCCATTAGGTCTGGCTTGGATGGTGGGTTGTAAGTCTGACCCTTTTGCTTTGCTAGTGGCTGTTAGCAATGGACTGAAGGCAGTATTATTAGGAGCCACTGGCCGCACTGAACAGCCGCAGCCGCCTAGCAGCAGAATGAAAGTGAGACTCAGAATGCACTGAGAGGTGCTCGTTGGCCAACGCTAGAAGCAGAAGGAGCTGCCAGGCAGCTGCCCTGCCCTAGAGGACAAGGAGCTGCCAGGTACGCTGATGGAGGATGATTCACAATTTAAGAATTGGTAGACCTCAGCTGGCCTGCTTCCAAGATGACACATGACGTCTTGCAAGATAATGCCTTTAATAGCTGATCTCGCAAATCCTCAGGGCAGAGTATTTGAAGACAGGATGATCCGATCTGCAAAGGGACATGCCAATAAAGCGGCCATTTTAAGGTCAGGCAATCACTTGAGCTCTGATTAAAGCCTGTAAAAATGGCTGCTAAATGTAAAGAAAAGAATTAGGGTTGCTTTAAAGAAAACCTGGAAGTGTGAGATAAAGAAATAAATGTGATTATGTTTAATGACTGAGGCTTAGAGACGAAAAATGATCTCTCATTGCAATGTAACAGAAGAACTTCATAGGAGATGGTATGATGCATCAAAGAGCCAGTAGCATGAAGTAAGAGAACATTATTTTCCTGGAAAGAGCCAAAGCTCATTCTAGTTATCATTTAAAGTATTGGTAAGCAATAGGTCTTGCAGACAGCTGTTTTGTGAAGCCAGGACTAAAATTGGGTTTGTGCAGTTGTGCCGGAGAAAAGAAATTCAGATTGTTAGCGGGAACCTTGGGGAAACACACAATCTCTAAAGCGCGAAGTAGAGGCGAGTATAAAATATTGACAGTCCTGCAGTTTTTTCCCTGTTGATCTCATTACGGCCATACTGGGGGAGGATAAATTCACTTAGAATATATGAGACTGCTTTCTCGTGGAAAGGAGTCACCAGCCATCCGCTTAGCTAATTAGGCTCCAGGTTCAATATATGACATTTCGGGTTTTAGGAGCCAAATTTAGGCGTATTGTCTTAAGTATCGAACCCAAGCGGCTTAGCGGTTTTGCAGAAAAATTGACTTTTCTAAGTGTACTTCATTTTTTTAAATCATTTACCTGGAAATTAGAATTCCTCGCCTCCTCCTGGCTGAATTAAATATTTTAGCGCAGTGAAGCCTTTGCAAAAAGTTGTATTTACTTATTTTAAATTGAGGAAGGGAATTTTTTTTCTTCTGCCGCCCACATATGTTTAATTTGAACGTCCGTTTACATTCAAGAGCACAGTTCTATTCCTCGTAATACAGAAAATAGTCATTACTAAAGGCTCACTGACAAAATGATCTAGGGCAGTGTCAGCTAAGTTGCTCATTGTCATTAAAAACTACCATCTAATTCAAAAAAGCATTGGCAAAGCCAGTAGGTCTGACTTACATTTTGAGTTGAGTAAAACATTTTGAAATGCGTAGCAGTGAAATCATTCCATAAGAGGTGGAATGATGCACCAAAGAGACAATAGCATTAGTTGAGAGAGAAGTTCCCCATATATATATATATATATATATATATATATTTTTTTTTTTTTTAACAATAGGTCATTAGACAGCTACAGTAGGTCTTTAGACAGCTGTAATCTGCAATGTCAAGCCAGCACAAAAATGTCCACTTCTTGACTCTCACCTACAGATAACTTTTAGCTGGCTGTTGTCCAAAACGCTTTGTGGACTATGCCAATATCTACCGAGGGGGGTTTGGGTTAGCTCATCTGTTCCTCCATGTCATGCCTGTTTTAAATATATATATTTTTTTTTTGAACGACTCAACAGCTGCTGCTGAGCCACTCTTTTAAAAACACACTTTCAAACATATTTGACTTATTGTTTGTATTGACTACTACAAAATTGGTATCAACCACATTGAAGCAGTAAATAAATAAAAAATGTGTGGCCGCATCATACCATTGCCGCGTGCAAGTGTAGTGATAGGCATACGCATTTACACGCACGCATGCTGTGCAGCATCGGCAAACAATTGTTTGTTTTTTGCCGATGCGAAAAAAGCATCGTGAAAAGCATTGGCAAAGCCAATTGTTGAGACCTACTGGGTTTGCTAATGCTTGTTCATATAGTGCCTGATATTTGCAGTTGGCTATACCCGTTATACTTTCGTTTGGAAGATAAGGAACCGAGTCACTGGCAGTTAACAGAAGTTGCTCAAGATCACAAAAGGACATGGAAATAATGAGATTAAAACTCTGGTCTTCTGATTCCAGAGCTAACATTTTAGTCGCCATATCTGACGTCGGGAGCTTTTCCCTTCCATGGTGCTTCCTGCCATCACGTTCACAAATACAGAAGGGATCACTAGGGCTCTCCTCGGTTGTAGTCCAGCACTGACCAAAAGAATGAGATGCAGAGTGAAGTCCATCTCTGACCCACAAAGTGGGCCTGGAGCTGTGCAGCAGGAGCATTAACCCCATCTGCTGTTTCACTGTCGGTGAGAGACGGTCCACCGTGTTGAACCCCAGCACGCAGTGCACTGACACAGAGATGTTAGCATGGAGTGCGCACTGCACAGAGGCAAGCTAGTGTGCATAGTATTTGCATAGCACCCACTGCATCAACCCAGGGACACAAGTGTGTGAGTACCATGCAGTGCATCAACACAGAGGTGCATGCAAGAAGTGTGCACTGCACGGAAGCACAATATTGTGCATAATAGGGCGCTGCACCGACAGGCACAGCATGTGTATAGCACCCACTGCATCAACCCAGAGACACAAGTGTGTGAGTAGCATGCAGTGCACTGACACAGAGAGACAAACAAGTAGTGTGCATAGAGTAAGGCTTGACCCTCGATCACACCATGAGTACACCACTGTGCAAGACTTGACTCTGGGCCGCACTATGTAGAAAGGCTTAATGCTGAACCACACCATGGAGTAAGAATTGATGCTCTACTACACCATGGAGTAAGACTTGATGCTCAACCACACCATGGAGTAAGACTTGATGCTCAACCACACCATGGAGTAAGACTTGATGCTCAACCACACCATGGAGTAAGACTTGATGCTCGAAAACACCATAAAGTAAGACTTGATGCTCAACCACACCATGGAGTAAGGCTTGATGCTCAACCACACCATGGAGTAAGACTTGATGCTCAACCACACCATGGATAAGACTTGATGCTCAATGATGCTCGAAAACACCATAAAGTAAGACTTGATGCTCGAAAACACCATAAAGTAAGACTTGATGCTCAACCACACCATGGAGTAAGGCTTGATGCTCGACCACACCATGGAGTAAGACTTGATGCTCGACCACACCATGGAGTAAGACTTGATGCTCGACCACACCATGGAGTAAGACTTGATGCTCGACCACACCATGGAGTAAGACTTGATGCTCAACCACACCATAGAGTAAGACTTGATGCTCAACCACACCATGGAGTAAAGATTGATGCTCAAAAACACCATAGAGTAAGACTTGATGTTCAACCACACCATGGAGTAAGGAGTAAGGATTGATGCTCAAAAACACCATAGAGTAAGACTTGATGCTCAACCACACTATGGAGTAACGCTTGAGCCTCGATCACACCATGAATACACCACTGTGCAAGACTTGACTCTGGGCCGCACTATGTAGAAAGGCTTGATGCTCAACCACACCATGGAGTATGACTTGATGCTCGACCACACCATGGAGTAAGACTTGATGCTCAACCACACCATGGAGTAAGACTTGATGCTCAACCACACCATGGAGTAAGGATTGATGCTTGACCACACCATGGAGTAAGACTTGATGCTCAACCACACCATGGAGTAAGACTTGATGCTCAACCACACCATGGAGTAAGACTTGATGCTCAACCACACCATAGAGTAAGACTTGATGCTCAACCACACCATGGAGTAACGATTGATGCTCAAAAACACCATAGAGTAAGACTTGATGCTCAACCACACCATGGAGTAAGGATTGATGTTCAAAAACACCATAGAGTAAGACTTGATGCTCAACCACACTATTGAGTAAGGCTTGACCCTCGATCATACCATGAATACACCACTGTGCAAGACTTGACTCTGGGCCGCACTATGTAGAAAGGCTTGATGCTCAACCACACTATGGATTAAGACTTGATGCTTGACCACACCATGGAGTAAGACTTGATACTCGACCACACCATGGAGTAAGACTTGATGCTCGACCACACCATGGAGTAAGGATTGATGCTCGACCACACCATGGAGTAAGACTTGATGCTCAACCACACCATGGAGTAAGACTTGATGCTCAACCACACCATGGAGTAAAACTTGATGCTCAACCACACCATGGAGTAAGACTTGATGCTCAACCACACCATGGAGTAAGGATTGATGCTCAAAAACACCATAGAGTAAGACTTGATGCTCAACCACACCATGGAGTAAGACTTGATGCTCAACCATACCATGGAGTAAGGATTGATGCTCGAAAACACCATAGAGTAAGACTTGATGCTCAACCGCACTATGGAGTAAGGCTTGACCCTCGATCACACCATGAATACACCACTGTGCAAGACTTGACTCTGGGCCGCACTATGGAGTAAGGCTTGATGCTCAACCAGACCATGGAGTAAGGATTGATGCTCGAAAACACCATGGAGTAAGGCTAGACCCGTATTCACACCATGGAATAAGGCTTGACACTCAGCCACACCATAGAGTAAGGGTTGTTGCTGGACCACATTATGGAATAAGGCCTGACGCAAAAGCATACCATGGAGTAAGGCTTGACACTTGATCACTCCATGGAGTAAGGCTTGACGCTCGATCACACCATGAATACACCACTGTGCTAGAATTGACTCTGGGCCGCACTATGTAGTAAGGCTTGATGCTCGACCACACCATGCAATAAGGCTTGACGTTCGGCCCGCCATGAAGTAAGGTTTGGCGGTCGACCACCCCTGAAGTAAGGCTTGATGCTCGACCACACCATAGAGTAAGGCTTGATGCTCGACCACACCATAGAATAAGGCCTGATGCTCGACCACACCATTGAATAAGGCTTGACATTTGACTACGCCATGCAGTAAGGCTTGATGTTCGCCCACGCCTTGAAGTAAGGTTTGACGTTCGACCACCCCTGAAGTAAGGTTTGATGCTCGACCTCACCATAGAGTAAGGCTTGACCTGTAATCTCACCATGAAATAAGGTTTAAAGCTCATCCACACCATAGAGTAAGGCTTGATGCTCTACCACACCATTGACTAAGGCTTGACATTCGACCACACCATTGACTAAGGCTTGACGTTCCACCACGCCTTGAAGTAAGGTTTGATGTTCGACCATCCCTGAAGTAAGGCTTGACGTTCGACCATGCCATGAAGTAAGGCTTGATATTTGATCACACCGTGAAGTAAGGCTTGACCCATAATCACACCATGAAATAAGGCTTGACGCTCAGCCACACCATAGAAACGTTCGACCACGCCATGAGGTAAGGCTTGACGTTCGACCACACCATGGAGTAAGGCTTGACCCATAATCACACTATGAAATAAGGCTTGACCCATAATCACACCATGAAATAAGGCTTGACCCATAATCACACCATGAAATAAGGCTTGACGCTCAGCCACACCATAGAAACGTTCGACCACGCCATGAGGTAAAGCTTGATGTTCGACCAAACCATGGAGTAAGGCTTGATGCTTGATCACACCATAGATTAAGGCATGACCACGCCATGAAGTAAGGCTTGACGTTCGACCACGCTATGAGGTAAAGCTTGATGCAAGACCAAACCATGGAGTAAGGCTTGATGCTCTACCAGGCCATGGCGTAAGGCTTTGACGCATCACCACAGCTTTCTCTGTACTGTCAAAGATATGAAGGGCGATTTAGCTAACCACTCAAGACAAAGTGTTTTGAGGCCATCAAGAAAGTAAAAAAATTAAAAAGACCAATACTGTCTAATAGTACATACCAGCCCCAAAACCAAGTACAAGGCCTGGTGCATGTCTTTTAGTGCACGATACTACACACACAGAACAGGACACGCGTACATGTCAATCAGACACATTCATAGTGCCAAACAAATCTGAGCAAAATATACATCCGGTCATAACTCTTTACTGTGTGCTGCGTAAACATACCCACTCAGTCGCTGTCACTTACAAAGTCATCAACTTATTAAATGCAAATTAAAGTTACAGCCAACGTTACTTAAATATTTGTAAATAGTAAAGTCTAAATCGTAGAGCAATCCAGAGTTAATGTGCAGATACACCATTAAATGATAATCAATTAGTGAATTTAGCCAAGGAAAACTAATTAACTAAGACATGAGTTACATTTCTATAACACACACCAATTTATACTTCTCTAATAAACAAACACAGCCCCAAAATAAAATAAGAGACAATCAAAAATAGTATAAAGAAAAAAACAGAAGAATAACAACAAATAACCGCAGAAAAAAAAATAACCGCTATTACGAAATACAGCTGCAAGCAATTCAGAAAAACAATAGAAATCTTGAAATAGAACATGGTTATTGGTGTTAGCACATTTTGGCAAATGTTAATAACGGTGTTAGACTGACAGTGCAGTTTACTGCAAGACTGATTTGCATACCTGGTTCTATTTTAATCATGTTTTTTTGTTGTTGTTTATATACTTTAAAATAAAATGACCAAACAAAAGGATATTGGTGATTGGACATGGAATGTTGTATTCTGCCCTAATATTAGTATTTGGCTCATTAAAAAAAGATTTAATCAGCGCTCGATACATTTTTAACATTTATAAAACAATTATTCATTGGACAAACACATATGCAAACTACTCTTTGAAATTTTTTTCGCGCCAATTCAATAGCAGTAATCTTCCACCCACAGGCATCGCAGGCGCGCGATGCTCACAGAGATGAAACCCGTTCGGGGGGGATATGAACGTACATCAATATATTTATATCTATCGCCGGGCCCGTTTGTAGCAGCTGCCGCTTCGGATCGTGGGGGAAATGAAGGCAGATGATTCTATTTGCCCTGCGCCCCGAGTACATTTCCAACAGCCTCCGTGTGTGCGCAGGGTAATGAACAAATATATTGAGATGGCAGGGAATCAGTCGGGGCTCAGTGCACCGCCGGCGCGCGCGCCCGGCTGGGTTAATGGGGGTGCAAGGCCGCTCCACCAGGCACCCTTCAGAACCGCTTAAGAAAAGGATTTGTCTCTTCTTGCCCCCCTCCAGGCTCCCCAGGGGCACCCTGAACAGAGCCCGTGATAAATTAAAGTGTATTTATTAATAACGAGCCAGGGCCATGGAGCTGGTAATACCGCAAGCGCCACGTACCCGGCGTGCGGAAAAAAAATTATGTTTTTCCTCAACATAGGAAATCTTAGGTGAATGGACCACACTGCTCTGTAGTGATTAAAAAGACGCGTCCAGGAGCAGTATTTGTGGTAATGAAGCGGGCCCGGCGGTAAAGCTTTATTGGAAATGCGATTTCCTGGGCCTGGTGGGGCGGCCGCGGCCTCAGCCCTTCCTTTTGAAGCCGCCTGGCCTGCTGATGAATCATGTACCTCATAACAGCCAACATCATGCGGCTTGATTAAATCTCATAAATCGAGCCGCTGTAAAATGGCGGCTGCTGGCTTGCCTGTACTCTGGAAGCCTGGGCGGGAATTTTTTAGCTTCTATGGGAATCCGCAGGGCGCCGCACCTGATCGACAAAAGGGGGACATGCAGAGTGGGGTTGTTGCCTCAAAGAGTTTTCACATGCCCTTGTGTGTTTATCATGAATACATGTTGTTTTGTGTATGCCCTTCTACTGCTGCAAAAACCTGCCATTATCAGAGAGATTTCACTTTTCTAGACCCCCAACTCATTGTGATTTCTGACACTACGCTCCTGCAGTGTCTGTTGTGATACAGAGTAGCTATCTAATTTCCACCATCAAAATATGCATTCCTGCTGTTTTGTCTGCTGGTTGTAAACACTGGCTCCTGCTGTTTTGCGGCAGAGTTCCATGCCAAAGGGCGCCTTTCTTTTGCTGTTTTGTTACTGATTCTAGCAGATTCGTTATTAGTGTTACTTACGGTGTAGTCGAAAGGCGTAGCTTAGAGGCCGGCAGTTTTATCATTGCTTTTAAAATTTAGCATATCGCCTGCACTGTTTTTAGCACCTGCAGTTTTCTCATCGCCATTACAATGGAGCAGAACGGCGACGCAGCTTTGAGCCCAAATACCTGCAGTTTGTCATCACCATTGCAATGTAGCAGAATAGCGACACAGCTTTGAGCCCGGATACCTGCAGTTTGTCATCACCGTTGCAATGTAGCAGAATGGCGACACAGCTTTGAGCCTGGATACCTGCAGTTTGTCATCACCGTTGCAATGTAGCAGAACGGTGATACCACTTTGAGCCCGGTCACCTGCAGTTTGCCATCATCGTTGCAATGTAGCAGAACCGGGATACCACTTTGAGCCCGGTCACCTGCAGTTTGTCATCATTGTTGCAATGTAGCAGAATGGCAACACAGCTTTGAGCCCGTATACCTGCAGTTTGTCATCACTGTTGCAATGTAGCAGAACGGTGATACCACTTTGAGCCCGGTCACCTGCAGTTTGTCATCCTCGTTGCAATGTAGCAGAATGGCGACACAGCTTTGAGCCCGTATACCTGCAGTTTTGTCATCACTGTTGCAATGTAGCAGAATGGCGACACAGCTTTGAGCCCGGATACCTGCAGTTTGTCATCACCGTTGCAATGTAGCAGAATGGCAACACAGCTTTGAGCCCGGATACCTGCAGTTTGTCATCACCGTTTCAATGTAGCAGAACGGTGATACCACTTTGAGCCCGGATACCTGCAGTTTGTCATCACCGTTGCAATGTAGCAGAAAGGCGACACAGCTTTGAGTCAGAATACCTGCAGTTTTGTCATCACTGTTACAATGTAGCAGAATGGCGACACAGCGTTAAACCCGGAAACCTGCAGTTTTGTCATTGCTGTTACAATGTATAGAATGGCTGCACAATTTACAGTACAGATGCCTGCAGTTTTGTCATCCCTGTTACAATGGAGCAGAACGGCCACACAGCTTTGAGCCCGGATACCTGCAGTTTTGTCATCGCCATTACAAGGTAGCAGAACGGCAACACAGCTTTGAGCCCGAATACCTGCAGTTTCGTCATCGCCATTAAAATGGAGCAGAATGGTAACACAGCTTTGAGCCGGATGCCTGCAGTTTTGTCATCGCCATTACAATGGAGCAGAACTGCTGTGCAATTCATAGCACAGATGCCTGCAGTGTTGTCATCGCTGTTACAACGGAGACAGGTCTGGAAACTGATATCTTCAGAAAGTTAACAGATAGAAACAATATTTTACATTATACAAGTCATCACCAACAATCGTTGAAAACACATTTGCCAACATCACAAATGTTGAGGATAAGAAGAATTTTTTCAGATGATCAAAAAGCTGACCAGAGAACTAAGGAGATGGCACAAAGGTTCAAAGAAAGAGGGTACCCTCTACCAGTCATTTCTAAGGCAGCAGCTAGATGCCAACTTATCACACGCCAAGTAGCTTTGACTACCAGTACAAAGAAAGAGAACACCAGAATGGTGGTAGTAACTAAATTTACTACATCAAGTTATACCTTCAAGAAGATAATAAATAAACATTGGTCAATTTTAACCATGGAATCCGATTTCAAGAACATGTTCATGGAACCTCCACTGTTTGCGTATATATCAGGAACCAGAAATATAGGAGAAATTTTGAAAAAGAAGGAATCACACAAGCAAACATACACAGGAACGATGCCTTGTTTAAACTGTCAAAATTGCCACAATATCATTTGTGGAACTATTATTCACCATCCTATGAGGGGTCATGAAATTAAACTACATGTGACAGCGACCTGTGAAACCTCTAACGTTATCTATTTGCTTAAGTGCCCTTGTGGCAACATATATGTGGGCAAAACAGAGAGAAAAATTTGTTTACGAATGAATGAACATAAATCCAACATAAGAACCAAAAACACTAAGTCTACTGTGGCAACACATTTTGAAGAATTCAAACATAATATTGCGCAATTGAGATTCTTAATCCTGGAAGTAATTGATAAAAGTGAAGGCAGAGACAATAATAAGCAATTACTGTGTAGGGAAAACTTCTGGATCTACAACTTACAAGCTATGAAGCCACATGGTCTTAATGAACGGACTGAATTTGCGTGTTACCTATGAAACCCCTTGTGGGTCACTTTTTTGCTCTGAAAAGTCTGTAATCAATGCCTATACATTAGGTATTGTTGTAAATAGTAGTAATGGAATTATTGTGTACTTTGGATACATTTTCGTGATAGTAACTATCATTATGTAATGTGTTTTATCACTTCACACTACAATAGTAACAATTAGAGAGAGAGGGAAAAACAGGGACACTCTCAATCCCCCAGGTCAGTCTATGTTAAACAACAAAAGTGTCAAGCGAAATATATGTATAAGCAGAGGGACAGAGAAGGAATCAACCTGAATAATTCACACTGGAAATCATTAGGGATTTTTTAGAAGCCCTCACTCACCACCCTGGGTGGTGACATGCTTCATCATCGGGCCCACCAGGAGAAGCCCAGTGCCTCCCCGGAGTGTTACAACGCCAGAATACTGCGGA
Source organism: Lissotriton vulgaris (assembly GCF_964263255.1). Taxonomy (NCBI): domain Eukaryota; kingdom Metazoa; phylum Chordata; class Amphibia; order Caudata; family Salamandridae; genus Lissotriton; species Lissotriton vulgaris. Next base: position 83,748,327 of record NC_141699.1, read on the forward strand.
GCTGTTTTTTTGTGACAATAGTGTGAAAAAATAGTGGTTTAAAAATGTCAAGGAGCTGTACCAGAAGAAAAAAAATTATTCAGTGGTCAGCCTGACATGGTTAAAATTGTATGTGTTTGGAAATCTACCAAATGTTATTTTGGATATTTCCACTTAGAGTGGGGTCGACATGTTTCTGCCCGCATATGTGTAGTTTTACTGGGCTTTCTTCAGGACCGTTACGTCCTCTGGTAACGGTGGGCCTTAGCGCTCCCACACCTCGGCGGTGTGGGAGCGCTAAGGCCCACCCTTACCAGAGGACGTGAAAGTTAAAAATAGGTGAAAAAATAAGTGCAAAAAAACAACAAACCAACAAGTAGTGGGATTTACCTCAGTATTTGAGGAACCTGTATAGTTTGTAGGTTAAAAGATCCACACCCCATAGGTCTCGGGAGGGGGTTGGAGGCGACAATGGCACACCGCCCGCAACGCCTAACACCCGTTTGCACCAAACGTATCCTGCAACCGGACCACAGTGATGAATCTTACACATACATAGCACGCTGCATCTATCATTGTTTATTTTATCGTAATCGCCCATCAAACATGGCAGCTGCAGAGACACAGTCACATACACCCGGTAGTCCGTCTTCCATGTTTATGGAGACGTGAGTTATACGTAAGACGCAGTACGCACTGTATTCAAACACGGTATTAAACCGAGAGCGACGTAGAACGCTTTTGAAATCGTCAGAGGATATTCTATCTGTAAGCACGGTAAGAGAACCGCAAACGCTTTAAACTTTGCGTTAGATCTAGTGAAGCGCTCAACTTGAATGGAGCGCGTTGAACGCTGTAGTTTAGATCGGGTGAAGAAATCTTTATTTTACATTTTTTTTATTGATACCATCGGGTTGCACCTTATGACAAAACGGTAGCCACTGGAGCGTATTGCGAGTATCACGGATTAATTGCCTTATAATCTGTTTTCTTTCATATAGATCACTGATTAAGATCTATCATTAAACCCCGACACTTTGTCCGTAACACATTGCACGATGTCACGAATTTCACAAATTGTACAAACCACAAAGCACAAGATGCATGCAAACACTATGAAATAATGTATCTAATTGATTAAGCAGTTCCTAGTTCTATATCACCATGATGTAACATTACTTTCCTCAAATTACACTCCATGATGAAGAGCATATAATGCTCGAAATGCATTGGAGAACAAAAATTCTTATGAAGTGATGTAAAAATGTAATGTATTGCACAAATGAAATGGAGAAACATATGATAATTTGAGAACATAACAATCGAATTGAAGGAAACAATGAATGAATAAAATTCATATTAAACTGAATATATTTTTTCGCTTGAAATTTTTTGAAACTTTATTGATCACAAGAGGAGTGCCCAAAAAGGGATTTGCAACCAAGTGATTGGAAGCACTCAGTAGTACAATGGCACCAACGACAATGTGAAGAAGGAGATATGTCTTGTGCTGCAATCCTTGTTTCTTTACATGATGCAATTTACACCGCATATGGGCAATCTAGCATGTAACTCGCACGCTACATGAGTGTCAAGATGGTTTTACACCGGTGGATGTGCGCAGATGCAGACAAACACACATTCAGGGTGAAGAGAACAAGTCCAGTAATGGGGGTATAATCAGATTTTCCAGAAAGAGATCAGTAGACTGCCCCTCCCCCCACGCACACCCTCCTGCAGTGAATCCTGATAAAAATACCTGCAGAACTTAACATTAAGCCACCACCGCCAGTCGCCGGTCTCGTCACAGCGGGGTGGAGGGCTAGTTTTCATCCTTCATTAATGGTCTCTTCTTAGATATAGAAGCATGCAGAAAAACGCAAAAATAGTGTTTACATCAAGGTATGGCAGGTTAGAAAACAGCAGAAACCAAAACCATCTGTGCTTACTACAGGCCTGGGCAATCCTTTCATTATGCTGATGACATTAGCATGAATCACATATTTTCAGTTATGTGAAATGCTATATACTTCTTAAAATTTCACACCATACGTTTTTGTGTAACCATTTTAGGCGTGCGTGCACCTGCGTAAAAATGTCTCACAAGAGGTCAGTGGAATATTGGTTCTCACAGGTAAAAAAACATTTCATTTGAATGTGTGATTTCGCTTCATTTTGTAAAATTTCAATGGAATTTCGTAGAAAAAAATGTGATTTTGCACATCCTTAAATTACAGATATTGATGTAAATGCTGGTACCCCAAGAGAGGGCAAGACTTTTGGGATCTGTCTTTAAAGAAAACCTGCTCCACTAAGACAAGCCATGCCCAGACAGCAAGGATCCGCGCTCACAGACAGCGCAGCACACAACAAGACAATCAGTGTTGAAGGACAGCGCAGTAAAGTGTGCTGCACGTTAAGGCATCAATTCTTCAGGAATCTGTGTTTAAAGACAGCAAAGATTTGGCTACTACAAAAAGCTATGTCTAAAATAGCACTCTAGGGCCTTCTGCACAACTGTCGAGGCCTCTGTAATGCCGCTCTCTTCTTTGTTCGAATCACCAGTATATCACAACTGATGACGTTAAAAACGGGTTGGCAGATATTTTTGGACACTCCCTTGCTATTGCCCATTTTTAGGTCGAAGCCCTGGTTTGCTAACAACATCTTGGGGGCATTCGTAAAGCTTCCTAGGAATGCATTCCGCCAGCTGTTTACCACTGGTTTGTGGTTTGTAAACATGGGCGGAAAATCCGTTCCACTCGCGGATTTTCGGTAAATTCGCAATCCGCAAACTCTCGCGAATTTACCGAAAATCCACAAATTCGCATGCAGCGGATTTTTTTGCTTGGTGTTAAAATATTGCGGCGTGCGGCGTTCACTTACCGTCATTCAGCGTTTGCCGAGTTGTTTTTCTCGATATTTTGCGAGTGCTGCGCCATTTTGGATCTTGCTGCGGGATCCCGCGGGAGTTTGGCGACGCATCGCGAGAGTTCGCAATTGCGAACATATAGATGCGGCGGGCAGCAACAATCTCGCACTCGCGAAATTACAAAATTTGCAATTCTGCACAAGAAATCCACCAGCAAGCAGCATAAACCTTCTGAAAATGATGATTTTTATCAGAATAACTCCTCAGGTTGACATTTGCCTGCACTTTTTTGGATTTGAGGCCTTTTTGACTTTCTTTGGATCACTTTTGAATTAGAAATCAACTTTCACAGGTAAGTTTGTTTGGGGCATTACAGTTGCTGTTCTGCAGAAAAACGAGTTTTGCAAAACTGAAAGCACTCAGCAGGTGCAAAAGTTCACTCATCATTAGTAACCATTCCCTGTAGGGCTGCCTGAGGGGCCCCTCCAGAGTTCAGTTGCCTACATTTGTTTGGGGCATTACAGTTGCTGTTCTGCAGAAAAACAAGTTTTGCAAAACTGAAAGCACTCAGCAGGTGCAAAAGTTCAAACTCATCATTAGTAACCATTCCCTGTAGTGCTTCCTGAGGGGCCCCTCCAGAGTTCAGTTGCCTACTTGCAACTATTCTATGACCCTGCTCTGACACTCACAGCAGGCTCATAGAATAGCTACAAGTAGGCCACAAAGGTCCTGGGAAAAAAAATTGCACTGCAACAGAAAGCAAATTACACATAAGGAAGCAGGTGCCAGACAGGAACTTCAAATTCAGTGACACATTAATCAAACCCAAATTAATTCATGTCAGTTGAAGCAGGGCAGGCGTGATTGCTTTTCCCCCCCATGATCTACAGTGATGTACCAGAGGGTGGCAGTGATGTACCAGAGGGTGGCATGGGTGAATCGGAGGGTGGCAGTGGTGAATCAGAGGGTGGCAGTGGTGAAACAGAGGGTGCTGTGAACCTGTGATGATGAACCAGACGTAGAAACAACATAGTCGCGACCGTTGCGAGCCGACAAGTAAGTTCGCAATTGCGAACTGGTACAAAACCCTCGCAAACTGGCAGAAACCCTTGCGAACACAAAAAAAATCTGCAAATTCGCGAGAATTTGCGGATTTTGCGCATTGCGAGTTTGCAAATACGCAAATTCGCGAACGCCAGATTTGCAAAATTCGCCCATGTTTAGTGGTTTGTAACTCACATTTTCTGGCTTTCTATTTGCCGGGTTCCATTTGTTTTAGACTGTCCAACTCAAGCTCTTCCCTTTCCTTGCCCAAACCCTGTTTACTGTATTCTTCCACCAGTACTGGATTTCTGTAAACAGGCCTTCCAAGGGAAGCTTTCTGAATTTCCTCAAGATGTCGTTAGCAACCCAGACAGATGTGCTCCACTGTACGCCACTTCACTACAACCCTCTGGGCTGCTCCACTCTGACACCCTTCTTCAATCTGACACTCTCCTCCACACTATGCCACTCAACTCTATTCCACTCTGACACTCTACTCCGTCCATGTCATTTCACTTCACTCCACTCTACACCATTCTACCCCACTCCACTTTATGAGACTCCACTACACGCCCCTCTTGTTTATGCCACTAAACTTTAGCCATGCTGAACAGCAGCCATGCTGGTGTACAATATGGCAAAACATATTGTCAAAGCCGATAGCTCTTGTATACGCGTGACCTATTGACTTTGCCAATGCTTGTTGAATACTGCAGCAGTGGTGCTCATATGTTGACTATAATAGCCAATAGAGTGGCGTAGTTGCTCTTCTAGGTTTGTATCTTAAGAACATGTGTACACCCAGGTCTGGCTATATAAAACTTCTTTTGACTCCTAATATTTAATTAATTCCAGGGAAAATGTGCCCTCTTTCAAGAGAAATTACTCTCTTTTGGATGGTAAATGGTATGTTTTTTGTCACAAAAAGGGACTGTGGGTGGAATTGAGGGAGTCACTCTGCAATCTATTCTGCTGTTAGGTGGAGGGACCTAAAATATTTGGGTGGAAGAAACTTAATGCTTCAGTGTTTTGCAGAAAGTGGAGTTGGCTTGAGGGCATTTTTAGGTCTCGCCTGTCGATGCGCATGCGCATCGAGCAAGCGAGACTATGGGGGCTTATCCACTCTTTATCCACTGCAAGGAATCGTGGCGATTCCTTGCAGTGCCAGTGACTTTTAAGCTCAATGCGCATGCGCATTGAGCTTAAAAGCGCGTGCACGTCCGTCTTGTTTTACCCGCTCCGCCCCCTCCCCTTCCCGCCGTGTCGCATTTCTCCTCCCCCCTCCCCTCTCTTCCCTCCGTCTTCTTTGTTTATTTTACCTGCTCCGCCCCCTCCCCTTCCCGCCGTGTCGCATTTCTCCTCCCCCCTCCCCTCTCTTCCCTCCGTTCATCACACGCGCAGCAGGAAACAACAGTTTAACAACGACAGACCCAACCGTGGCGCGAGCACACACATACAGAACACTTTCAAGATGATTTAGTCTCCCGGATGAGTACCTAGCTGGCACGGTGCCTCCGCCTCCTAAGTGTAAGACAGTAATGCAAAAGGGAGGCTTGTCAAAACGCCACTGCCTAAAAAGACAACCTTAGAGACAAAAGCACTAAACGAATGCCGATCGCCCCGCGAGCCCGGCACACATCCATTGCTCTCCGTCTGCTGCCGGACCAATACTGCAACCTCATTTAAAAATAAACAGGGACGCTGCAAGTAGGTCGAGTTTACTTTTGATATAGGATTCACTGCGGGGAACAGGGAGCTCTGCTTGACCTCCTGCCTCGCGCATGCCACCCGGCAATATTTCTTCGCTATTCTCAGAAGGAAGCTTCATCTAAAGTGTGCTACCGGGCTGACTCTATTTATTGGTGTACAGGGGAAGCCTCGCTTTAATTACGATATATGCATGCCGGTGCATACTCGAGCTCTCGCAGCTGAGCATGATTAATGCTCCGACGCCTTGCGTCTTTTGTTCTTTCTCTCTTCCTTCATCCGCGCGCTCTTGCAGGTTGCACAGCTCTGTCCTCGTGAAGCTCCCAAACTCGCTAACCTCTGCGTACAGCATCCGCTACTTACAAGTATGTAGTGATGATGACAAGAGCAACTAATATACAAAGATGTTTATTTGCTATCTAAGCTGTGAAATTGTTTTTATTCAAACATACGTGATGACAAACTCAACAGGTGTTTCAAGTTCAAAGCAATCACGAGTCCCCGAACGTTCTGATTTTCGTTGGCTCAAAGTGCCATGTGCTTCAATTTAAGAGAGAAACTGAACCTCCTGTGAGCCATTGTTACAAAATGGCGCATTATTTAATACTCATAGGATGGGGTAGAACAGCTGCACGGAAGAACAGAGAAAGATGGATTCCCATTGCGCTTATTAATGTGAAAAGCCTCTAATTCATTGACAATGCAAACATTTATGTGTGCCATTGAGTTAAGCTATGTTATATTACTGTGTCCTAGGAATCAACTTCCTCTTAAGATAACCTAACACCACTATTTAGGTGTACGATACTCACCGACAAGAAAGAATGCATAAGACATCAGTGGGTTTTTCAGATCATTCAATAAACACATAGGGCATATGAATGGCTTCCGGAAATACACAAGGTACTAAACAATATGATATGGGTCCGTCCCTCACCTTCAACACCTCACCCTCACTCACCCTCACCCACACTCACCCTCACTCACCCTCAACGCCTCACCCTCACTCACCCTCAACACCTCACACTCACTCACCCTCACCCTCTCTCACCCTCTACCCTCACTCACCCTCAATACCTCACCCTCACTCACCCTCACCCACCCTCACCCTCACTCACCCTCACCCTCACTCACCCTCACCCTCACTCACCCTCACCCTCACTCACCCTCACTCTCACCCTCCCTCACTCTCACTCACCCTCAACCCCTCACCCTCACTCACCCTCAACCCCTCACTCACCCTCACTCACCCTCACCCACCCTCACCCTCACTCACCCTCACTCACCCTCAACCCCTCACCCTCACACAGTGCAATAGGTCTCGGAGCATTTGAGTTAGAGCTTTTAGAAATGTTTATGGCTTTTTTTTTAATTCTTTAGCATTGGCTACAGGAAACAAAAATGCTAAAGATTTACAAAAAAACCCATAAACAATTCTAAAAGCACTAACTCTAATGCTGCGAGACCTATTGCATTTCCAATGCTTGTTTGTTTTTAAAACCACGGTATCCTCAGTTGCAATTTAATTGTATTGCCCTCATTTCCATTAGTAAATAATAATGTCAGGGGGGTCTGCCCGCCGTTGTGATATTTCTCCAGCTGATGTGCACGTACCTTACACATAGCACATCAGGAATTCTATATGTTTCCGAATAGAATCCTTTAACTTATGGACCGTACTAGGCAGAGGTTTGTGTCTCCTCCACTACTAAACACTGTAACAATGCAAGAACCTGCTTTCCGAGATAGTGCAGCAAGGGCGGCGACACAGCGAGACAACACAACGGAAGGGATCTGTGGGCTCCATTGCACAGTTGTACACATCAGTTTCCTTAATGCATTTCCAGAGAGCAAGTGGAAGACCAATACATTCAGGTGGGCACACCATCAACAGAAATCCTATCCTGGCTGTTGAAGTTCATATTTGCCTGCTCTGCAAAACTGCAGTGTCCTTGAGTCTCTCACACATCCACATATTCTGCACACACAGGCTTTCTGCCACTCCCTTCCAATCACCACTTGTTTGAGTGTGCTTGCTATTATGTGATGACTTGTGTAAGACCAACACACACAGAGATATCCCCACTGCAGTTAAATAAACACAACCCACAACCTTTCTTGGTCAAATCCAGGGTAGGACCCTTTTCAAGGCTCTTGTGTTCATTCCCAGTTGTTAATAGCGGGGAGCTCCCAGCTTGTGACCCAGTAGATTGAATGTTCTACTGCCCATGGACACTTTTCCCCCATGCACGAAAGACCTAGACTGAATGTACACAGTTTCTTCTGATAGTATGGAGAAGGTAACAACATGGCTTTGTGAAGCGGGGTTACTGCTTTATGGAAGCCTTGTCTAAATGGACAGGAAGAGTAGCTGGAATGATACAGAGGGCATATCAGCCCTCTCCACCACTGCACCTCTGTAACTCCAACATGGTTTCTTTGAACAACATCTCTGGCAGATCTATTATTGCACCAAAGTTTTGGTCACAGTAGTTTCCAAAGCTTCTAAAACTTCTAAATACATTATTGGAAGAGTTGTAGGTTTTACAGTTGATTTGTCTGTTTCTCCCTTAATAACTTGGTGGTTTGCTTGTGGTGTAATGATTGATTACTTTTGCATTGGGGCTTCAATTGTTGCAGGGGAAACACTCGTTGTTTCTGTGGGCCACTCATAGTTTCCATGGACCATTCGCAGTTCCCATGGACTACATGTTTCCATGGACTAAGCATTTCCATGGACTGCTCTTTTCCAGGGCCCACTTGTTTTTTTCCAGGGGCAACTTGTTTTTTTCCAGGGCCCACTTGTTTTTTTCCAGGGCCCACTTGTTTTTTTTCCAGGGCCCACTTGTTTTTTTCCAGGGCCCACTTGTTTTTTCCATTGCTCACTTGTTGTTTCCATGGCCCACTTGTTGTTTCCATGGACCACCTGTTGTTTCCATGGACCACAAGTTGTTTCCATGGGCCACTTGTAGGTACCATCGACCCCTCCTTGTTTCTATCCACCACTCATGGTTTCCATGAACCACTCTTTGTTTCTATGAACCACTCTTTGTTTCCATGAACCACTCTTTGTTTCCATGAACCACTCTTTGTTTGCATGGGCCACTCTTTGTTTTGTTCCCATGGACCACTCCTTGTTTTGTTTCCATGGACCACTCCTTGTTTTGTTTCCATGGACCACTCTTTGTTTCCATGGACCACTCTTTGTTTCCATGAACCACTCTTTGTTTGCATGGACCACTCTTTGTTTGCATGAACCACTCTGTGTTTCCATGAACCACTCTTTGTTTCCATGAACCACTCTTTGTTTCTATGAACCACTCTTTGTTTTCATGAACCACTCTTTGTTTCCATGAACCACTCTTTGTTTGCATGGACCACTCCTTGTTTTGTTTCCATGGACCACTCTTTGCTTCCATGAACCACTCTTTGTTTCCATGGACCACTCTTTGTTTGCATGGACCACTCTTTGTTTGCATGGACCACTCTGTGTTTCCATGAACCACTCTTTGTTTCTATGAACCACTCTTTGTTTCTATGAACCACTCTTTGTTTTCATGAACCACTCTTTGTTTCCATGAACCACTCTTTGTTTGCATGGACCACTTTTTGTTTCGTTCCCATGGACCACTCCTTGTTTTGTTTCCATGGACCACTCTTTGTTTCCATGGACCACTCCTTGTTTCCATGGACCGCTCCTTGTTTCCATGGACCACTCCTTGTTTCCATGGGCCACTCCTTGTTTCCAAGGACCACTCCTTGTTTCCATGGGCCACTCCTTGTTTCCAAGGACCACTCCTTGTTTCCATGGACCACTCCTTGTTTCCATGGACCGCTCCTTGTTTCCATGGACCACTCCTTGTTTCCATGGGCCACTCCTTGTTTCCAAGGACCACTCCTTGTTTCCATGGGCCACTCCTTGTTTCCAAGGACCACTCTTTGTTTCCATGGACCACTCCTTGTTTCCATGGACCGCTCCTTGTTTCCATGGACCACTCCTTGTTTCCATGGGCCACTCCTTGTTTCCAAGGACCACTCCTTGTTTCCATGGACCACTCCTTGTTTCCATGGACCACTCTTTGTTTCCATGGACCACTCTTTGTTTGCATGGACCACTCTTTGTTTGCATGGACCACTCTGTGTTTCCATGAACCACTCTTTGTTTCTATGAACCACTCTTTGTTTCTATGAACCACTCTTTGTTTTCATGAACCACTCTTTGTTTCCATGAACCACTCTTTGTTTGCATGGACCACTTTTTGTTTCGTTCCCATGGACCACTCCTTGTTTTGTTTCCATGGACCACTCTTTGTTTCCATGGACCACTCCTTGTTTCCATGGACCGCTCCTTGTTTCCATGGACCACTCCTTGTTTCCATGGGCCACTCCTTGTTTCCAAGGACCACTCCTTGTTTCCATGGGCCACTCCTTGTTTCCAAGGACCACTCCTTGTTTCCATGGACCACTCCTTGTTTCCATGGACCACTCCTTGTTTCCATGGACCACTCCTTGTTTCCATGGACCACTCCTTGTTTCCATGGACCACTCACTGTTACAAGAACCGCATGAAATAGCGCTTGAGATTAGTTCTAACCTCTCAGTGAGGGGCAGGCTCAGATCCTAGGAGAAGGTGCGCCCCAGACATGAGAATCTAGAACATAAAAAGATTGGAATATGGACGCTGCACAAAGTGCTTTATGTGACACCAGTAAGCTCTAGTAGCAGAACTTATTTTCCTGAAGGGTCAGGGCAAGGTCAGTATGTTGGGCAGCTGCCCTAGGGGGTGTCACTGTGTGTGAAGTCATCTGAAGGGGAGCACAAGTCCCCTTCATCCCTGCCAAGTTTCCCAGGCCCCTGTGTGATATGCTGCTCCAGTTGAGATTACAATTTTGAATTCTGGGGTTTATAGTCTTATTTATTCCATCATAAAACAGAACTATACATACCAGAATTCAAAGGACAAAACCTAGACTGTAGCAATACATCACGCATGGGCCTGGGAAACTTGGCAGCTCTGGGATATGTGAATCCGACAACATTGAAACTGATTTGCAGGTTTCAATTTTTTATTTTCTATCCTATTCTTGTCATGGGATGTAGGTTTGTTTTTTATTTTTTAAAGGAGTGGGGCTTGCACTGCATATGAATCATTCTTGAATGCCCATTGCAGATAAATCAATGGAAACTCCACGAGGAAGAGAATGTGGACAGGAAGCCTGAGACATTCTGCACTAAAAGTACTTCACAAACTTTTTTTAGCTGCTTGCAGATTTTTTTGTCTGATTTGCAGTGATAACGCATACATTGAGGTGCTTTTGAGATTATATCATTCTGTTATTGTGCAGAGATCTGCAGTCTAGATTAAAACCAGGGGTGGGTGATGCCTTAGATGGTGCTTGAAGGGGAATAGACTTTGAAATGAGGTGTATGTGGCTTTTACTATGTGGCCTGGAGGGTGCCTTGAAGGCCTGTCTAGTTTGCCAACTCCACGCATAACTTCTCCAGAGCGTTTTCTTTGCATGCTGTGACTTGCAGTCTTGTCTACCATTATAACACCAGGACTTCACAGGCTAGTAAAAAATCTTGAGTCGAACCAGATAGTTTTACATGGAGTTGGGAAATTTTGCAAACTGTGGCTTTGATGGGGAAGCACTGACTATGACGGAGGGGGTTACGTAGGACTTTTTAATGGCGGCTGGTGGAAATTTCAAGAGGGCGTATAGCTCGAGCTTTCAGGGCTGGTGGTGTGCAGGCATGTAACGAGGGTTACTGAACTTGTCTTTAACCAAACACAGGTGAATGTTTTTTTTTTTTTTACAGGACTGGGGTAAAAATTGATACTTGTATAGCGCACTACTCACCCGCAAGGGTCTCAAGGCGCTTGTACGAATACCGCTGTGGAACCCATCCTGGCTTTCCCTGTGAGGCGTCCACTCCTGGGCACCCTCAAGGTGGGGGCCAGGCATCCTTAGCGTTGTGGGGGGCGTTGGAGAGTTAATAGATATTGCAGTAAGGGGGCTGGATGTGAGCTGTTAGTGCTGAAACTGACTAGCAGGGCTGGCCTTAGGCATGGCTGAGGTGGGTCAACACCCAGTGTGCCATCTTTCAGAGGCGAACAAGGAGCTGTCTGAAATGAGATCGCTTCGCTCCTATTTAAACTGATTTTAATCATTTGTTACCCACCGGAGCCCCTGTTTTTAACACCCCTGTTGGGGGAGGAGCATAAATGTTCATTTTTGTGTGAAATGTTTGTGTTCAGAGGTCAGTCAATGCTGTGATGTCATTTTTAGTGGAGGCTATTAACAGGAGATCTGGGTGGGGGGGTTTATAGCGTAGTTAATTAGCTATTAAAGGGGTGCCCTAAACAGTGTGTCGCAGAGGAGTGCATGGATGAAGCTTTGTAAATAATCACTGATTGGTGCTTTCAGGTGAGTGGTACTTAGCAGAGGAAGTGATGATAGATTGACTGTGTACAGAAGGGTCCGGATAGCACTTTGTATAAGAAATTTAGAGGCGTTTTTAAAGAGGGGTTCTGGTTGGGGCTTTCCACCAGTGCATATCCCAATGTGTAGATGATTTAATAAGCCATCAAATTTGTCCCCTCCCATTTGAAAATGTGGGGGGCCTTCCGCCTAAATATGTTGGCGCAAGGGAGTTTAACACAACAAAGTTTGAAGACCACTGCCATAGACCCTCCTGATCCGAGATCCCACAGTCTCCTCTTGCTGGGAAAGTAGGGACAAAATAGCTGAACTTAAGTCATCTCACTAGCGCTGTGAAGCGACCCTAGTTACAAATCAGCACAATAAAAAGATAATAATTATTTGTTCTTTGATATGTGTATCTCTTTCCTAATGTTTGCCCAACACACATCTAAGATGTACTTGCCATTCAACCAGTAGCCTTGATGCCACTGGTCGCTGAAGCGGTCCACGATAAATACGAAAATGGTGATCTGAGCTTGCACCAACAATAATGTCCACTTTCTTGTGTCTCCCCAGCAGATGAAAGCCTCCACTGGGCGGAGCAACCGAAACAGCGAGGATGACAGTATCCGAGGAGCCACCAGTTCCCAGCGGAGCAGCTCCCGCGACCGCCTCAGTGATGTGAGTACTCACGCAGCATGTCATTTAGCCTTTCATCCTTCCGAGGTCAATGAAAATAAGTACCGTAGACTTTTCTTCTATCAGTAGCTCATGATACCTGTAATGCTCCTCAAATGCGACTTCAAGCGCTATATTGTGCAATGCAGAACCAGCATGCCATACCCAACGCAATAGGTGAAGTAGCGTGATGTGCAGCAATGCATGGTGGAGTGGGGTATACTTTTTTGTTGGACGGAGGGAACTGAGGAATTAAAGATACAAAAGTAAAAAATGCAAAGATTGCTTTCTCCTACTCTTTGGAATTTACTACCAGTAAACGTGAGATGCCCTGAATGTTTAGGTCAGTTTCATAAAAAAAGCTGAAAATGCATCTTTTTAAGGTGCATCTTTTGTAATCGGTGGTGGGGTTCTGACACTTGATCAGTCTCGGTTCCAGTACCCACTTTCCCCCTCTAATTACCCATATCTCCCTTCTCAGCCCCCTCCTTCTTACACTCCCTCTTTCTATTTTTCATTCCAGTGTAAAACTCCCCCACTCCTCCCCTTTCTCTCTTAGTTTATGGAAACAGTCTGCCTCCGAGGCCTGTGCTCACCTCGCCCCCTTGCCTTTCCGTTCTCTCACATTTATGGCCCTTTCTGGCTTGACTTCCGGTTTTCCTCACCTCCTCTTTCTTCTCCACCCTCCTCCCCCTGGACATGGTGTGTTCGTTTTCCTCTCCTTGAATATTCACTTGTGCACACCCTGCTATCAGTATGTTGCTCCCTCCTCGCTGTGAGGCTGATCTGGCATGCCACTCACTCTGTTGTGGCCTTTCTGGTTTTCTAAAGGTGCCCGCATGCCAGACTGTGCCAATCTGCCAGGAAGTGATGTTGTTTCAGTACAGGCAGCCTGCCTGTGCCCTGATAACACATTCCTCCCTGCATTGCCGGCACTGTACCCTCCAAGCGCTGGCACCGTTGCTGGCACTGTACCCTCCAAGCGCTGGCACCATTGCTGGCACTGTACCCTCCAAGCGCTGGCACCATTGCTGGCGCTGTACCCTCCAAGCGCTGGCACCATCAATGCGCTGTGTTATGTTGGATTTGCTAACATGCCAGCCCGGCACAGACCGTGCGGGTGTCTCTACTCAGCCATCTGCCAGTCTGTGGATTAGCCAAGTCCTGACAGCGCACCATTGGCAGGACATGTATGCCCGCCCTGCCCTTATGCCCCGCGTGGTCTGCCATCCAGTGCATTCATGAGTACTTTGGGGCTGAGTTGTCGTTGTGAGGGAGGTGTTCGCCTTCCTTTAGTGGTGAGAAGGGTCTACTCACACAAGGATGGTCGGGCTTGCCCTTCTAAAGTGGGTCATGCCATCTCGTGCCAACGTCATTCAAGAGTGTGTTCTTGCGCCCAGAGACATCTTGGGCAGATGCTGACGTTGCATCAGGAGTTCTCTAGAGGAGTGCAGTTGGTATAAACTTTACCAGGTCAATGCATATTTGGTGCCAGCCCCAGGCATGAGTGCCCCATAGGTGGCACTGGGCCTTCTGTGCCCGTCAGTTCCTATTAAATAAACAGCTCCTGGAGAGCAGAATCCTCTCTAGTTATTTAAGACCCAGCTCTCCCGTCCTGTTAGTAAGGACGCACATGGAGGCAGTAGAGTAGAGGAAGGGGAGACAGTGTGTACAAAGAGGTACACGCAGGGAGAGAGGCCTGTGGCGAAGGACGTAAATGAAAGAAGGAGTAGCAGGAAGGAGAAAGGAAAGGAAGACGGAAGTAGGAAAGACACTGTATCCACCTTTTCCCAGATCCTGATAGTAAGGAGGGTGTAGTGTCTGATTTCAAAGGAGATGCTACATGTGGTCGGGCCTGGACTCTGAATGCTATGAGGGTCACTAGGACTCTACATCTTCGCATAGGAGCGGTCGATGGGCCCAAAGCCCAAAGGCGGTGGTGTAAAGTTAGTACCAGGTACAAAGTTAATAGGTAATCAGTGGGATTGTCCAGTCAGAGATGTAAACTATTCGAAAGCAATACTCTTTTAACCCCTTTAGCGCGTCGAACATTCCGCCCCAGTGCGGACGTTCGATCGCGCTAACGGGATTCGGACGTCCAACGGTCGTGAGCAGCACCAGCGAGGTAGCGCGCGCGACGACCGTTGGACGTTCGAAGCACGGAAGGGGTTAATATATACTACAATTGTAGTGTAATTTATTTATTTATTTATTTATTTATTTATTTATTTATTTTCTTTTTAAACCTTTATTGTGCGAATAGAGGCATAAAAATACGGGCCTACAACCAATCAGGGCGGCCACGACGCATTATGAACGCACATGAGTCAACATTGAAGTTCCCCAGCAGTCACCCAGTGATATACAGGCAAGCAATCAAACATGAATAAGCCGAATGTAACCGCTAGAGGCAGGATTAAATAAGGTTAATTTTATAATATAAGAGGGAAGTATAGCAGGATCAGGTTCAACTATCAAAATCTGAAATTCCCATGGCGGGTTATATGAAGAGCATCAGTACAAAGGGGCATTGATAAACGGAAGTAATAGCAGCAATTGATAGGAATCAACTTGTAGTCGCCCCGTTTCAGGTCAGTTCCCACCACGGCCCGCCACACACCCGTCACCACCTGTATGCGTGCTGGCACAGATCAGAAGAATCAGCAGCAACATAATAGTCATCCACTATACTAACCCAAATGAAGAGAAAAAGAGGGGAGGGGTAGAGAAGAGAATGTCAGAAAGAGGGAAAGAAAGAACGCGGCGCCACTGCACTCGCCCCACGGCAATAATGCACGCAGAACTGGAGGACCCGCTAACGGGCGAATTATGTAAGACATGCCATATGTGCAGTCGATATCGTGGAAGCGGGAAAGCGACCCCTTAACCACCAGCTAACACTCCATGGATGATGCGCGCAGACACAGGGTCCTGATAAAGGGATACAAAAGAGCCATGGAACTAAAGAGAAAAACGAACAGCAAAAAGACCCCGTCCCTCCCACACCACCCTGCACCCTTGCAGAAGGCTACGGCCTACCCCCCCCAGCAGCGTGCCTGTCGCCCTAAATAGAACCCGAAATATAGAAGAATCAGAAAGTAAGAAAAAGAACACAACTGATCAAAAGAAAAGGAAAAGGGGAAGGGGGAAAAGGATCCAGTGGGAGAGGAGATCTGTAATCAAGCATTCAACTCCTACCCCCCGCCTTAACACCACTGAAACCCACATCAAAGCGAGAAAGACACAACCTCAAACATAAGGAACGGGAAAAGGAGTCGGCCATATTGTCACAGCTGCGGATAGTCCTCATCTACGTAAATTAACCAGTAATCCGCCGAAGCAATTCTGTCTCACCCCTGTCCTTTCCTGATCATAGCTTCTGTGCATAACAAAGTGGTAGGTAGCAAGCAGTTCGGCATGGAAGGCACACAGGATCGAGACAAGGCAGGCCAAGGGTGCAGTCCAGAGGACTCCAGTCTCAAACAGCAAATCAAGCAGTGGCTGCGGCAAACCAGACTGTCAAGTAGCAGCATCAGGAGCAGCAAATAAACTGGGTGCTGCCCCGCCGACCAGAAAAACGAGGCGACCCCTGCAAGGCAGCCGCGGGACCACACCAAAGCAGTTCGAATCAAACATCCGCCGGGCTCCCCAGCCAGACCAGCATGGACGGGCCCCCACGTGGGGCTCTCGCTCATGTTCGCCTCAGTCGAAGCTTCCTGGAGATTCGGGCCGCTGACATACAGTCTCGTAGGTGCACGGCGGCATCACTCTTGGCAGCAGCCGAGGGGGGCAAAGCAGCACACACCTACAGTCGAGCCGCATGCATGGGGGACGAGTCAACAGGCACGGCGGCAGAACCGCTATCTCGCGGAACAGCATCGATGGCCATGGCCGCACGTAAAGAACATAGCGCGACAAAGACATCACCGATCGTGGGCTCACGCCCACAGGCCTCAGCCGTCGTGTGGTTCGACAAACTAGGTTCGCCGCCCCAAGCTGGTCCGGGACCCGGGCGTCGGCGGCCATCTTGTCAGTGCAGCAGGGACCCTCCGCTTCTTGACTTCTGGACCGGGCCTTCGAATAAGGCCCACCGGAGTCTCCTCGATCCCCAGCAATGGCAATCTTGGTGCAGAAAGATGGGCCACCAAAAAACAGGGGTCGCCGGCGCCACCACCACACGGGCGCCGCCCGCCGAATCCGGGCGAAGGGCTTCAAGATGGCCGGACAAGGCAACAAAGGGGGGGACAAGCCTCCTGTACGGTCTACCCCCGTCCAAGGCGGGCCGCGCCCCGCCACAGAGACCCCGGGCCACCAGACCGGGCCCGGTCAGTCGCCACCGGAACAACCGCACAACGGCCTCTTCAGTCGACCCCTCTCCTCCACCAGGGGCCGGTGTCAACACCCCACTCCGGCCGACCGTCGCAGGCGAGTACCCGTCCTGCACGCCGCGGAGGCTCCGGAACAAGCAAGGGCACAACTCCAGATCCGCGGCACCTAGGAGCCCCCGGGACGGACGGTAAGTGCTAGCAATGTTTCACCTTCCCATATTTAGCCGATTGTGTCTCCTCGGGGCAGGATGAGGTACAGGATATGCGTTTCAGGCAGGAAGGTTGACGGAGTCGAGCTACAGTGCGGCCATCACGGTCGCGAGCTTGGCTCCTCCCCTGTAGTGTAATTTAAATGAAGCATTGTAAAAAAAAAAGTTGTGTTTTTAATCCTCACAGGTTGTGACCATGGTTTGTACCACCGCGCCTATAGAAAACAAGGGAGGGGGCAGTGTTATCCTGTAGTGATTCAGCCACGTGGAGAGTGAACCCCCACTTGGCTTCAGTGCTGAAGTCAGCACCCAATGTGGCTTCACAGCATCTTTAGGTCATGGTTACAAGGAAGAAAGGCAGAAAATGCTTGAGCATGGAGGTTCCTGGTCCAGCTGAGACAAGACCATGGCTCTCCCATGCCACGCGCCACATTACTGGGCCAAGGGTCTCTCTTGCCTCGCGCCACATTACTGGCACACAGAACTTGCCAACATTGCTTGGCAGCGACACTCGTTGACGAAACTGGCCTCCGGGGCAGAAGGACAGCTGTTTTCATTGGTGGTGTCAGAGTGTTGTGGAGTGGCTGGACAAGGCCTTTGAGTCACCTGAAGAACAGATGTTGACTCATCAAAGTGCAGAGAAGTGGCATCAGGCACCCTTTGACCCACAGCGGCATCACTTGGCTATGCCATTTGGTTATGCATAGTTGCTGGAAGGTTGCCCCCAGAGACATCTTGGGCAGATGCTGACGTTGCATCTGCCCAAGATGCAGAGGTGGTGGGGGAGGGACACGGATCTTCAGTGTGCAATAAAGAATGCTCTTGGAGCCCTGTCTCTGCCTTCGTGACCTCTGAGGCCAGGGTAGCAAGGGTAGTCCCAGGGTACCAAAGGGGCAGCTAGAGGTACCTCCTGCTACCACTGGTTACCCCATAATTGCAGAACCAGACTGGCTACTGGGAAAAAAGGTTGAACTCCGCCTTATATTGCAACGTATGTGAGAGGGTACGAATGAGTCGGACACAGTCCACTGCTGCTGGGTGAAGGTTCTTTCCCCAAAGACAGTGTCTGACATATTGAGCCCACGTGTCTGGCGGCCACCAGTGCAAAGACGCGGTGACGTGGACTCGCAGGTCCACTAAATTGTGTATACTTTACTTTTTCCTCAAAAAGACCGACTACGACCTTTTTAAGATCTCGCCAGGCCTGCAATTAGTCTTTTTTTTTCTATCTTTGCAAACTGCTTTCTAAGTTCTCCTGAAGGAAAGAGCATTTTTACCAAACTGCCGAAGGTCAAAGTTCAGTGGAAGCCGGTGTGAAGACAGCATGCCTATGTTGCACCATTGGTGACCCATACAACAGCTTCAGCATCTCAGCTGACGTCACAGCACACGGCTCATGCGTAGGCCGTGACCGTGGGTGCCCCGCTGCACGGCCCACTGGTGCGTGTGAAGAGCCCCCCACGTGAGGACGCGGCCCATTAGATTTAATGGTGGAGGGTACGGCCGCCCACTCCCCCGGGCGCGCAATCTTCGCGTAGGGTTCTATTAAAGTAAAATATGCTTCATAACGAAAACCTGTCAGGGAGAAGCCCTCACGCCAGCCAAATTCAATTGGACAGTTAATTTAGCTTTAAAATTGAAAACACTACCTCCGCTCTGGGATGAAAAAAACACTTTGATAGGCGTAATGTATTTGCTATTAAGGCGCTGAGAGCCCGTTCGGCGGCGGGGAGCGTGGGGGTGGGGGAAATGACTCCCGCAAATGTGTTTAAAAGCCGAAAGTATATATTAAAAATGTCAGCCGAAAAGTGCTTTTGGCAGATTAAAGCGGAATTTGGCTTGACAGCTCTGACAGCGAAAAGTGACTGGGGGGAGGGGGCGGGCGGGGCGCGTTCCGCCTGCGAATGGTGGTAAAAGGGTAACCACTGGAGCCCGTGGGAGGGGGGCGCGTGGGCACGGGCACGAGGGGGGCCGCAGGGGGCTCGGGGGTGGGGAGAGAGGCTGAGTCCCCATTGGTGTTTGTTTGTTTTCCTCGTTTTGACAGTAATGGCTTCATTGGGTGTTATTACTTTCTATCTGGCTTTTGACAGCCATGGCGGGGCCCGGGGAGGGTGGAGGGGCGCCTCGGTGCTGGTGTGTGAGCTGCCTGCCTGGAGGTGTTGACGTGCCTGCGAGGCTGGGTGGGTGTGGGCGGACAGTGACGGGTAGGATGCCTTGGCCCCTGGTGCAAGCACGGAAGAGGGCTCCACTAGCAGCTGAGGGGGGTGGTAAATATTACGGCTTGTATCGGGGTTTAGTGGGCCCCGGTGCCTCTGGACCGACTGCACCCCTGGTATTGGTCCGTGGATCAGTACTTCGCGCCTCTGATTGCACGTGTGCGTCGGGGTTTCATGTCAGTGATGTGTCGCCCAAGATGTGTCTGTTTTTTTTGCAGCCCTAGGCTACACTGTTTGTTGTAGTCAGTGCTTGAAAATGAACAGGTGCGTCTCTGCCCTCCTTGTGACTGAGAATGGCGCTGTCTCGGGTGGTTGGTGTGTCCGTGCCCAGTGTCACAGTATGTGATGGTGTAATGGAGAATGGGGCTGTCTCTGCTGCTTGGTGTGTCCGTGCCCTCCGTGTGATGGTGTGGTGGAGAGTGGGGCTGTCTCTGCTGCTTGGTGTGTCCGTGCCCTGGCTCTGTGTGATTGTGTGGTGGAGAGTGGGGATGTCTCTGGTGGTTGGTGTGTCCTTGCCCTCCGTGTGATGGAGAGTGGGGCTGTCTCTGCTGCTTGGTGTGTCCGTGCCCTGGCTCTGTGTGATGGTGTGGTGGAGAGTGGGGCTGTCTCTGCTGCTTGGTGTGGCCGTGCCCTCCGTGTGATGGTCTGACGGCGTGATGGAGAGTGGAGCAGTCTCTGGTGGTTGGTGTGTCCGTGCCCTGGCTCTGTGTGATTGTGTGGTGGAGAGTGGGGCTGTCTAGGGTGGTTGGTGTGTCCTTGCCTTCCGTGTGATGGAGAGTGGGGCTGTCTCTGCTGCTTGGTGTGTCCATGCCCTCCGTGTGATGGTGTGGTGGAGAGTGGGGCTGTCTCTGCTGCTTGGTGTGTCCATGCACTCCGTGTGATGGTGTGGTGGAGAGTGGGGCTGTCTCTACTGTTTGGTGTGTCCGTGCCCTCCGTGTGATGGTGTGATGGAGAGTGGGGCTGTCTCTGGTGGTTGGTGTGTCCATGCCCTCCGTGTGATGGTGTGGTGGAGAGTGGGGCTGTCTCTGCTGCTTGGTGTGTCCGTGCCCTCCGAGTGATGGTGTGGTGGAGAGTGGGGCTGTCTCTGCTGCTTGGTGTGTCCGTGCCCTCCGTGTGATGGTCTGACGGTGTGATGGAGAGTGGGGCTGTCTCTGGTGGTTGGTGTGTCCATGCCCTCCGTGTGATGGAGAGTGGGGCTGTCTCTGCTGCTTGGTGTGTCTGTGCCCTGGCTCTGTGTGATGGTGTTGCGGAGAGTGGGGCTGTCTCTGCTGTTTGGTGTGTCCATGCCCTCCGTGTGATGGTGTGGTGGAGAGTGGGGCTGTCTCTGCTGCTTGGTGTGTCCATGCACTCCGTGTGATGGTGTGGTGGAGAGTGGGGCTGTCTCTACTGTTTGGTGTGTCCATGCCCTCCGTGTGATGGTGTGGTGGAGAGTGGGGCTGTCTCTGCTGCTTGGTGTGTCCATGCACTCCGTGTGATGGTGTGGTGGAGAGTGGGGCTGTCTCTGCTGTTTGGTGTGTCTGTGCCCTCCGTGTGATGGTGTGGTGGAGAGTGGGGCTGTCTCTGCTGCTTGGTGTGTCCGTGCCCTCCATGTGATGGTGTGGTGGAGAGTGGGGCTTTCTCTGCTGCTTGGTGTGTCCGTGCCCTCCGTGTGATGGTCTGACGGTGTGATGGAGAGTGGGGGTGTCTCTGGTGGTTGGTGTGTCCATGCCCTCCGTGTGATGGAGAGTGGGGCTGTCTCTGCTGCTTGGTGTGTCTGTGCCCTGGCTCTGTGTGATGGTGTTGCGGAGAGTGGGGCTGTCACTGCTGCTTGGTGTGTCCATGCCCTCCGTGTGATGGTGTGGTGGAGAGTGGGGCTGTCTCTGCTGTTTGGTGTGTCCGTGCCCTCCGTGTGATGGTGTGGTGGAGAGTGGGGCTGTCTCTGCTGCTTGGTGTGTCCATGCACTCCGTGTGATAGTGTGGTGGAGAGTGGGGCTGTCTCTACTGTTTGGTGTGTCCATGCCCTCCGTGTGATGGTGTGGTGGAGAGTGGGGCTGTCTCTGCTGTTTGGTGTGTCCGTGCCCTCCGTGTGATGGTGTGGTGGAGAGTGGGGCTGTCTCTGCTGCTTGGTGTGTCCATGCACTCCGTGTGATGGTGTGGTGGAGAGTGGGGCTGTCTCTGCTGTTTGGTGTGTCCGTGCCCTCCGTGTGATGGTGTGGTGGAGAGTGGGACTGTCTCTGCTGCTTGGTGTGTCCATGCACTCCGTGTGATGGTGTGGTGGAGAGTGGGGCTGTCTCTACTGTTTGGTGTGTCCATGCCCTCCGTGTGATGGTGTGGTGGAGAGTGGGGCTGTCTCTGGTGGTTGGTGTGTCCATTCCAGGGCTGGACTGGCTGTAATGGGCACACGGCGTGTCCCCAGTGGGCCTCCACGGTGGTGGCCGGTTTTGGGCCCGTGGGGAGCCATTTTTCTTACCGGGCCGGCAGTATCCGCCTATAACAAAATCATCCAAAACCGGCACTAGCAAACAGCTCGGCCGCACCTGCCCACCCCCTTAGGGGGGCCGGTAGACCAGTTTGCCAGGGACGGTTTCGGCTCTCAGTCCGTTCCTGGTCCGTGCCCTCCGTGTGATGGTGTGACGGAGAGTGGGGCTATATAGGGTGGTTGGGTGTGTCATGAGGATGTGGACGTCATGTTTTCGTTATACTGATGTAGACGACATAAGGTAAAAAGATCAGACGATGAAGGGAATGCTGAACAAATCAAACATTCACCCCCAGTTATAGATCTAAGATAATCCATCATTTTTTGTTGGCTACACCATTCCAGTTTGGACCCAGCCATCTGCAAATCAGTCTTCGCCCTGCTCCCCATGGGAACAGTCCAGCCCAAACTGCCAGAACAGGTCCTCCTGGACCGGAAACAAGCATCCTGGGACCAGTTTTGGGGTATCACCTGTCATCAGCTAGGCTAGCTTGAATCTGGTGGCATAACGAGCACGAACCCAGGTCTGAGCACACCCATGGTCACTTAGGGCAATAAATGCAAAAAGAACAGATGGTGGACAGAATGCTGAACCAATTAATCATTAAGTCCCAGCCACAGATTTGGGTTAAACCCAATGTTTTTTTTGCTGACCACACCATTCCAGTTTGGACCCAGTCATATTCAAATCAGGCTTGGCCCTGCTCCCCAAGGTAACATTCCAACCAGAACTGCCAGGCCATGTTGTTCCTGGATCAGAAACAAGCATCCTAGGAAGACACATTTTTGGGTTTGCATGAATTTTTTGGTAGGAGATGAAATGAGTATTGAATCATGATTTTGGATAGCAAAAAAAAGATGAAATGCAGATCTCTGGTCTGGGATCCATTCTTCCAAAGGCTGGGAGATAAGGACCATCAGCCTTTCTTCTTTCTTTCAAATTAAGACCGCTTGCAGTCAGATAATGCTGGAGCGCACAGCTCCTTGTTAACGCCCTTCGATTCACTAATGAGGAAGCATTTCATGGCCACTGGTTCTTGCATGTTAAAGTCCCACTAATGTCATGCTTGGCTTTACGACGGCCATCGGTCAGAAGTCTAGAGCTGTGGGTTCTACAACTTTTTCTGTCCAAGTTCCCTTTTTTGCTGTCGCATCCTGTGGTCTGTCACCTCTAGAGAATACCAGGGTGCCAACTCTGGAGTAAGTAAGAGAGCTCTGAGCTGCTCCTGGCTAGGGGGTTAACCACGCCTTGTTAGTCCCTAAGGGAGTCATTTCGATCAGCTAGTTCTGAGACTACCGGGTGGTGGCAGGTTATGAGATGTTTGGGATAAACCATTTTATTCTACCGCAGGGGTAATACCTCCTTGTCTACCTCTGTAAAATGCAAGTAACTCACTGTGATAAGTCTGTGGTTTACCCCACTGCAAGTGCATGATGAGTGGCTAAAACCATTGTGCTTAAAGAGTACAATCGCTGCCACAGTTATGTACGTGAGATCCCAGCTGCCCTGTCCTAGGGAGCCAGCCCTGCATCCATGACCTTCTACCTCAGCCACTAACCCAAACATGTACCCCCTTAATATAGGTTGTTTCTGTCCATCTGAGAGCAGGCCAACCTACAGACCTTCCCACTAGGCTGGCTTCCTACATACCAGCCCAGGAAGAACCCAGCAGTAAATGTTGTTTCATGAACTGCTGCAGACTTTCAAACTTTGCGCAATGCTCAGCTTTTACTGGGAGTGGTTGCTGTGTCCAGCTCCCCAAGACAGCATGAACACTGGGCCATATTAGTCAGTTTTTAAAACTCACTAGAGAAATCAGAAGAACCGGACTGGGCTTTCCAGCAAGAGAAACCCGCAGTTCCTTTTCCGTGTTAGATCCTTGGCTAGGCTGGACGATGCTCTGCTCCCTCATCCCTGAGCTCCACTTAGCCAGCACACTCACCCCACGTGGGCCCTGCAGTGGTCCTCTTGTGTCCACGCGTGTCCTAGGGTATACTGTTTCTACTTATTATCTCTGCAAGCAGTGTTTGAGGTCCTTCTCTCAGGCTCTTCCCTCTGGGGCAACTGTTGGCGAATATTTGATATCCTTTTTGATCAATCGTCGAGGTTCTTTGATCCGCTGCGGCTCATGACCACAAATAAAAGACCTCAAAGGCCGTTTTGACCATCAGATGGAAGAAGAACCTGCCAGCGAATGGCCTAACACAGAGCCCTGAGAGCAAACTAGACATCTCAGGGCACCTTGATGAATCTCCATCATGAATGGTGGCAAGGAAGCGTGAATCTGTTTTATTGTCCACTCTGCCAGCGGTATCTACTGTGCCCAGATGCCATGTCACTGAGCATCTTATCCTTGGTGGCAGGGTTATAGGAATGTGTCCATTGTGCACTCGTATGCCCCAGCATCCCTACCCAACCACGAGGTGCCAGGAGACTTATGCACGTGCGGCACACCGGATGAAAATGACGGGGCATTCGGCAAACGGAGTTACTGTAAATAATGAACTTATTTCTACTCACTTTGTATTATTTCAGCAATCACAGGGTTGCATCAACAAGAGGTCTCTTGGAAATGTTCTAGGCCACCACAACTCAACAGTATGCACATATTCACCACTACGTGACTCCTGCCGCGTCTCAATATAAATCATTTCAGCAGCAAATACCGCTTCGAAGTTCAGCATGGGGCTGACAGTCAATAGGGTAAGGTTGGCCCATTGACTCACATTGAGCTATTTAATCCCCATTGGCTAACATTATTCCCCTTCATTACAAGAGGTGGTAGTTCCTCTATTTGTGTAAATATGTGGTAACGAAACGCACATTTGTGAACTCACACACCTATATATGTACAAGCATAGTAAACCTCAGCCCAGCCTGTCAGTCAAAATTGTTATGTATCCCTGTTCCTGCTGGTCTGTTAGTTTGTTCCTTGTGCCCCAGGAGAGGGAAGACGTGTTGCACTGTGCAGGTAGATTTATGCACAACAGAAGCAAAATCTATCTTAAAGTACCATTAACTGTAGACCTTTCCAACTTCCATCCAGTGCCCGGAGCGTACTCCATTCATGGTGACGTTTTCACGTTTGTGTTCCCCGAAGGAGGCGATGGGAAGCTGCAGTTAAGCACTGGTGACGAGTGGTTAAATTTTTCTTGTTCAAGAGGAAAGCAGGGCACATTTTTTAGTGTACATGAACTTGAACCAGTGTTTTGAGGCTCTGTTGACCATGTTCCACGTACATACAAAAAACAAGCGAGAGCAGCATGTCGTTTCCTGGAGGGGTCCATGGACCTCTATAAAATTGTCATTCCGCGTGCGGGTCACGGTCGGTCACTGCCACATCTCTTCTGACTGCCTGCCAGCAACCAGTCATGATGGTCCTAGCAAAGTGCTCTATTATAATTGGCTGAAGGTATGGCCTGTCTGGTTTCTGCGGAGCTCATTTTGGTGGCTTCCCAAATCCACTTCCGCTGTGATTGTGCAATGGCTGCATATTGGGGAACAGTTTTGCCCACCCCTAATCAGAGCTCCCTCATGTTGAACAAAAGACAGCTCCTTTGTGGTACTCTCGACCTGCACCTTCATATTTAGACTCCACAGGATGGACGCTAGTAGCTCCCAGGCAGCCACATGTTCCAGCAGTGAGTCACGTGCTCGTCCCCTTCCTGCCAAGCTCCCACCTCTCTCTGCCTGACTTCCTGTTACCCAGCACAATGCTGCCGCCATTTTGTTTCCCAAATGGGAGTTTCCTATCCTGTATTTCACGGGGAGGTAATTGGAGGTTAGCAAGGAATTAAGAGGCGAATAAACGCCACTTACTTTTTTTGTCATATTGACCCACGTAAAATTCTGTGCGGCGTGGAGATGGGGGCGTGGGGGGGAGGGGGCGTTTAGACCGCCCCCTGCCTCGGCCTTTTTTCCATTCTTTTACACAGTCACAGCCCCCTGTGTAATTGCCCCCCTAATCTTTTAGATGTCCCCAAATCCACACAGAGCTTTGTCTAATAGCTTTTTTTTTGGTTAAGAAAGAGGGTTTTTATCTGTGTCTTGACCTGTCAGGCGAGAGAACTGCTTTGGTTTTAATGGATTTTCTCCCTCGCTAAATTGAATGGCCCGTCCCTCATTATCATTTAAATAGAAGCCTCTCTCCCTGTGAACATGGGGGATGTGAATGTGGCCGCAGAGCTCTGATAATTTAAAATATTCCTGAGGTGAAGGGAGGGAGAGCGCGAGGAAAGGATGGCGGAGAGGCGCGGGCGAAGGAAAGAGAGCGCCAGCCACTGTATCTAATTGTCAAGGTGTTTCAATATTTCCCCCTCTAGAAGAATGGAAATAGACTCATAATTGCCTCCCGAGCCCAGTTGAATGGGCTGCCCCATTTAGGAGAAGCTGACACTCTAATTGTCATGGGGGCAACTAGATGAATGAAGACGTATGCGGGGCAGCGCGCGGGCTCGATTGAGTGATAGATGGAGGCAAAGAGCAAATTGGCAATTATTGTGCCAGCGGAGCAGGTGAGCAGGTGCCTGGGATTTCACTTGAGTCTGGAGGGGGAGATTGGAAATGTAAAATATCGACCATAAACATGGGTTGATTGGAAGATATAGAGCCAGAGGGGGTGTCCACTTCAGATCTCACATCTGATTGTCGCTGTCCCGCCCAACCCCCGCCCATCATTCGCACGAGGCGCGCCTGCTGTAGGTGTTATACGCTGACCGGACATGGCGGGCAAACACTCACTTTTTCTTACTAGAGCAGTCTGTCTTGTGTCCTTCTACAATTTGTTACTCAGTGCTTAATTTGTAAAAAAAAGAAGTGCCATGGCCCTCGACAAGAGGCCACTGCAGCTTGCACTACAGTGTCCCTGCCAGCGTTGCCAATGACAGTACCAACACAACTACTAACCTTCACACTCCTACAAGTGTGACAATTCAATCTATTTCAAGCCCCAACAGCTATAAGAATGCATATTGAATTAATAAACAACTGTTGTTGTGATCATCTTTAAATTAGACAGACAACACCTGGGGGCTGTCTTTCTCATCTTGCCCCTGGGCCTCCTGGTGTTAGGGGGTGACTTTAATGCAGCGCTAGACGGGGAGATTGACAGACACCCGGCAAGAATACTCAGACCAGCTCATCGATGGCGCTCGGACTTCCTTGAAACGGTGGGGCTTGTGGATAGCTGGCGGATACGTAATCCGACACAGACGCACTTCACACACGTGTCCGCCGCACACCACAGCATGTCCAGACTAGATTACGTGTTGATACCGGCGGCCCTGGCAGCTGCGGTCAGAGAGGCACGATACCTTGGAATGGGTATTTCCGACCATTCTCCTATGTGGTTGCGGGTGGAGCTTGGGCAGCCTGCGGTAGGTAGAGTGGCTCCTATTAGTGCGTGGCACTTAAAAGACCCCGCAACAAAGAAAGAGGTTGCCATGATTTCAGATTGTTCCTTCCAGGAAAATGTAGGTACTGTCGAATCTGCGCAGTCCTTGTGGGAAGCATATAAGACAGTAGTGCGAGTGGAGGTCCTGTCCTTGGTGGCAAGGCTGGTAAATTGATTGCATGGCTTGAACATGAGGAGTGGGCATCGCGGCTGGTACCTGAGTTACAGGGAACAGATTCTGTCATGGTCACGGACCCACAGGCAGTGGCAGATGAGTTCTCCGACTATTACAGAGGAGTATACACTCCGGTCGGAGGATATACAGAGGCTGAGAACAGTGATCTGATCAGGGACATCTGTATGCCTGTGCTGTCAGAAGATGATAAGGGATATCTGGACTCCCCTTTTATCAACGATAAAGTGGCACAGGCGATTAGAGGGGTAAGATCCGGGAAGGCGACTGGCCCAAACGGAATCCCTATAGAATTGTATAAATTGAATGCTCTTAAACTCGCCCCGTATATTCGATCCATGTTCACCGAAAGTAGAGAGAAAGGTCGTTTCCCATTTGATCAGCGGGTGGCGAATATTGTGGTTATCCATAAGGCAGGCAAACTTAAGACGCTTTGTTCCTCATACAGACCCATTTCACTGCCTAATTTCGAGCCGAAAATCCTGGCGAAGCTACTCGCTACTAGATTGGTTAAGGTAATCACCACTTTGGTACACCCGGATCAGTTGGGCTTCATGCCGCGCCGAAACACAGCCCTAAATTTGCAGAGGTTGCATGGGATTCTGGGTAGATCCCCAAAGATTCAGGTACTAGTGTCCTTGGATGCCACTATGGCCACTATGGCGTTCGATAGGGTCGAGTGGTCCTACCTGTTCACGGTATTGGCGAACATGGGCTTTGGACCGAAGTTTGTTGGCTGGGTACGCTTGCTATATGCTAATCCCTTGGCCAGAGTAGTTGTGAACAACCGCAGGTCGACCGACTTTCCCCTTGGTAGGGGCACGAGACAGGAGTGCCCTTTGTCTCCGCTTCTCTTCTCTCTTGCACTGGAGCCTCTTGCGGCGTGGGTCAGATGGGACCAGTCAATACGAGGTCTCCGGTGGATGCTGGAGTGTGAGGATAACATTTCACTATATGCCGATGATATTCTGCTTTACCTCACCAACCCTAGGGGATCTTTGATCGGTTTTCTGGATGTGCTAGCCATATTCGGAAAGTATTCCGGATTCGCAATAAATAGGTCGAAATCGGTGCTCTTCGTCGTCAGGGGCGAGCCACCAGTAGTCCCGCAGTCATGCCCTATACAAATTGAGCCAGTAGGGTTTAAATACCTAGGTATTTATGTTACACTTGACTCGAAGTTACGATATACCAATAATCTGGGTCCCCCCTTGAACCGGTTTAAAAGGGATGTGGAGCGCTGGAAGGCTCTTCCACTCTCCCTGTTGGGTAGGGCAGTACTGTTTAACCCCTTCCCTGCTGGGCCGATTCCCCCGCTGTGCTGGGGGGAGTGGGGGGCGCGCACTGCACCCCGGTGCTCATGACGAGGTCAGCTCGTCATGAGCCACAGTTCTCGTGTGCTCATGACGAGCTGAGGCATGGGTGTTGGAGTATAGGTCTAGTCCTGATATTTGACGAAGACCTGGGTGTTGGAGTACAGGTCTAGTTTTCAAAAATAATAATTCCTAGGCAACTCGGCACCTGTCTAATAGTCAGGTATAATATGCAACACAAGATGAGACAAAAAAGTAATCTCGATGTATAGACAAACAAAGAAATGGTTTTAAAAGAAGCCGTATATTGTCATTTATTAATATATATAAAATACTGGAAGACGATCATGTGCAAATCATATGCATAAAAACAATGGACAGTGCATATCAATTAAAAACACATTAACAATACAATCATGTGTGTTCAAATAAAATGTTACAAGGGTATACAGACAGAAGAATCCGTTCAATAATGATCACAATATTAGAGGTAAATATGATTAACGTCTCTACGCGCGTTTCGGCGTGTAACACGCCTTCTTCTGGAGAACCTCTTGATATTCTATAAACAAGAAATATATATCAAATATGGCACAAGAACACATTGAGGTTACACATAAAAACACATAATAAGATAAGGTACAGAAGAATCCGTTCAATAATGATCACAATATTAGAGGTAAATATGATTAACGTCTCTACGCGCGTTTTGGCGTGTAACACGCCTTCTTCTGGAGAACCTCTTGATATTCTATAAACAAGAAATATATATCAAATACGGCACAAGAACACATTGAGGTTACACATAAAAACACATAATAAGATAAGGTGCACAAAGGGAAAAAATGAGATTTAATAGGAATCCATGGTCATAGCTTGATTAGGCTGCTGCTCAGAAAACCGCTAGGAACAAAAAGAGGATAATAAAGAAACCATCACCTCAAGGCTGTTATATCTGGATATGAAAATAGTAAAAAATAGAGACCATGATTTTCAAGTGAGGAGCTGAGAAAGATGCTAAGGGAACTGAGAGGGGTAAAAAAGGAGTTGAAAAAGCAGTTGAAAAAAATGAATACTGTAATAAAAATGGAGATATTACCATTTAACACCGTGGTGAGTAAGACAAGAAAATATAGAGATCTAGAGGAGCATCTACAAATGTGATTTGTCAGAACAAAATCTTACCTAAAAGAATTAATGTATATGTATATCTCAGGAAACCTGGTTCAAGATACTAAATGCCAAATGTTGGTATTGGGTACAGCTATTAATTCAGTGACAGTTTAAGAAAGGAGTTTCAATACTGCATGCTCACAAATATTGCAGTGAAAAATTATTAATGAAAAAGCTATGAATAATTACCTATTAAAAGTAGAGAAGAATCTTATTGAGAGGTGGATAGCGATGGAAATTTTTAATCCCCACTTAGTTTAGATAAAATATCTGAGGAATAGAAAGAAAATCTAGCATGAGATGTCTAGCCTAAACAGAGAATGAAACGGTGTGCGAGTCAAAATCTAGCGGCCAGAGCTACCTTTTAACTGTGAATCATTCCACAGCAGTACAGCTTGGAATGTTGTGTAGCAAGATGATACAGGCCGTTTCGTAAAACTAGGACAAACTGTAATGAAATTATAATAAAAAGGAATGAGACAATGTGTAGTATAACCTGAAATGCTATATAGCTAAAAACACATAGTGCCTTGAATTACCTGAATTGAAATGAGAGCAATGGATGAGCGTCCCAATTTCTGGTAGCTTATCAAAACGAGATGAGCAATATTAAAATAAAACGTCGGGGCACCTCAGATCGATCGTCTAGGGAAAAGGGGAATGATCCATTAATACCCAAGTTCCTAATAGAATTAATAATAATATGTAGGGGAAAATCATGTTAGATAATAATCAACCTAGCCGGTATCTCTGACATAAATGTTCATGAACATGGTTCAAATTAACACTAGTGCCCGTGGTTATAAAAGCTGATGGCTAACGCGAATAGTGTAATATATACTTCGCGTTTCAATGTCACTACAGGCGTTATACGGTCTTGTGCATTTTTTCTTTTAAACTAGAGCATATAACTCAGTAAACATAAGGGCACGCCTCTCGCGTGTTGGTTGAGGTGTGAGTTGAGTTTTAGTTTTTGAACCGTAGCATTGGTGTTCGAACATAAGTTCGTGCTGGCCATTTGAAGAGGGTCCAGATTTCTGAGCACAGGTTGATTTTTAGCATTTCAAGGAAGGGCTGGATGTTGGAGTATAGGTCTAGTCCTGATATTTGATGGAGGCCTGCTTCTTTTCTCTATAGAGACTTGTGCCAGTGTTTGTAGTTGCCCGTTTTATTTGATAGCGCCAGCTGAATGGAGTAGGTGGACCACAGCACAGTGATATCTGCCCTTCATTTCTCACAAACTCTGGCGATTGGTACAAATACCACCTTGCAAATTAAAATATAAATCAATCATAGAACTGGCCAACATTCTGTCATGGGTGGCGCAATCTTGGAACAGTCCCACATAGTGGCATGAGGCCTCCATCTTGGAACTGTCCAACAGAATGCCACAGGGGCTCCATCTTGGAACTGTCCCACATTGTGTCATGGAATGCCATCCTGGAACAGTACCATAGTGTGTCATCAGGTTTCCATCTTGGAACTGTCCAACATAATCCCACTGGGACTCCATCTTGGAACTGTCCCACATTGTGTCATGGAATGCCATCTTGGAACAGTACCACAGTGTGTCATGAGGTCTCCATCTTGGAACTGTCCAACAGAATGCCACAGGGGCTCCATCTTGGTACTGTCCCACGCTGTGTCATGGGATGCCATCTTGGAACTGTCCAACGGTGTATCATGGCAGCTGAATCTTGGAGCTGACCAACAACGTGTCACAAGGACCAACTTGTAACTAACGGGAGACTCCTTACATATATAAATGATAGAACGAGGACTCCATCTTGGAAATGTCAGTGTGTCACGAGGGCTTTATCCTGGAGCTGTCCAACTGTGTGCACACAACCTCCCTCTCATCTCCTAACAATAGATGGTAGAACAGCCCAGTATGAATCACAAGAGCTCCTCCATCTTGGAACTATCTGCGGTGTTTTCACGAGTGCCCCTTCTTGGCACTGGCCATCTGTGTATCACGAAGGACACCTTGTAATTGCCCAATAGTGTGCTCGGGAGCTACCTCCCATATATTAGTAAAAATACATGGATCGATTAATTGTAGAGCTGTGTAGTTGTGCATCATTTGGCCGCCATTTTCACCAGGCTGATTCCAGCAGTTTTGCAGATCAAAGCATTCACTCTCCAGAACCCCTGCAACATGTGCAGGGCACCCCATATGAGCCGGGGTCGAAGGTCAGATGTGGAAGATTGTCTGAAACCCAGTCTTTGAGGTATTTGGACGGAAGAGGCCCTCAGTGCCTGGAGGGTAGAAATCCTGTTCACTGATGAATGGGCGGTGCTCCCGCTAAATAAAAGTGTAGCTCTCGTTCAGTGATGGACAGGCGGAGCTCTCACTCAGTGACAGGCGGGTGGAGCTTCCACGCACTGGCAGCTGGGTGGAGCTCCCACTGACTGGCACGCGGGTGTGGTTCACACTAAGTGGCCGGCGCGTGGAGTTCCCACTGAGTGGCAGGCGGGTGGAGTTCCCCTTGAGTGGCAGGCGGGTGAATCTCCCACTCAGCGGCAGGTGGGTGGAGTTCCCACTCAGTGGCAGGTGGGCGGAGTTTCCACTCAGTGGCAGGTGGGCAGAGTTTCCACTGAGTGGCAGGTGGGTGGAGCTCCCACTCAGTGGTAGGCGGGTGAAGCTCCCTCTCAGTGGCAGGCGGGTGGAGTTCCCACTCAGTGGCAGGCGGGTGAAGCTCCCTCTCAGTGGCAGGCGGGTGGAGTTCCCACTCAGTGGCAGGCGGGTGAAGCTCCCACTCAGTGGCAGGCGGGCAGAGTTCCCACTCAGTGGCAGGCGGGCGGAGTTCCCACTCAGTGGCAGGCGGGTGGAGCTCCCTCTCAGTGACAGGTGGGTGGAGTTCCCACTCAGTGACAGGTGGGCGGAGTTCCCACTCAGTGACAGGTGGGCGGAGTTCCCACTCAGTGGCAGGTGGGCGGAGTTTCCACTCAGTGGCAGGCGGGTGGAGTTCCCACTGAGTGGCAGGCAGGTGGCGGTCCCACTGAGTGGCAGGCAGGTGAAGCTCCCACTGAGTGGCAGGCGGGTGGAGTTCCCCTTGAGTGGCAGGCGGGTGAATCTCCCACTCAGCGGCAGGTGGGTGGAGTTCCCACTCAGTGACAGGTGGGCGGAGTTTCCACTGAGTGGCAGGTGGGTGGAGCTCCCACTCAGTGGTAGGCGGATTAAGCTCCCTCTCAGTGGCAGGCAAGTGGAGTTCACACTCAGTTGCAGGCGGGTGAAGCTCCCTCTCAGTGGCAGGCGGGTGGAGTTCCCACTCAGTGGCAGGCGGGTGAAGCGCCCACTCAGTGGCAGGCGGGGGGAGTTCCCACTCAGTGGCAGGTGGGCGGAGTTTCCACTCAGTGGCAGGTGGGCAGAGTTTCCACTGAGTGGCAGGTGGGTGGAGCTCCCACTCAGTGGTAGGCGGGTGAAGCTCCCTCTCAGTGGCAGGCGGGTGGAGTTCCCACTCAGTGGCAGGCGGGTGAAGCTCCCTCTCAGTGGCAGGCGGGTGGAGTTCCCACTCAGTGGCAGGCGGGTGAAGCTCCCACTCAGTGGCAGGCGGGCAGAGTTCCCACTCAGTGGCAGGCGGGCGGAGTTCCCACTCAGTGGCAGGCGGGTGGAGCTCCCTCTCAGTGACAGGTGGGTGGAGTTCCCACTCAGTGACAGGTGGGCGGAGTTCCCACTCAGTGGCAGGTGGGCGGAGTTTCCACTCAGTGGCAGGCGGGTGGAGCTCCCTCTCAGTGGCAGGCGGGTGGAGCTCCCTCTCAGTGACAGGTGGGTGGAGTTCCCACTCAGTGACAGGCGGGCGGACTTCCCACTCAGTGACAGGCGGGCGGAGTTCCCACTCAGTGGCAGGCGGGCGGAGTTTCCACTCAGTGGCAGGTGGGCAGAGTTTCCACTGAGTGGCAGGTGGGTGGAGCCTCCACTCAGTGGTAGGTGGGTGAAGCTCCCTCTCAGTGGCAGGCGGGTGGAGTTCCCACTCAGTGGCAGGCGGGTGAAGCTCCCACTCAGTGGCAGGCGGGCAGAGTTCCCACTCAGTGGCAGGCGGGTGAAGCTCCCTCTCAGTGGCAGGCGGGTGAAGCTCCCTCTCAGTGGCAGGCGGGTGGAGTTCCCACTCAGTGGCAGGCGGGTGAAGCTCCCACTCAGTGGCAGGCGGGTGAAGCTCCCACTCAGTGGCAGGCGGGCGGAGTTCCAACTCAGTGGCAGGCGGGCGGAGTTCCCACTCAGTGGCAGGCGGGGGGAGTTCCCACTCAGTGGCAGGTGGGTGGAGTTCCCACTCAGTGGCAGGTGGGTGGAGTTCCCACTCAGTGGCAGGTGGGTGTATCTCCCACATAGTGGTCATATGATGGACCTGACAGCCAGTGACAATTGAGTGGAGACCCGTCTTAGCGACAGGAGACTGTGTGTTTTCTCTCGTTGATAAGGCAGTGTCTCTCTCTATAAGTGACTGGTGGGTAGACAGATCGGTGGAGCTCCTAATATGAGATGAATGGGGGGGGGGCTCTCTTTCAGGGACAATGGAAGCTTCTTTCAGCCTGTAGCTAGTGGATGGAGGAGCAATATATCTGCTGGACCTTAAAGTGCTTTTATGCTACTTAGTGTTATTTTTTGTTTATTTATTTACTGATCCACCTTGGATCAGTAAATTAAAAAGATGGGGCTCATCGCGTGCATATGTCAAGCCTGTAAAATGACGCGGCTGCCATAGCCATGTCATTGTGCATCTCTCCCTCCTCTGCTCAAGCTGTAAGATGAATAGCGTGAGCAAAAGGCTTGTTTTTTGTCAATGCTTGTTGACCTATTGTTTTTGTCAATGCTTGTTGACCTATTATTTTTGTCAATGCTTGTTGAACTATTATTATTGTCAATGCTTGTTGAACTATTGTTTTTGTCAATGCTTGTTGAGTCTATGCAACACTGATGTTTTTTTTAATTATGTTCACAACCTAACCTCTCTTCTGCGTGCCTTCCATTGATGTTTTTATTTCATTTCTGCCCACAGAGCTCGGCCCAGTCGTTTTCTGGAAGAGGATATTCTGTAAGTCACCCAATTTATAAACGTTCTAGTCGTTCAAACTGCAGTAATGATTCTAATGTGCACACGCGTTGTTTCTATTCCATGCAAGGTTTCCGGTTTCCCACTGCACCAGTACATGCTGTGCTTATTTATTTATTTTTTTAATCTTTTTATTGATAACCGTAATGCCACAATTATATCATTACAATCCTATGAGGTACTTTCTTACACCAGCTTACATGCAGATAAATAAATCAATGACTCGCACCAATACTAAGCATTCCTGTGTTACATTATTCTCGCGTAGGTGAGACAGGAGGAGAGGGGAGAATAGGTGGAAAGCACATACTGTTCTTAACAAATCACACATGGTTTATTTTCTTTTATGAACTTGTGTTTTCTATATTTCTTGCATCACTTTGTGTATATTTTATTGTATGACCTTATCCTGCGTTTGTTTCTAATTTTCTGGCATTAACTCATGTATAGTTTCATTTTTTTAAGAACGTCCTAGTCTCTATAATGTAATAAACATTGGTGAGACCTGAAGAACTAAAAGTCAAGACCAGAATACGTGAATTTGACCGTTCAGTTGATGTAGGAGGATGATGATGAATATTTATAGGGCTCGCTGTATGGGGTATGCTCTTTGGCACTGTGACCTAGAGGGAAGTGGGAAAGTACTGCTTGTCACTCAGTCCTATATGTTTATCACCCTGAAAGGCAACTTCAAGGTTACATCATTCTTGCATACTGAAGTGCTTTTCTGCCTAATGTGGACACCATATGAATGTTTATTATATGTCTTATGTTCTATATTTTATGTAGCGTGCTGCAGAAGCTAGCATTGTGCTGCAGAAGCCAGCATTGTGCTGCAGAAGCCAGCCTCGTGCTGCAGAAGCCAGCCTCGTGCTGCAGAAGCTAGCATCATGCTGCAGAAGCCAGCATCATGCTGCAGAAGCCAGCATCATGCTGCAGAAGCTAGCATCATGCTGCAGAAGCTAGCATAGTGCTGCGTAAACTAGCATCGTGCTGCGTAAACTAGCATCGTGCTGCGTAAACTAGCATCGTGCTGCAGAAGCCAGCATCGTGCTGCAGAAGCCAGCATCGTGCTGCAGAAGCCAGCATCGTGCTGCGTAAACTAGCATCGTGCTGCAGAAGCCAGCATCGTGCTGCAGAAGCCAGCATCATGCTGCAGAAGCTAGCATCATGCTGCAGAAGCTAGCATAGTGCTGCGTAAACTAGCATCGTGCTGCGTAAACTAGCATCGTGCTGCGTAAACTAGCATTGTGCTGCGTAAACTAGCATTGTGCTGCGTAAACTGGCATCGTGCTGCGTAAACTAGCATCGTGCTGCGTAAACTAGCATTGTGCTGCGTAAACTGGCATCGTGCTGCGTAAACTGGCATCATACTCCGGAAGCTAGCATCGTACTGCAGAAGCCAGCATCATGTTGCGGAAGTGAGCATCATGCTGCAGAAGCTAGCATTGTGCTGTAGAAGCTAGCATCATGCTGCGGAAGCTAGCAGTGGGCTACAGAAGCTAGCAGTGAGCGTGAGCTGCAGAAGCTAGAATTGTGCTGCAGAAGCTAGCATTGTGCTGCAGAAGCTAGCATTGTGCTACAGAAGCTAGCATTGTGCTGCAGAAGCTAGCATTGTGCTACAGAAGCTAGCATTGTTCTACAGAAGCTAGCATTGTGCTGCAGAAGCTAGCATTGTGCTGCAGAAGCTAGCAGTGAGCTATAGAAGCTAGCAGTGAGCTACAGAAGCTAGCATTGTGCTGCAGAAGCTAGCAGTAAGCTACAGAAGCTAGCATTGTGCTGCAGAAGCTAGCAGTAAGCTACAGAAGCTAGCAGTGAGCCACAGAAGCTAACATTGTGCTGCAGAAGCTAGCAGTAAGCTACAGAAGCTAGCAGTGAGCTACAGAAGCTAGCTGTGAGCTACAGAAGCTAACATCCTGCTGCAGAAGCTAGCATTGTGCTGCAGAAGCTAGCAGTAAGCTACAGAAGCTAGCAGTGAGCTACAGAAGCTAGCTGTGAGATACAGAAGCTAACATCCTGCTGCAGAAGCTAGCATTGTGCTGCAGAAGCTAGCAGTAAGCTACAGAAGCTAGCAGTGAGCTACAGAAGCTAGCTGTGAGATACAGAAGCTAACATCCTGCTGCAGAAGCTAGCATTGTGCTGCAGAAGCTAGCAGTAAGCCACAGAAGCTAGCAGTGAGCTACAGAAGCTAGCTGTGAGATACAGAAGCTAACATCCTGCTGCAGAAGCTAGCATTGTGCTGCAGAAGCTAGCAGTAAGCTACAGAAGCTAGCAGTGAGCTACAGAAGCTAGCTGTGAGATACAGAAGCTAACATCCTGCTGCAGAAGCTAGCAGTAAGCCACAGAAGCTAGCAGTAAGCCACAGAAGCTAGCAGTGAGCTACAGAAGCTAGCTGTGAGATACAGAAGCTAACATCCTGCTGCAGAAGCTAGCATTGTGCTGCACTTAAGCAGAGAATAGAAGGTTTGTAGATCAGTGAGGCAGCCTGATCTCGGTTTCAAGGGTTTTCTAAGCAGTCACTCATCTTCTTACTTACACTGGGAAGAAAAATCGCCACATCAGAGCTGGGTTTTCATATTGTTCACCTAGGGTGGTGTTACTTATCGGGCACACTTTTCAGATGTGCTCCCTGGCCCTCCCTCATTGGCTGTGCCCAGCTCGATTGGCCCGCTGTGTTCAATCACAAAAGAAGGGCTCAGTCCGCGGCACAGTGATAGGTGGACCGGCTGCTCCCATCTGTTAGGGTGTTTGTTGGGGTGGGTTGCGGCCTGGCCGACTTTTGGGAGGGAGACCGGGCCCTCCCACAGGAAGGAGCTGTGTGTTTTCACCCACCTCGGGGGAGGCTACATCGCCCCCCCAAAAGTCTCCCTCGCCCTCCCCCCCTTGATGGTGTGACATTTTGTGGTATGAGTCAGTGTCCACTGCACAGGGGCTTTTTGCCAGCTGTTTTTACAACGTGTATTCCTGAAACATCTGGGAAATGCAACATCAACACGCACATACATGCACACACTTTGATTTTCACACACAATATTACTATTTCATAGAAAATATTCTAAGTGAATTCTGGTCTCAAAGAATGAGAGAGATTCATTGGCCTTGGCCAACCTAAAGGCGGGACATCTTAAGGATTTTGGGGGCCCCGGTCAAAACATATTTCGGGTGCCCCTGTTCGAAACAGCTTATTTTGTTCTAATATCTTTATTACTTTAAGAAAAGAAGTAAAAATAATTAAAATACTATATTATGCAATACAGCTTAAAATTTTGAACAATAAATAAATGAGCAATCATCGTTGTAAATAAAATCAATGCCATAAATAACATCTATGTATCAATCAAAATATGTTAAAAGGCAAAGAAACAATTCAGTTGTATTGTGTTCGAAACAGCTTTTATTTTAATTGAATACCCAAGGAAGGGATACAAATGGATATACTCTAAGAGTCACATAGGAATGGTAGAGAGTACAAAGATCTACTACATATACTAGTGATTAGAGTTATCTCTATATACATAGGGAAGGGATACGAATGGATATACTCTAAGAGTCACATAGGAATGGTAGAGAGTACAAAGATCTACTACATATACTAGTGATTAGAGTTATCTCTATATACATAGGGAAGGGATACGAATGGATATACTCTAAGAGTCACATAGGAATGGTAGAGAGTACAAAGGTCTACTGCATATACTAGTGATTAGAGTTATCTCTATAACAATTATCTATGTATATGATCCAATTTCAGCTCTTTCATTCCCTCTCTGGTCAAGTCACTGAGAGTGCACAGGGACCATCGTCCAAATTCTAAATGTGTTTACATCAAATATTCGTGGATGGTGAAGTGTGCTTTCAATATTGGAACTCCGCAGCAGTTTACTAACATTACTACAAATAATCTCAAAAACCCCCTTCCATTTCTTATATGTGAGGTCCTGTTTTGATCTAAAAAAAAACTTTTAGGAGTGTTGCATGAAACATAAACACAACATTTCTCTGCAAAATTCCTGTAATAGTCTCTCACACATCACCCACATTAACAATAAATTAAAGGTAAACAGTATTTAAAACAATCTGTTTAAGAATTAGTCATGGTCATCAGGGAACCATTCTCTGCAGAAATGAGCTGGCTCTATCAGGAGGCCCCTGAAAGGATGGGGCCCTGGGCTTGGGCCCACTTTGCCCATGGCTTAATGCCTCTGCCTATAGGTGGCATTAGCCCAATTGTATTCTAGTTGTTAGGGTTTCATTTAACCCCTTCTATGCTCATGACGGAGCCGCTCCGTCATGGGCCTCGGTTGAGCTGTGCTGATGACGGAGCGGTTCCATCATGGCCCGCTCGGCGCGCCTGCGCGGTGCGAATTCCGCGGCTGGACGTTCCATTGAGCAGGCGGGGCCATGACGGAACCGCTCCGTCATGAGCACAGCTCAACCGCGGCTCGTGACGGAGCGGCTCCGTCACGAGCATGCGAGCGCTGCTGCCCCCCCCCCCCCCCGCCCCCTTAGCTCTGCGGCGGAATTCCCGCCGCAGCGAAGGGGTTAAAGGATATCTGTCACTTTAATTCATGTTTGTTTTAGCTACAAAAACGGAAATGATGCCTAGACTTCAGACTGCATGTCTAAAAAGAAATAAATTAAAATTAAACCATAAATTCACGCCCACCATTTCTGAGCAACATTTTAACCAGGAAAACACACTTCTGATGGGATGGGCCACAACCTTGGTTTTCCTTTCTACAGTCTTTGAGGATATCTCATAAATATAAGTATCTCAGCCATGTTGGTAACATACAAGACGGGCGTAACAACCTCCATAACTGTTATACTCAAAATGTGGCTGAGCATTGACAACACAGCAACCAATGCTGTGCGCGTTCTACCTAGCGCACGCTGGCCCACATTCAGACTTGCCTCCTTCATTTTCTTCCATTTCTCCCAGAATGCTTTGCGAGGTTGGCTTCCGTTCGTCACCTGCGCTAATAAGGAATCATGGATTCGGTGAAAACAGCTGTATGGCTTCGCTTTAATTGGCAGGCACAGCAAGCTGCGGTGTGCGCGGTACCCTTAGGGTCCAGAGACGCGGGTGAGATGCTGTCAAGATACGCAGTGTGACTTCACAACTGCACCCCCGCCTCATATACACCTCTTTAAAATGTATAAGTGTTGTTGTCGAGGCCAGGGGCTACTTTTCCGCAGCAGGCCCTTTGACTTTTTGTTATAACGCGTGTAGCGTGCAGTCGCGCAACGTCGCATCGGCCTACACAGCCAGCAGAAGTAACCAACACCTCGAAAGAGTTCCATTAACACCCTAAAGATTTATCCCAGCGCTAAGAAAACTGTAAATTAAGGGGGGATACAGAAAAAACCTGACTCATTAGAGGAAAGCATGCAGCAAGCTTCTAAACAAAGGGGCGGGTGTTGGCCTGTTGGGAGTGGATACATTTGCAACAGGCTGGATCCTCAGAACCTCAAAGTTGGGTGGTGACCTGATTCCAAGTGAAAACATAGATTGAAAAAACATCAGAAGCAAAACATACATTTTAAGATGTAGACATCCGAAGTTCAGGCCCTATGAGAATATCTCCCTATAGAAGTGTTGACCTGTGTTTATCTCCTAAAACTAGACAAATTCCCTTTCCCTATATATGAGCAGTGGGTTAATTAACGAATCCTCGCACGTTTGGGGTCAAGTGTTGGAGAGTAGCTTAATGTACCAGTCAATATTTTTGTTGGAAAGTCTTTAGATAAGTTTGACATCTCTTAGAAGTCGGTATCTTGGAGGCAGTTTTTTAGAAGGTGTTTTTGTGGTCAACAATTTCACTTTCTGCTGGTGGTAGAGCCAGTTTCACAGATATGACATTTCACAGATGTCAGATAGGTGGGAAATCACCTTACACGTCATGGAATTGAAACAAACGAAAAGACGAGGCCGCTGCAAATGATATGGGTCTGTGGCTGCATGCTTGCGGTCTGGTGCTGAGGCAAAGCAATCAATGATTGTATGTAATATGTGATGGAGTCATTTTGTTACATTTCCAAAGGGTGTATGGGCAAAACTTGCAACGGATATCAGATTGATATCTCAGATCAGCTAAGGCATTACTTACTACCAGCTGAGAAAGGGCCACCATGTGGAGGGGTAGATAGAGGGCATGTTTTGGGGACACATTATTTACTCTTATTTGCCTGTTTTGTTCCATCCATCCATTGCGGCAGGATTGTGGTCACAAATTGAAATGTTTTGTCGTGCGTGCCTTCCTGCGCCAACCGGAGCCCTGACGCCCTGAATCTGTGCTGGGGCCCCTGGCCTGCATGCAGCCAGCCAGTGATGAGGGAGGTGGACCTCATGCCACCCGCTGCCTGCCTTCTCTGATGGGCCCACTTCAACGACCTATCCTCTCCCCCTACCTCTGAACTGAAGCCCCCTACCACCACCCTCCGCGCCTGGACCCCAATCAGCACCGAAGATACCATCCGCACGATGAACTCCATCCACTCTGGATCTCCAACCGACCCTTGCCCTCACCACATCTTCAATAAGGCCGACTCCGTCATCGCACCCCAACTCCGAGATATCATCAACTGCTCCTTCAACACCGCTACCTTCCCGGAAAGCTGGAAGCATGTCGAACTCAGCACCCTCCTAAAGAAATCTTCTGCTGACCCCACCAAACTTAAGAACTACCGCCCCATCTCTCTCCTCCCATTCCCCGCCAAAGTCATTGAGAAGACCGTCAACAACCAGCTCGCCGCCTTCCTTGAGTCCAACGGCTCCCTTGACCCCTCACAGTCCGGCTTCCGAGCTAAACACAGCACCGAGATCGCCCTCATCGCAGCTACACACGACATCCGGACACTGCTTGACAATGGGGAAACAGTGGCCCTCATCCTCCTGGATCTTTCTGCAGCGTTCGACATGGTATGCCACCGTACCCTAGTACAACGCCTCAGGAACGTCGGATTACAAGATAAGGCATTGGACTGGATCATCTCCTTCCTCACCGGAAGAACACAAAGAGTCCGTCTCCCCCCCTTCAGATCAGAGGCCACCGAAGTCATCTGCGGAGTACCACAAGGATCTTCGCTCAGCCCCACCCTCTTCAATGTCTACATGAGCCCCCTCGCATCCATCGCACGCCAACACAACCTAAACATCATCTCCTACTCTGACGACACTCAACTGATCCTCTCCCTCACCAAAGACCCTACCACCGCCAAAACCAACCTTCACGATGGGATGAAAGACGTAGCGGAATGGATGAAGAACAGCCGCCTAAAACTGAACTCGGACAAGACAGAAGTCCTCATCCTAGGAACATCCCCCTCTGCCTGGTGCCTGGCTCATGGTGGCCCCCGGCCCTAGGCAACGCACCCAAACCAACGGACCATGCTCGCAACTTAGGATTCATCCTAGACTCCTCCCTCTCCATGACCAAACAAGTCAACGCCGTCTCATCATCATGTTTTAACATCCTACGCATGCTCCGTAAGATCTTCCGATGGATCCCCATCGAAACTAGGAAAATGGTCACTCAAGCACTTGTCACCAG
Source organism: Lissotriton vulgaris (assembly GCF_964263255.1). Taxonomy (NCBI): domain Eukaryota; kingdom Metazoa; phylum Chordata; class Amphibia; order Caudata; family Salamandridae; genus Lissotriton; species Lissotriton vulgaris. The sequence continues at coordinate 83,790,919 of NC_141699.1, forward strand.
CCGACTAGACTACGGAAACACCCTCTACACCAGAATCACAGCCAAATTGCAGAAAAGACTTCAACGCATTCAGAACGCCTCCGCCCGACTCATCCTGGACATATCTCGACACAACCACATATCAGAACACCTGAGAGACCTGCACTAGCTCCCTGTCAACAAGAGAATCACGTTCCGTCTCCTCACTCACGCACACAAAGCCCTCCACAACCTAGGACCCAGCTACCTCAACAATCGCCTATCCTTCTACACCCCCACCCGCCAACTACGTTCGTCCAACCTACCCCTCGCCGTGATCCCACGCATCCGAAAAGCCACCATGGGAGGAAGATCCTTCTCATGGCGGCCAAGACCTGGAACTCCCTCCCCTCTCACCTCCGGTCTACCCAGAACCACCTCTCCTTCAGGAAGCAACTCAAGACCTGGTTATTCCATCAATAACGTACCCCTTTCCCTTAAGCGCCTTGAGACCCTCTGGGTGAGTAGCGCGCTATACAAATTTCTAACTTGACAGATGCCACGCGCTGTCAGGGCGAGGCGTGCTGCCGCGGTTGGGGCTATCTACAGACTACCTTATCTGATTGACACCTCCGGGGCGGATGCAATCTTGAGCCGCTTTGTTCCGAGAAAGAAGCAAAAAAAAACGGAAGCGCCCTTACCACGCGAAGAGATTACAGGAAAGTGGGGGGAGGCGGGGGCGCCTAAGGGGCGACGAGGCGGTTTCCAACACCTCTAGTTTGTCGGTTATACGGCCTAAAAGTTAGTGAAGTGCGGATTCACAAATACAAAAAAACAAATTACTTTTGAATAAAAATGTGTCTATCTAGCTTTAAAGCTGAAGCCGAAGAAATTGATGGGGGTGACACAACGTGAATTTTACCACCCACCGTGTTATTTCAAGAACAAGGGATCTTAATCAAGTACAAATCAGCATTTACATTTTGTTTGACGTTGCTGACTGCACACGTCGGTTCAGACAGAGATTTTCTTGTTTCTTTCTTCCAGTGCCCTTAGTAACCTTCTGGTCTTGGAGACCCTCAGAGACCCCCAGGGTGTGTGAGGTCCACGCGCTGCCTAGTGCAGAGTCCTAAACTGCTCCTAGGTAGGTGAACTCTACGAATGGACTCTGACCTTTCTTTGGGAGAGTGAGTCACCTCTCAGGCTCGTGATCGGGTGACTATTTAGTGGCAGTCTGTCACGTCATGAGCGCCATAGACGCCCCCGCACACCACCCCCATGAAAAGTGACCGAAAGATGTACACTCGAAGACAGAGGCTGGGGCAGGGTTTGTTTGCTATTAAGCAAAATTATCCGTTGACTAAAAACACACAAAGCCTGTGTTTTTCCGATGGAAACCCGGGCCATGTTGACTCAACCTATTATCTACCGAGATGAATAAAATAATATAATGTGTTCACGTGGAATATAAAAATGGGCTTAGAGAAGCTTTTCCGTAGGGACTCCGGATGGTGGGTGGGCGAGTGCAGCTCAGGCAGTGCAGCAATGTGCAATGTACGTAGGTGGGTGAGTGCAGCACAGACAGTGCAGCAGGGTGCAATGTTGGTGGGTGAGTGCAGCACAGGCAGTGCGGCTAGGGTGCATGGTAGGTGGATGAGTGCAGCACAGGCAGTGCATCTAGGGTGCATGGTAGGTGGGTGAGTGCAGCTCTGTCAGGGCAGTAGGGATGCTTAGTAGGTGGGTGAGTGCAGCACAGACAGCGCATCCGGGTGCAAGGTAGGTGGGTGAGTGCAGCACAGAGAGTGCAGTTAGGATGCATGGTAGGTGGATGAGTGCAGCACAGGCAGTGCGGCTAGGGTGCATGGTAGGTGGATGAGTGCAGCACAGGCAGTGCGGCTAGGGTGCATGGTAGGTGGATGAGTGCAGCACAGGCAGTGCATCTAGGGTGCATGGTAGGTGGGTGAGTGCAGCTCTGTCAGGGCAGTAGGGATGCTTAGTAGGTGGGTGAGTGCAGCACAGACAGCGCATCCGGGTGCAAGGTAGGTGGGTGAGTGCAGCACAGAGAGTGCAGTTAGGATGCATGGTAGGTGGATGAGTGCAGCACAGGCAGTGCGGCTAGGGTGCATGGTAGGTGGGTGAGTGCAGCACAGACAGCGCATCCGGGTGCAAGGTAGGTGGGTGAGTGCAGCACAGAGAGTGCAGTTAGGATGCATGGTAGGTGGATGAGTGCAGCACAGGCAGTGCGGCTAGGTTGTATGTTAGGTGGGTGAGTGCAGCTCTGTCAGGGCAGTAGGGATGCTTAGTGGGTGGGTGAGTGCAGCACAGACAGTGCAGCAGGGTGCAAGGTAGGTGGGTGAGTGCAGCACAGGCAGTGCGGCTAGGGTGCATGGTAGGTGGACGAGTGCAGCACAGGCAGTGTGGCTAGGCTGAATGGTAGGTGGGTGAGTGCAGCACAGACAGTGCAGCAGGGTTCAAGGTAGGTGGATGAGTGCAGCACAGGCAGTGCAGTTAGGGTGCATGGTAGGTGGGTGAGTGCAGCACAGACAGTGCAGCAGGGTTCAAGGTAGGTGGATGAGTGCAGCACAGGCAGTGCAGTTAGGGTGCATGGTAGGTGGGTGAGTGCAGCACAGGCAGTGCAGTTAGGGTGCATGGTAGGTGGGTGAGTGCAGCTCTGTCAGGACAGTAAAGATGTTTAGTAGGTGGGTGGGTTTAGCTCAGACAGGGCAGGAGGGGTGCATGGTAGCTGAGTGAGTGCAGCTCAGACGGTGGAACAGGGATGCATGGTAGGTGGGTGATTGCAGCACAGGCAGTGTGGCTAGGGTGAATGGTAGGTGGGTGAGTGCCAAAGTCTCCTTACACTCTGTTTGTGTGCCCCAGTGTCCGCACACTCTGTCCATGTGCCCCAGTGTCCGCACACTCTGTCCATGTGCCCCAGTGTCCGCACACTCTGTCCATGTGCCCCAGTGTCCGCACACTCTGTCCATGTGCCCCAGTGTCCGCACACTCTGTCCATGTGCCTCAAACTTCTCACACTATGTCCATGAGCCCGGGCTGGACCCACTCTGTCCATGTGCCCAGGGCTTTAAGTGGGATGAAAAAACTGAGGGGGTCGCTTAAAGGGGCGTGGCCAATGTAATTAAGGCCGCGGCTTACAACACGTAAGCCGAAAAATCTGTGCTTAGCATAGTGTGCCACCCGACTTGTATTTTGCTGTTTCTGTCATTGCATCCAGATATATGATACAACAAGTAACATCATACCTACAACAAGCCAGGACTATTGGTTTTGTCACTGGTTGTTATTTGCATAAGATAAATAAGCAGCAACTATGGCTTCTATATAATATTGAAAAAGCTTCCACTTAAAGCCTTGGTGACACTGCGACAATGTTGCTGCTCCTGAGTTTCAAAAAGAGAAGGTCAATCCAGAGAGAAAATGACTCTCTTTAAAGGATTTCCCTTCCCTTACATCTCTCACCTGGCATGACATCTTGCCGTAACATCTCCACAAGTGAGCAGTGTGAGCAGGCACACATGATGTGCCTGCTGTCACTGCAGTCCGAAAATAAACGGACCGCCTGTGCCAGGGCACATAATAGAGCCCGATAGAGACCTGTTTCGAGGCCCCCTTTAAAAAACTGCCGGTGCTCAGACCCGGTGAGACCCGGTCCACTTAAAGCCCTGCATGTGCCCCAGTGTCCTCACACTCTGTCCATGTGCCCAGGGCTGGTTACACACTGTCCATATGCCCGGGGCTGGTAACACTCTGTCATGTGCCTCGAGCTCCTCTCACTCTCTGTCCATGAGCCTGGGCTGATTGCACTCTGTCCATGTGACTCAAGCTCCTCACACTCTTGTCCATGAGCCCCAGTGTCCTCACACTCTGTCGATGTGGCTCAAACTTCTCAAACTACGTCCATGAGCCCGGGCTGGACCCACTCTGTCCAGGTGCCCTAGTGTCCTCCCACTCTGTCCATGTGCCTGGGGCTGGTTACAAACTGTCCATGTGCGCGGGGCTGGTCCCACATTGTCCATGTGCCCGGGGCTGGGCACACTCTGTCCATGAGCCCGGGGTTATTCACACTCTGTCCATGTGCCTCAAGCTCCTCTCGCACTCTGTCTATCTCACCGGGGCTGGTCTTCCTCTGTCCATGTGCCCCAGTGTCCTCACACTCTGTCCAAGTGCCTCGAGCTCCGCTCACACTGTCCATGAGCCCCAGGTTCTTGTGTTGTGTTTCCATGAAAGACGTGAAATCGACGAGTAACCAAAGGGGTTGGGGGTCACAATAGTCTGTTTTCTATTTTTCCTGTTTCTCCAAAAGATAAGCTGGAGAGGAGGAGGAACGGAGGACGGGCAGCAAAGAGGACAGGGATAAAGAGGACAGGAATTGAGGAAGTTCAGGAGGAGGAAAGAAGATAGTGGTAAAGAAGTTATGAGCACATAAAAAATAAGAAGCGCAGCCTGTGAATGACGGGGACGCAGTTCCGGATTACCAAATGGGCAAAGTAGGCCCCAGCTTATGGGTCCCACTCCTTGTAGGGGCCCCGCGACAACGGATCAAAATAATATTGATTTGATCTTGAAAGAAAATCACAATTAAGCTTTCTAAAATTTATTCCAAATATTTTTTGTTTAATAACATTAATACTTGTTACTATTTAGTTTTGTGTAATAAAATTGATTTATTAAAATTGTTTGGTAAAAATAAAAACGTATTAGGAGATAATTTGCGAGAGAGGGGCGAAATTTCGACTGCCTAGGGGCCTCCACAGGATGTTGGGTGATAACGTGGGCAGTGCCGTAGATGGGTGTTGTGAGACCTAAGACAACCTGGGGACATACGTCACACTGGCTCCTGGTTGAGTAGAAAGCAGAGCCAGAATTGGGTTGTGGCGGAGCCTGCTTACCTCTGGGTCCCAGTGCCACTGCACCTGCTGCACTGGTGGTAGTGGTATGGACATTAGTCAGCTTGGTGAACGTAATTCAGTTTGAACAGAAATGTGTAAGAGGGTTTATCAGAACAGATTTCTTTAAGTAGTTTTTAGATAGAACATTCAAGACCTCTTGTATAAAGTTTACTTATATGTGTAAGTACATTGTGGGCTGTGGAGACCAGCCCTAGGACTTGTCTGCTTCCGCTTAGGGACTTTTTTTTCTGTTCAACTGCTTTTATTTAACTGTCTTGATAGAAAACGACCAGTAGAGGTCAGTAAAATACCAGAATTGCTTTCTGCTGAGGGACTTTCTTTTTTTAATTGTTCTGGCAACTGAGTTAATTAACTTTCTTGACCAGCAAAGGTCAGTAAAATACCAGAATCACTTTAGTATTCTCTGGATTCCTGTCCATGGAAATTGCCTTCCACGAGCCCCCATAGACAATATATTTTTTCAAATCTTGTATTTTCAGTGATATGACCACCGAAGGCCCTGATTTTATATTACAAAAAAAGTGCTTTGGACTATACCATTTCCTGCCGAAAGGCAATATTTCTCTCTATGTGTTCCCATACTTTCCCTCCATGTTAAAGAACAGTAGATGTTTCAGCACCCAGGTTAATGTGCTGCACAGCTAAATACATACAAGGTCCCAAAGGCGAGACCGATTGCATTGCAAATGCTTGTTGCTTGTTAATTCGAGAGACCACAAACTACTTAAACAGAAGACAGATCGACAGAGCCCTCCTAGCTTTACAGCTCGTTCTGTCCCCGCCCCCACATGCGTTTCTTGAACCTTGGGATTTTTTCCAAACCCTCCAGCCAAGCCTCCCCCCCCGCGCAGCTGCCGTCTTGTCTCGTCTGCTGAACATGTGTTAATTTACCCAGGCAGCCTTTAAAAATAAGAGCTTTTCATTCCGCAACAGCTCGGAGGCATTGATGTACAGATTGCGCACTGTCACTTTCCCAATTAAAGTTTTACAGTAAAACACTGTTTTTGCTCCGAGGCGGCTCGGAACACTTCCTCGCGGCGCTCGAGCCTACGGAAGCCGCACGTCCTGCGAAGGCCTTTAGTTGAAATCTTGAAGCGTTTATTTTGAGGCTGTACAAAGCGCTGAGGCTGATTGCCTTTTCCTCAGGGCACGTCTGCCATTCAGTATCCTTTTATTTTATTCACATTTTTTTTATTTTTTTTTATTTGGATTGCCTTCTGCAGAATTTGTTAGTTGAATGAAAAGGGAATTATCAAAGGCGTGCATAGATTATGCGAACTCCGTGAATTCCTGGTTACCGTGCCCTTTGTCTGCCGAAATGCCAAAAACTCTGCTACCAGGCTGTGGTGAGCTTACTGTCGCTTCTTGACTAGTAGACAGAAAGAATCCATATATGTGGTGCCAGAAGGGCAAGCCTCTCTCGTTGGGGTTGAGTCTCGTGGATTGGAACACAGTGTCACTCATGTGTCACCCATTGGAACACAGTGTCACTCATTGGAACACAGTGTCACTCATCGCAACAGTGTCATTCATCGCAACACACTTTCGCTCACTGAAACACAGTGTCACTTATTGGAACACAGTGTCATTCATTGCAAAACACTTTCACTCACTGGAACACAGTGTCACTCATCTGTACACAGTGTCACTCCTCGCAAAACAGTGTCACTCATCGCCTCACATTGTCACTCATCGCAACTCACTGGAACACAATCTGCTATGTCTGGTGACAGAGTGCTGAAACTTTTCAAACACTCACCTATCTGGGTTTAATCCATCGTTCTTTTGCTCACCATGTTACCAAAGTTCAGACCCAGCCATATGCAAATCATTCTTGACCCTATTCCTCGGGAACAGTCCAGCCCGAACTGCCAGGCCAAGGCCTCCCTCGACCTGCATCCTGGGACTTGTTTTGGGGCATCATCTCTCATCAGCCATTCTAGCTTGAATCCAGTGGCGCAGCGAGCAAGGGACCACGTCTAGACCCACATCTTAAAAGGTGCGCTGAAACGTTTCAACCGCTGACCCCTAGTCACAAATCTGGGTGTAATACATAGTTGTTTTAGTAACTATGCCACCCCAGTTTGGAACCAGCCATATGTTATGTTAAAACATTTATTAAGAGCACAAGGTGTCTTGGCGCTGAGCAGTGGATTAAGCCAGTATCTGTAAGACGTAAATCACTATTTCTCAAATAGCCAGATCTTCAAGGCCTTCCTAAAGGAAAATAAAGTTGGAAGTGTTCCGATGGAGAGAGGGAATGCATTCCAAAGTTTGGGGGCAGCTGCCCTGAAGCGACCACCACTCCACCTGGCTTTGAAGGCTCTTGGAATTGCTAGAAGTTTAGCTCCTTCGGAGCGCAAATGCCTTTTTGGAACTTACCAGAAGAGTAGGCATCTCAGAAACATGGGGCCAGTATCCTGAAGTGCTCTATATGTGATGCAAAGGGCTTTAAAGATGATGCGGTTCTTAACTAGGAGCCAGTACAGTTTATACAGATGATTTCGGATTGATGAGTGCCTAGGGATACCTAACAGGAGCCTCGCAGCCGCATTTTGGGCCATTTGCAACTTGCTGAGTTGTTTTTCAGGCCGGCCAATAGAGAGAAATCAGTCTTCACCCTGCTCCTCATGGAAACATTCTAGCCTGAACTGGCTGGTGAGAGCCCATAGATATAATTTGTGAGATAATAAACACAGAAACACACTCTGTTGCAATGTAACTGTGTATTAGTGCATGTCCTTTTCTGGTGCAGCAAAAGGAGACGACAGTGTGGCCTAACGCCAGAGCTACCAACTTTGGAACTGGGGAACCAAGTTCAATTTAGCATCTCCTCAACATCTTGGGCAAGTCACTTATATTTTCTGTGAAAAAAATGAACCTGGCCTTTTATAATGTGATCTGGTCCTCATGCAAAGCGCTTCAATGCCCTGGGCGGAGCTCGATATAATATGATATTGGAGCAATGTGATTTTTTTGTCTATTATGAAATTTTGTATTTGTGTAATAATATATGGTTAACAACCCTTTCCAGCATTTTTGTGAATTGTGTACTCTTGTTTTGAGACTATGGATTTACGATACATTTGGCCTCTTCGTGAGGCACTTGATTTGAAGACTTGTTGAATCTTTTGGTCGCTTCATTCTATATATGGACTACATGTCTCCTCCGAATATTTTGCCCTGTATATTTTGCATGTGCACTTTGTCAGGCATAGGGTGTTTAAGCACATTTTTAAACAACTACTTTTTAACTGTTGGGAGACATTATTTCTGTTTGATCCATTTCTTCTATTTATTGACCTTCAGTTGGATTCGATTTGCCCGCAATTCAGATCTTTGCATTATGCTTATTTTCATTCTTGAGATATTATCTCCTCTATTGTTGAGTGATTGTTTGCAAATACTTCTGTTGGAAATATGCAATCTCTTTAGGTTGGTTATCCAAAATAACTAAATGCATTAACAATATGGGCCTGTGTCTATGACGCTGTATTCATCTGCTTTTATTTTTAGCACTGCACCGAGACACTTTATACAAACAACTTTATGTAAATAGGCATATTGATTGGTTTCTCTACATGCAAAAAGGATTGAATTCTGTAATATGTGCCGTTCTGATATAGTCTGTTGTCTATATTCATTATCGTTGAATGTTTGCTGGCCAGTTTATTTTTAAAGCTGGTTGGGCTTTTAATGCACTTTAAAAATCCAATGTTTGCCGGGGCGCGTCATGTGACCAAGCTCCTTCGCGGAGCGAAACGCGTCATGGATGGACACTTGTCGTTTTATGCTCAATAAACCCTCTACACTGCTTGCACCTTGATTTGTGTGCTGGTCCGTAATTACAGGGAGTTCGGAAATTTGGCAGCCAGGAACCTTTCTCTCATACATATATATATATATATATATATATATATATATATATATATATATATATATATATATATATATATATATATATATATATATATATATATATATATATATATATATATATATATATATATATATATATATACACATACTTTTCACATTTAAAAAAAATACATATATAGATATATATATATACAAGTACACTTTTTACATTTTTTTAAATATATTTACAAGTACACTTTTTGCATCTTTATTTTAATACATTACTATATATATATATATATATATATATATATATATATCATAATTTTTTTTATGCGAAAAGTGTACTTGTAACTAACTACCTTAACCGCCTGACCCTGTGAAACAGACATACAGATCTGTTCGCCAGTTTTCTAAGTGCTAAAAATGTGTCTCCTATTTCCCTGGCATCTGTGCCTCCTTCGAAAGGATGTGCCCTCGCCAGTGCCCCTTGTCCGACGGGGGTACGGGGGTACGCGCCCTGCTTTGTCCTTGGTTTCTGCCCGCACAAAGGCATAAATGTGCTGCTGCCTGCAGGCCCAGCAGCCAGCGTCTTGCAGGTGTTGGGGGTGGGCGAGGGAGCCTGCCCCCTTCCATGAACTACAAATTAGTAACAGAGGCTAATGGTCCCGGCGGGGGGGTCATGAAAGGCCTGGCAGCCCCTCCCCCCTGGCTTTTATGTCAAAAGCCCCCATGAGGCCTGTCCAGCTGTAAGGGCTGTTTGTCTGGGCTGTGTGCGGGCCCGGCTGGCTGGGGGCTGCTGAGCCCCTGACAACGGCTAGAAATCACGGGCCCCTCCCCGGCAGAGGGCCCGCAGTCCATCCATCATGTGTCCTGATAAAGGGCCGGTCCCTTCCAGTGGCTGAACCCGCCTTGGTGCAGGCCGCGTAATTCACTTCGGGAAACTTCATTTACCAGACGAATCGCTTTGATTTTTTTCCCTTTTCAGCCTTAAAACGAATCTTTTTTGTTCAGATGAAAGGAATGGGCTGTTCCTCCGGGGCGGGAAAAGCTGGAGGCGGGAGAATGCAACCGATGAAAGTGAACGTGCGCAGAGGATCACACGGAGTGTATGTAGTGTGGGAGGATAAGGGCTGGAAGGGGCCAGGAGACAAAAGGCAGCGTTTCCTGGAAGGCCTGCGGGGCCGGGGCGGGATGCGACAGTCCATGACCCCGAAGTTCCCGAACCCTACCAATTGGCCAATCTCCGCTTTAATACCACAGACGTGTTATGCATAAAAATCCGCGTTTGTTGTGTTTTTTCTCGCTGGAGTTAAACGTATCTCTCGGGTTCGCTTTCGTATTATCAGTCGACCAATGGGACTCTCTTTGGTTGTTCAGCTGGATTTTTAAAATCCAGTGTACCAAAACCCATATCTAAAAGATATATATACAGGGCACAAGTCCTAAAAAAAGAAGTGGGGTGACGCTGACGTCACGACAGGAAGTGACGTCACAAAAGGTGGCTTGCACCATCAGACTCATTGCCTCCCCTCGCTCACCCCTTAGATGCGCTACTTTCCAAGGGCTTCTTTGTGCTGCGTATCATCTTTTAGTCAATCTTTTGGTCACATAGCACTAGAAAAAATATTAAATCTGAATGTGTGGCTCCATTTGCTCCAGTTAGCGAGCTCCCGGTGAAAAATAAGTGGGGGGACGCCGTCCACCCGCGCGGTACCCCGACGTGAGCCCTGTATATATATATATATATATCAGGCGCGCAACACCTATTGAACTCATCGGGCTTCAGCCCCCCCCCCCCCCCCTCGTCGTGTGTGTGCTGAAGAGCACTCAATGTTTCATCACCTGCTCCAATAGGCGTGGCTCTTTGCAAGGCCTGCTGGGCGATGTAGTGTTCTCCTAATCTTCCACAGTGGGCGCGCCTGCACGCCGTCACAAAGTAAAAGCCTTTTGAAAATGCAAATATCCATAATGGGACTGTGGAAGATTAGGAGAACACTACATCGCCCAGCAGGCCTTGCAAAAGGCCACGCCTATTGGAGCAGGTGATGAAACATTGAGTGCTCTTCAGCTGCGCCTACAGCCACCATTTGCCGCAATACGCCCCTGAAGAAAGGATGATTTCCTGAAACGCGTCTGGCGTTCACCTATGAACATTTATGCTTCCCTGATGGATCCTGCTGGCAGGCTATCTTTTACCATTGAAGTGGGCTGCAATATATACCTTTGTGTGGCTCAATTTCTCAATGGGGTTTCTGCATGAGTTGGATGTGTATATATATATATATATACTTTTTCCAATATACCAAGACCCACGCTGGTGGTACGACATAAATATATAACAAAATTTGTTGATAAACATTAACATCTATATAAACTGCTTTACATATTCATCCCATAAAATACTCAAATTGTAAGCACAGACGAAACCCTGGCCCCACCCCGTGCTCACGTGCCCTAGCGTGCCCAGTTTCATAGCAGCATGCTTACCCCGACTGCCGGCACTTTTCAACCCACTCCGTCAGGGGGTCCCATATTCTCAAGCCCTTCCCTGTGCGTGGCTACCTTTTCTCAAATACACAGCTTTCTCTAAGTTATGCACCACCAGAAGCTGGGCAGCCATTGCCGTAACCCTCTCGGATTAGGATCTAACCACGCAGAAGCGATACAGAGCCTCAAGACAGCAATATATATCAAAATTAGATCTCGCCTTCTCAGGCCGATCTTCCTAATAAGATCACTGCAGGTGACAAAGATATTTCCAAATTGAATTTCTCATGGAAAAAAACTAGATTTTTTTTATCTCCAATTTTTCTAACTCACCACCAGAAGCAAAATATGCACTATACCTGCCTTATGTAGTGTACGTAAAGGAATAGCTGTAAAAAAATTAAGCGTTTTGGGGAAAAAAGCATCTTAACCTCATTACATTCACCTGCTAGGGATTGATGCAGATTATTTTATCTACTCAGGTCCTGTTTGATTTTACTCAAGAGGGGTTCAGTATTATCTCTGACTTTGTTATCTATTTTAGCCGAGATACTGACTCAATGGTATACTTACTGCATTATACATGACCCAATTATTAATCATCCTTATTTTCTAGTTAATAACTATCTGAGTCTTATTTTTATTTAACGCATACCCAGAGAATCTCCCAAAATTGTCTAGCCTCATCTTCTACCGCCTTAAGTGCCCTTTAGGGTCAGTGGTCAGCAGGGCGATGTCGTCCGCATACCCTGGCGTTTTTGTTTTCCACCCTTGTACCTGAATCAGTAAAAATGCAACATTGCTTTTCAGCCGATGGATAAAGGGGTCTGTGTATATTGCAAAGAATAGTGGGGAACATGCAGCCTTGTCTAATCCCCCGCAAATCGAAAATGGATGCAACATAACCCCATTCACAATGACCGTGGCCACCAGGTTATCATATAGCATTTTAACTGCTTGGATGAAACCCTTACCAACACCCACCCTTGACAGGGCCACCCAAAGAAACTTCCAGGAGACCCTATCAAAGACTTTTTCTGCATCAGGCAGAATTAAAGCCATAGGGTCCCCTGCAACATGTTTAGCATCAAACAACGAGATATCTCTTAGAGATATATGCTTCTTCCAGGAATAACCCCATGTTGACGAACCAATATGATCTTATGAATAATTGGTGCTAATCAAGAGGCCGGTATCTTAGAATATATTTTGGAGTCACTGTTGATCAGGGTTATGGGACGGTAACACAATTTTTGCGGAAGACCATGAACTCAGAGGTGTACAGCCCTTAAAAATATGATCAAATAACTTAATCATACGATCTTTAAGCGGTTGAGTCAAAACCCTATGAAACTCCATAGGGATGCAGTCGGTGCCAGTAGATTTACCACCCACAAGGCTATTCAATACAAGCAGGATCTCTACACACTGCGGGAAACCCTCTAGCTGTTCTTGTTCTTCAGCTAAGAATTTATCATACAGGATTCCATCTAGATATTCATTAAGCTCCTTAAAATCCCCCTCAGTACTTTCCAGATAGAAGGTTTGATGATATTTTTGAAATGACGCCCTTATTTTAACTGGGTCGTTTACCAATCCCAGAACTGGATCACTGATAACCCGGACAGCATTTTGCATGTTCTTTTGTCTAGTTCGTATAGCAAAGTGATGACCAATCTACTCGCTACATTCATAGGATTTTTCCTTCCAAACTGTGAGTTTATCCGTCTCTTTATTAGCCAAGATTTTAGTAATGGTGGATTTTGAGACCGCCTCCCTTAACAGGGGTTCCCCCAATTCACCCCCTTGTTGTATGGCTGTGACCAAACCCTCCTCCGCCAAAGCCAAAATGGCCTGAAGGTCCGGTGGCATTTGCCTTCCTTGCCTATTACGCTTCAGAGAGAACCTTAATGTTTCCTCACAAATTCCTGCCTTCAAGGCTTCCCAGACCATATCTATTGTCCCTCAAAAACATAGGATTCCAATTTTCCATATACAAGCTGTAGTCCTAATTTAACAGAAGATCCAGTTCAAAAGTCCATGACATCCCTTTTGGTTTGAGGCCTACCCCCTTAAGTTCTTCCACTAAAGGGTTATGGTCTAACAGAATACGTGTGGCCTTTTCTATAGTACAATTGTGGATTAGAGAATAAGATACAAACACATAATCTAATCGGGCACGCAATAAATGTGGGGCAGAAAAAAAGGTATACCCTGGATCTAAAGGCCTTGAAGTGTTCACCACATTTACCAAGCCATGATCCCTACACAAACCCCTCAAGGCCTGGAAAACCTTTGGCTTCCTCCCGGATTCGACCAAGTCCTCTTTTAGAGACCAGTTTCTCAGGAGATTGATATTAAAATCCCAACATAAGATAACAGGAAGAGGCCACAACACTAATTCCCTAGCAGCCCATTCAATTTTTCCCGGATCATCCTCATTACTGCCATAAATTGAACATATAGAAAGTTTCCCACCGGAGCATGTTTGGCATTCTGGAATGACCCAATAACCAAATTTATCAGTCCATGTCTGAGTAAACTGTAGACTACCTCCCGAGCCAAAATATCCACTCCACATATCCAAGCAGTTTGTATTGTCACACCAGTCAACCTATTACCCAGAGATTTTAAGAAATGTTGTTGGGGTCCTTGCATACAAATAATATCTGCTGCTAACAATTGTAGTCCAGCTGCTACTTTCTGTCCCTTCTAAAATAATTAAGCCCACGGAAATTGATAGTAGCGATACGAAATTCACCCATTCCAAATCAGTAAAGCAGCCCAGGTGCCTGGACATCTATCAATCAAGAACAATCTATATTGCAGCAAATACACCTCCCCCCAAAAAAACTTTAAATCCTTGGAGCATTTTCTCTACCCACCAGCATGTGAGTCCCCCCACTCTCCCTGATACCCCCATCCTCCAGCCCCCCTCCACCACCATAACAGGAGCAATCAGGATCCAGCCCGAACCCGAGTGAAGACATTTGAGGCTATACCGTCCCTACCCATCCCCCCTGCCCCACCATAAACATAGAGGATTCCTCAGGCATGACATTCACTATACCACATTTACGACCTCAATCATTTACTGCTACAGTCCACCACACCCAAAATGTATTTTAGGAATGTCTGGGCATGGATCTCAGAAGTAAAACTACGAGTCTACCCCCTTAAAAACAATCTTTAGCTGAGCACGATTCTGTAAATACACATCAGCCGCAACTTTCTGAAATGTTGCAAAAAGCTGCCTTAATCACCATCTTCGTTCCAGTGACGTGTGCAAAGTCATACTTGACAATACATTATACCCCATTATATTCTCTTTTAGCATTTGGAAACGCCGAATCGTAAACAGTTTGCCATAGTAAACAACTTCCAAAATACACCAAAATTGCACGAGGTCGCGCCAGTTCATTGGAAGATTGTTTTCTTAACATCTTCGGAAATCGGTGGGCACGTTGAACTTCCTTATCCCAGTCCCATGAAGTCAGTCCGGGAAAGGCACCTTTCAAGAGGGATACTATATATTTTCCAAACTCATTCCCCTCTACACCTTCGGGTACCCCCAGAAATCTTAAATTATTACGGCCTTGCCTATTTTCATGTTCTTCCAGCTTTCATATAACATCGGTCAAGATCCCCTCCTGCGAAGAGCCCTGGGTCTTCCAGTGGCCACTTCTGTTTCAAAGATTTCTATACGGTTTTCCACCATGATAGTTCTCTCTGCGATATCAGTACAAGTTTTGTTGATTTTTCTAACAGCGCCCTGCAACTTTTGGTGGCAAGACGAGCTCACCGGTTGTCACTCTTGACTTCCTCCTGAAAATGCTTTATCGATTGGAAAATCATTGCCAGTGAGGGTTCTCAGCACATTGTTACTCCTGAACAGCCTTTTTACCCAGTTCAGCTATCTCTTTCTCTCCTTTTTATTCCTCTGGAAGCATTAGCAGTGTGGTGGAGTAGTCTCATCTTAATTCCCCAAATCTGCCTCTGTCAGGAACTTCTTGTGGTTTTTTCCCCATCTTTTTCTTTTTCCCCCTTTTGGTAAGTGATCTTCTTTGTTGAGACAAGCAAGTCAAATCTTCATGGCCACTGCTACTTCTCCACTTTAAAGCCCCTTCCCCGCTTGTCGCCAAGATACTGGCATCTGAAATATCTTGCTCGTTGGTAAGGGAGAAGAATTTCTCCATTGCATCCAGAAATAGACACACCTCCTCAGGGCCTTTTTTCTTCTTATCCCTGGGGTCTTTTTCTATCTGAGAACTGAGGTCCTGGGGTATTACATCTCCCCATTCCTCGACTGACTTTACATCCTCTTCAGGCCTGGTTAAGGAGACCACCCAGACACCGCCTCTAAAATGTTGCCAGTCAAATCCTCTGTCAGAGGTACTTCCAGAATAGTCTCCTCGTTATGTAACAGCCAGGGACCAGCGTCAACTTCATGACTATCTCCTAAGTCTCTATTTTTAGCCGAAGGAGTGATTGATGACGAGTTACTGATCAATGTAGCCGACACCCAGGGCAGGCTGAACTTGTGTTGCCATTTTTTCATTGCCAGTATTCGGGCTCCCAGCCTCAGAGGGAGAGAATAAATGAACAATTAGGGGTTGAGACCCCCCGGTGCCCCACGCATTCTGCTGAGGTAATTTCCGGACCAAATCTGCTTTGTCCTTACCGGGTTGAAGATCCCTTTCTTCCCTCCAGTTTTGCTTTCTACCACCACCTCTCATCTGAGCTGGCTGGCCATCAAAGCGGGAGCAACCGAAGGCACGGGACGATGCTTATCACTTTTACCGCCACGCCCTGTCATAACTTCAGCCAAGGTATCTTTCCAGCTCACCGGCAAGGATGAGAAAGCCCTCCAAGTAGACAGACCCAGCAAACGCACTGGATCAGAAGCCGCCGCCACCACCGAAAGCAGCAGCCGGCCGAGCACCCTCCACCGTACACAGCCGGCTCAAACCCTCCAGCCGTGGATTCGATTTTGACAATCAGCTTCCCAGGTCCTAGTGCCGAGACAGAGTCTGCCCCGCATACTATCACACCGCGGAACAACCACCAGACGGGACAGCAGGGTGAACAGATCGAGCAGCGATCCCACTCAGACACCATCTTGCTCGCACCACCACTGGACATCACCTGGGACCCTGGTCCAGGACCTTAGTGTAATAGAGAGTTTAAAGATGTGGGGCTTTGGCAGCTCCCCTTCTTAGCTATTGGTTGTCTTTTGTTTAGTGTTGTATGTTCTGCGCCCCCAGCACTCCCGAACACGTTGCCTAGCCTGGGTTTTCAACTACGCAAGTAACCCACCCTGCTTCTGCCCTCTATCGGAGACACCTAGTAAGGGAGTCCACCCTGCTTTTGCCCAAGCTCAAATCCTGCTAGACTTGGACCCCAAACCACCTTGCTGCTCCCCTCACAAAGGCGCCCAGTTAACCCTTCTTTACACCCTAGAACCATCCCAGATGAGAAGCACAGTCCGCCCTGTTCCTGTCCTCTCAGGAAGACTTCCTGATTCTCTGCTCCTGCCCTCCCCAGAAGACTTTTAAGCAGACAGGTCAGCCCTACCTGCTCCTGCCCTGCCTGTCATGAAGACTTCCAGGGAGGCGAGTCCATCTTCTGCCCTCCTGAGAAGGCCCCCAGATATAAAGCTCTCTTTGCAGATAGGCAAGTGCTCCCTGCTCCTGCCCACCCAGGTAGGCTTCTGGGCAGGCCAGTGCTCCCTGCCTGGAAGCTTCCAGGTAGGCCGGTGCTCCATGCTCCTGCCCACCCAGGAAGGCTTCCAGGCAGGCCAGTGCTCCCTGCTCCTGCCCACCCAGGTAGGCTTCCAGGCAGGCCAGTGCTCCCTGCCTGGAAGGCTTCCAGGCAGGCCAGTGCTCCCTGCCTGGAAGGCTTCCAGGCAGGCCGGTGCTCCATGCTCCTGCCCACCCAGGAAGGCTTCCTTCCAGGCAGGCCAGTGCTCCTGCCCACCCAAGAAGACTTCCAGGCAGGCCAGTGTTCCCTGCTCCTGCCCACCTAGGAAGGCTTCCAGGCAGGCCAGTGTTCCCTGCTCCTGCCCACCCAGGAAGGCTTCCAGGCAGGCCAGTGCTCCCTGCTCCTGCCCACCCAGGAAGGCTTCCAGGCAGGCCAGTGCTCCCTGCTCCTGCCCACCAAGAAAGGCTTCCAGGCAGGCCAGTGCTCCCTGCCCTCCCAAGAAAGACTTGCATCAGGAAGGCCAGTTCTCGGGCAGTCAAGACAGCCCTCCCAGGCCTACAGCCCATCCGGCTCCCGCGCGCCCCTCGGTCCCTCCTCGTGACTTTCCTCCCATTATCAGTTAAGTAAAAGGAGGGAAAGTTAATGACATCATAAAGCGCGGACTCTATAAAAGGTGTTTCTGCAGATTTACGGCCAGTGTCCCGGCCTCGTGTCGTATCATTTCCCATTAAAGATTGCGCGCGGCCCTCCTGCCCGCGGCTCGCCTGCCCGCGGCTCGCCTTATCACTGGCCCCTTATTTATGGCCGGATTATGGGGCTTCGCTCCGCGCCATAAATCACGGAACCAACCTTCATAGCACATGCAATTAACCCTTTAATTATTCCATATTTTAAAAAGCACGTCCCCACTCCAGCTCGTGGAACTAGCGCGCGCGCTTTATTGAAGGCGGAATTTGCTCTTTTTTTCCCCCTCTTCCTATCCTAAATGTCACTTGGAGCTCCTGTCAGCACCCCTCACTCACACAGCAGCACGCAGGTGGTGGATGGATGGATGGCTGCATTCTTTTTCATAATACACTGTTTCTGCCACCAAAGCATGGCACGTGCGACAGTCAGTTGCCCAGGGAGGCATCTAAGGGCCACTGGCATGGACTGGCCCTGATGTTTTTTGCAATCATTGTTGAGATGGTATTATTGCCGGGTCTGACTCCCTGAGGGACCCGGCCCACTTAAAGCCCTGGTTACCTCATGCATCTGGAAACGGAATGCATTTAATTTGTGTGGACTTTACTGCCACTGCCCTGATGAAGGGCGACAATCACAAGAAACATGTTGGTGAGGTCAAGGCACGGACGTGCAGCAGGTGCTAAAAGCTCTAGTTTTGGTGAAGAGTTTCACTTTCTTCCTCTTATGCGATGATCACATTGATTGCTTTTAGTTATGTAAAGTTAGTTTTCTGGAGTTTGGAAACACCCCCCACACCTGTAGAGTGAGGGGCATGGCTCCCCCCCCCCCCCCCCCATGCATGGCGCATGGCTCGGCCTTCCCCTGCATGAAATAGGCTTCCCAGCTGCATAACTCGGCCTTCCCCTGCATGATTCGGCCTCCCCTGCTGCACGACCTGACCTTCCCCACTGCACGACCCTGCCTTCACTGCTGCACGACCCTGCCTTCCCCGCTGCACCACCCTGCCTTCCCCGCTGCACCACCCTGCCTTCCCCGCTGCACCACCCTGCCTTCCCCGCTGCACCACCCTGCCTTCCCCGCTGCACCACCCGGCCTTCCCCGCTGCACCACCCGGCCTTCCCCGCTGCACGACCCGTCCTTCCCCGCTGCACGACCCGGCCTTCCCTGCTGCACCACCCGACCATCCCTGCTGCACGACCCAGCCTTCCCCGCTGCACCACCCTGCCTTCCCCGCTGCACCACCCGGCCTTCCCTGCTGCACGACCCTGCCTTCCCTGCTGCACTGCACGCCACAGCCACCCCGCTGCATGACCTGACCTTCCCCACTGCACGACCCTGCCTTCACTGCTGCAAGACCCTGCCTTCCCCGCTGCACCACCCTGCCTTCCCCGCGGCACCACCCTGCCTTCCCCGCTGCACCACCCGGCCTTCCCCGCTGCACCACCCGGCCTTCCCCGCTGCACCACCCCACTGCACCACCCGGCCTTCCCCGCTGCACCACCCGGCCTTCCCCGCTGCACCACCCGGCCTTCCCCGTTGCACCACCCGGCCTTCCCCGCTGCACCACCCGGCCTTCCCCGCTGCACCACCCTGCCTTCCCCGCTGCACCACCTTGCCTTCCCCCCTGCAACCTTGCCTTCCCCTCTGCACGACCCGGCCTTCCCCACTGCACGACCCGGCCTTCCCTGTAACACGCCTTCTGGACACAAATCAGCCCAATTTGCCCCAACAGTTGGCTCAGGCGGGAGTGAGCGGGAAGGCCTTGGTGCAGCATGAACCCAGCATGGCGCCCCCGGGGGGGCAGCAGTACAGGGACTGGATCCCACTCGGCGGCGGAGCAGGGCCACCACGGCCCCCGGAGCCGCCCGCCATTTGACTTTCATGAGCGCTAATAGGGGCAGAGCGAGAGAAAAACGAAAACAATTCGACAGCAATAATTGAGGGTTCTGCGTGTGTAATCGGGAGAGCATCAATTATTACCGTACCTGGGATGAAAAAAGCAAGCCCCAGAGCCGCCATCTGCCCGTGATTAGTCCTGGCGCGCGAGCAGCCCGCGACTTGTGCTTATTGTGCTTGGAGGGTCTGATTAATTTACAGGGAAAATTGTTATTATAGATAGCAGATTAACCCGGGGCCGCGTGCCAAGCGGAAGTCATCCAGTGCAGCAGAAAGGAACCAGTTCTACGCGAGAAACCTCGTCGAAAGTCAGGAGTGGCATCCGGCCTCCTGATTGGTCACCACCAGGGCGTTAGATCTACCATTGGCCCCTTAGCAGTTACCATGGAAACAGCCTTCTTTTTTCCAAAGAGATCATTTTCATGTCCTGGAAGCATGGTGGCCCTTTCTGTCCACCCTCTCCGGTGGCCCATGGCCATCACCGCCCTAATGGGGTCTGCAGTGAAATGAAACCAGCGAGACCGCTTAGCAACTGAGCCATGTCCTCAGTAATTCCACCCAACTTCTGTCACTGAACAAACCAATCCACAACACAGGGCCTTGCCTTCGATGAGTCCAATTATTTTATTGAATGGTTTGGGGGCAGAAGTATGCACGTGTCTGTGTAATGAGACAGTGTTTCACAGTAGTGAAAATGCAAATTCACTTTTAATACAACAGTACAGAATTTCTACCCTCGGTTGGCAGCATGGGTTGATGAAGGTACTATCTTTGGAGCGCAGTGATGCCCTAACGTTTCCTAAGGTGGCACCTTCAGTGATTCTTTTGAGCACTTCTTAAGTTCATGTGTGATCTACTCTTGTGGCCACCAGTGGCCCACCCATGAACGGTCACCGGCCCCTGTTTGCAGGAAGTCTATCGACACATGAATTTGTGCCGTCTTGTGTCTCTTTTCACTCTTCCTTCTCGTTCTTCGTTTTACATTGCCGTCATCACCAAAGACCAGCAACAAAAAGGGGACTATCAGAGGTGGCCGCATGCCACGCACCCGGACTCTACTAAGTGCCTTTTCCTGTCTCCATACCAATGATGAAGTGCTACTACTACAGGGCTTGGTCATTCCTCTGCCCTTAGAACACCCACATGGGAACCAATTTAGGACGATTCCCCTGGCTTTTAAGTGGAGACTTTAACGCAAGACTGTAGAGATGGCCCCGTCCCACGTCTACGGCTAGAAAGAATGCCAAGCAGATCACTCTGCACATGGCTAAGCTTTGTGCAGCTTTACCTGCTACTCTAATTATGAAGCATTAAAAAGTTAACTGACTTTTGTTAGAAAGCCAAAAGAACCATATCTGGTAAAATAACAAAACAGGAAGCCACCTCTCCATCTGTGGTCACATTTTTACTTTCGAAGGAGCATCACACCTCGGATTATCCCATTAGATGCATCACAACATCTTCCAGTCGGTTGCTAGGGGTTGAATATCAGCTGCCACCGATGCCTTTGCCTTTAGGATATAATTCTCCTCCTGGAGGCAATAATGGTGCCATGTCCAACCTGTCTGCAGGTTAAATCACATCTGCCTTGTAGAGCGTATATTAGATTTTGAAATTCCCCTGCGGAATCCCTAATGGTTTTTGTTTTCATTTTCAGGGCCTCTTACGGCATTACGATGCAACACCTCACTGGCCCGCCTGCAGTAACGGTCTGCCCGGGAACACTGGGACTGCTGGCATATTCAATCGAAATGAAATTACCCCCAGTAATAGTTTTCTGCATTTACAAATTAACTGCCTGAAGAGGTCCTTGTTAAAGATTTAAGGGCCAAACTGGTCTGTCCTGAGATTTGAAAGTCAGCCTTGCGGGCACTATAATAAAGGTGTAAAATGTACAGCAATGCCACATAATGCACAGCTATTCCGTTCCTGCCTTCTGAAAACGTAGTTTTAGAAAACTCAAATTTCGACGGCACTTCTCTTTCTAGCTGTTACTGTCTTACTTTATAACAATCGTTTAGCTGTTCTCCACCAGGAATGCCTTGTTGGGCTTTGCTCTTTTACAAGACAAATATTGTTTGGCATTTTACATCATTTGATTTTATTATTAATCAGGACTACTACTCCCAGAATGCATTTTTCATCGATTGAAAACCCTCGGGTACAAACATTTTACACAGTAACACCTGGATACCTATGGACAGCACCATGAGCCGCTTGAAAACAAAGTTTTGTTTTCTAATCATATTATCATATACGTAGGTAGAAACACAGAGTAGAGTGAACAAAAATACAGCAAAAAAAAATTGCTGCTGTTTTTAAGAGATCATGCGTAGCGAGCACAGGTAGAGTAAGCAAGCACTGACCGTGTATCAAGCATGTTTATCATTACCTGAGGGAGCCGGCGGTAATGGTGAGGGGAGAATTAGTGATGTTTGGAGGGGCGCACAGGGCAGTCACTGAGTGGCATAGCGAGATTCAGCAAAATGATTGAAGTAATGTGCCCTAGCTCCTACAAGGCCTCACATTTTGAGATTATAAATAAGACACTATATTCACCAAGAGTGCCTAACTTCGAATATCTCTTGTGGGTCTTAGGAAATCGACAATTGACCGTCGATCAGAATGTCAGTCAAATGGTCGGGTGTTATAGTTGTATATGTGTTAAGGAATCTATATGCGGAAATGTTCCCATTTCATGTATTGAGCAGAGGGATTCCGCCAAGTTAGTATCTGTAGGAAGAATAAGATTGCAAAATGTAGTAAAACTTTGTGCTGACTTCACCAGATTCAGGAAAGGGCTGAAAACGTGACAGATTTAGTCGTTGGTTATTTTGTCTGTACTGGCCAAGCACCGAGATGTACCTTAGGGTATGATTTGTTGCACTTTATCAAGTGAGATTAACATAACATAATATAACAATGTGTACTAATAATTTGTAATAATGTACATAACATCAGCTTATAATCAATCTAGTAGTTTGGAATCGGGGTAGTTGGTCTGTATGTAGGTCAGTCTAATGTCTTTGCGGAAATATCCTGGCTTGCATTGAATTATCTGGTACAACATCTGATTGATGCATTACCAATAGGATTGTAGTTTCAGGCAGAAGATCAGCATATGATCTAAGGACGATACATAGAACCAGTCCATAAGCTCAAGTTGTCTATGTTATTGCCGACATCCTATATCTTCCTGGTGACCGCAAGGAGCCAAAAACTATGTTCTAGATTAATTTAGTCAGTGTTGCCAATGGGACGCCTTTCTTACTTATATCCAGATCTTGCACCAGATAGCTATTGTTAAGCTGAAATTAAATATAATTGGTCTCAACATCTATATTGTTTTCAAAAATCATAATTAGTTCAAAGTTTGTCTTCCTTTCTGAGGTAGACAAAGACGTTTCCTCAGTTTTAAATACCTGATAAAGAGGGCACTGTAAGCATGTGTATCTGAATTTGTTTCCCACAATTTAGCATGGCTTTGTATAATTTTAAGAATTTAAGGAATTCAGTGATAGGGATTTAAAATTCTATCTTCAGTTGAGATAAGATGTTACGAGAATGTTGTAAGTAGAGTTTCTCAACTTTTTCATATCACCACATTTTGCCACTCCTACAAATGTTATGTTTTTCGTTCTACAATTTAAAGCAAATCTGTTGTGTGTCCTTCTGATGCACATAAAATTATATTCTTAAAAGATGAAACTGTGCCTGACTGGCTGTCTTTCATAACTAGATATTTTATAAGTGTCCTTAAGTCATGCATGTTAACATAGCGTAACTTAATAATGTGTGGTTAGGAGATAGAAAATTTGATTTGGCCTCAGATGACCTGTTTTGGCTTGTTAGGGGATTATCACAAGTTAATGCTACTTTGATCCTGAAATAATTATGATGAGCTTAATAGTCACAAGCATTTCACCCTGCTTACGTGTTATAATTGTGTCTTATAATTGTGCAACTTCTTGCTTGCAGTTATAGAATTGTGTGAGTCTGCACTCATTTTTATAATGTCTTTATCATTTTTAACTATGTTTTTCAAGGTGGTGGAATGGGAATAATAATAAAATAATAAGCAAACATCAAGATAATGGGTAAAATCATTATGGTTTATACCTGCAAGTAATGATTCTCTCTTCTATTTCTTATAAATCCAATTGTATCGTGTCTCATAGAATTTCTGCAAATAGAACACCTAGATATTTCAGATGTTCTCATCTAAGTTAATATTTGGAATTGGATAAATGCACAGCGATTTGTTATCTCTCAAAGTTCAACAGTTAGTCTTTTTTTGGTGCACCGTAAGGTGGCGTCGAGGGTCCTACGACGTCAAGATACACAGCACTGATGTGGCACTAGAGGATCTCTAGTGTCATCCCTTACCGGGCACACAAATATTTGTCTTCCCACACAAAGAAGACTTTCAATCCAGTGTTTCAATTGTTCATGAAATTTATTTTATATTTGTAGAAAAATTTATCATCATCATTTTATGTTGTTCGTTCAATATAATTCTCATGTTTGTGAATCAGACATTGTCATAATAAGGCATCCAATGCATTTCGGGCATTATATAGCATGCCCTTCATCAGGGAAATAGACACTGTAAAACAAGGAATAATAAAATCATATCATCAAAAAGGTTCTGTGTGAGTCTTATTAACATCAGTCATAACATAAACAATACAAGGTCTGCTTGATGTGTGCTTATAAATCAATATGAACTGTGTGTGAATCACATGCTGTGGTTAGTATTAGTGAAAAAACAGAAAGAATCTTCTCAAAGAAAAATGCTCTAACTCACATGGCTGGGTCTCTAACAATACTTGTAGTTCTCTGGCACGAAACCTTGCCTTAACTGTGGAAGTTGCAACAATGTAATCCGTGGTAACACATTCTGTCATCCTTCAAAAGGTTACCCCATTAAACTAAAGGTGAATGCCACCTGTGAATCGAGTAATGTCATTTATGGAATCAGATGTCCTTGTGGCAAAATGTATGTTGGTAAGACGGAACGTCGAATCAAAGTACGTTTAACTGAACACAAGTCCAACATTCGTTTGAAAAATATGAAATCTGCATTATCCTCCCATTTTGTTGAAGAACATCATAACATCTCCCAGATCAAATTCATCATCCTTGAAACGGTCCAGAAAGTAGAAGGCAGAGACAATTCCAAATACCTTCTGCAGAGAGAGAACTATTGGATACAAAATTTATCCTGCCAGAAACCATCGGGGTTAAATGAAAGAATTGAATTTGCATGTTACCTATAATGAATTGCTCCCCTGACTGTTCCTTGTGTATACTATGTGAGTTCATATACACATCTGACACTTACACCTCTTATATTCTTTTCCATTTCTTCACTTTCTACAATAGCACTAACCATAGAACAGCTCATCTAACATCTCAGTAGTGACTAGTTCGATTCCCGGTATTTCTTTCTAACCATTTTCCATTTTTTTAACCCAATATATTTTTTTAATCTCGTTAGCTTATACATATCCTTTCAATCATTTTCTAGAATTTTTTCACAACCGGCTCTCTAGGCCACCCATCATGATAACCAGCATTTAGATCAATGTTTCGGGTATTACTTAAGACAGCATACTCTGCTACCCTCGATAATGAGTCTTTCTTCTATGGCCATGCCATGTGACTAGTCACATGACCAGAAGTCAGGTTAAAAAGGTGAACGCGATTGGCACTTCATTGAGCCATCGCGGAGCACGAGGAGAGAAGGACGTAATCGCGCGCCTATTCTTGAGCAAGGTTAGTTGTGAGGGACTTTATAGAACATCAGCCTGGATGTTAGAATGCTTTTTGAACTGCCCCACCATTTGAGGCCGTTTTTGTAACACTGCTTTATTTTTGATTTGCAGAACTACAAGTATTGTTAGAGACCCAGCCATGTGAGTTAGAGCATTTTTCTTTGAGAAGATTCTTTCTGTTTTTTCACTAATACTAACCACAGCATGTGATTCACACACAGTTCATATTGATTTATAAGCACACATCAAGCAGACCTTGTATTGTTTATGTTATGACTGATGTTAATAAGACTCACACAGAACCTTTTTGATGATATGATTTTATTATTCCTTGTTTTACAGTGTCTATTTCCCTGATGAAGGGCATGCTATATAATGCCCGAAATGCATTGGATGCCTTATTATGACAATGTCTGATTCACAAACATGAGAATTATATTGAACGAACAACATAAAATGATGATGATAAATTTTTCTACAAATATAAAATAAATTTCATGAACAATTGAAACACTGGATTGAAAGTCTTCTTTGTGTGGGAAGACAAATATTTGTGTGCCCGGTAAGGGATGACACTAGAGATCCTCTAGTGCCACATCAGTGCTGCTCATCTAAGTTAAGACATGTGTTAGGAATATCTAACATGGCGCCCTCTAAGTTTCTGCTAGAATCCCCATCTTTTTTAGTATGTATTGTGCACCCACATATACCAGAGTATTCATTTAAGGTGAAAATGAGGGGTTTTAAGGAATCAGATTAACCAATAACATTAATGTTTGGCTTTATGAAGTTTATTTTCAACTTATTTTATTGATGCTTGTAAGTTTGTCCTTGACTTTTTCCAGTAATGTGTTTGTATCTGCCCTAAATGGGTTCAATAAAGCAATTTCTGGAACTATTTTTGCAAGTACAGGATTTTGCAACATGGACAGAGGTTTTTGTTTCAGTTGAAGACGATGATGCCGGGGCTGGCCAGGGTTTGTTCTTCTTGATACATAGCAGAATGTATTGAACTTGGAAAGCTGAGTTATAGTTAATGGGGAGACTATTAAAGTTGTGTTTGCAAAGTTTGGTCTAAACCTTTATGTATAAGGGATCAAATAGTGCAACATCTTTGCCATTAACCAGTGGAGTACACGGTCTCAGGATACACTTGTCACAATAAAAATGAAGCAAATATCCAAACGCTGAGTTTCATGGGGAGGAAGAAATCCTTTCCAAAGGACTTATTCAGTATTTGTGATTTTGCTCCATTTGCTTTTTGCAGAATATTTATTTGTTTAATGCTGTTTCCAGTACTCTTATGTATCTAAAAAAACATCAACAAATCAGTAAGCGAGACGAGTTTTGTGTTATCCATTTCAGAATTGTTCTGAAGTAATATGGAAGTTTTCATTATGTTCTAATAAAATCTTTCTATTTAGATGTTTCTTTGTAGACGATAGAGTGGTAGATGTGTTTAGCTCATCCTATAAGCGATCTCTGTAGAGATCTTTTTATAATCCTTCTAAAAATGCTTTTTAGCTGCCAGCGTTGAACATCTTTTTAAAATTTGATTCAGTAAATGTGTTTTCTAAAATGTTTTTTTAATGCTTGCAAAGTGATAAAAGTGCTCTCAAAATATGTTAAGATGTCATTTGGTAGATCCACAGCATTAACATAGTCACGTTACCCAACTAGTTTTGTTGACGGCATGGGCATACCAAGTTGATGATGTGAGGAATAACTCCATTGAAAGATGTCTGCTACATTTCTTACTTATTCGCAGAGACTAAAGATGGAAAGGGAACAGTTAGCAGTAGACCACAGAGTGGTGATCTGGAAGTTTGGACTCAGCCATGTTTACATTGTTATTTAGCCTCTTACCGCTCATAGTGTCAATTGATTACATGGTGGCATTAACCAATCCCTGGAGCTCCAACACAGGGAACTTGCTTTTGTTCTCAGAGGTGGGCAGACTGATCTTCTGCTTTTCTTTATACCTGGAGATGCTCAGACTACTTGACGCATCCAGCAAAGGTTCCTATGTTGTCTCCGCATGTTTGTTGGTGCCGTTTAGAAGGCAACTTGTATTGTGTTGTTGAAAATCAAACAATGACCACCATTTTAAGCTTGCAGGTTCTGTTGTTTCCACCCTTTCAATCTTGGATTATTGAGCACACACCAGGTGCAGGAGCTGGTATATGATTCCAATGTACCTGATATACATTATTATTGAGGGTAACAGATGTGCGTCTTTAAAGCCAGACGTCCGGGACACCATTTTATCCAGCTGCACGAGATGTTCTCCGCAGGCATGTTTCTGATTGGCTCCTAAAGACTTTCTTAACTGGCACCTCTCGATGTAAAGCAGAGCCCAGAGATAGGGTAACATGCAACTTGACCCTCACTCTTTAGCTGTGAGCTTCACTCACTAGAGCTGGTCTCACTCATTGGGTGTGACTGTCACTCCTTGGAGCACAATCTCACTCATTGCGTGCGAGTAGGACAAGTATAACGCCTCAGTGGTCCGTCTGAACCATGACCATTCATGATATCTTTATTGGCTTTAGTGGAATAGCTCATATGTAAACAATCATTTTCCTTGTTCAGAGTGGTCTTCATCTAAGAGTGGTTCTGGTTGATGGAGTTGATATCTCAGGTGGAGGCTTGTGGCAGAGTTGCAACAAGAAGCTTTGTCTTGGTTCTGTTGGATTATAGACGCCATGAACCATTAATGCTCTGCGTAGGACCATCTGCGGTGGGAGCCATAGCTGCCACTTCAAAGCACAGGCGGGAATAGGTTGATGATAAAAGGGCAAATCACTCACTGTCCTAAAGTTGCAACTCGCTGACAGAGACTGAGGTCCAGTCTCTGTGCCAAACCTTCCAGAGATGCTTTCCCCATCCTTGAATCATTCTCATTTTACACTAAATCTCTTGCTCATATCTAGGACAAGGCTACATGGAGGGCTTTTTTAGTTCCTGCTGCCTCTCTTTCTCCTTTGCCCGAGGCTGGCTAAGGATGCTTTGAGCGTTGTATAGATTCAAACGTTCTTTGTAACATGGAGAGATTGTCCTATACAAGACAGAAGCAGTGCATTTTGGGTCAGCAGCCACGCCATCCACACATCCCTCTGCTTCCTGGTTTCCCAAATCCCTCTGCATCCCCAATCACATTTCTCTGCAGGTCTTGTGCACAACTGCATGTTAAACATGCCCCGCCCAGTGAAAGCCAATGGCTAAAGAACAATGATGTCATGCAAACGACATGCCATTCACAACCTCTGCTTAATCCCAGCTCCCACGTAAGGCTTTGAAGCACTACTAGTTGTTACTATTGCTAAACTCAGTGGAGACATCGGGGCAAAAATCTCCCCTATCCATGTTTCAATTTTAGAATATCCATATTGCATCCAGATATTGGCAGCGGGCGGGTGCGTTTCACACTGGGATTCCAAAGACGTGGCATGCCGGCTACTAGGGTAGACACAGTCTGGCTGGACACACAGAAACATCAGCTGTCCCAAGTCACCTCATCTGGTTATAAAGAATGGATAATGCAATAGTCTCTAGGACCAAGGGATTTAAGGTATTGTGGAAGCACTGATAAATGAAGAGTGGTGTGCCTACAAGACTTAGGTTTCTTTTCTAGGTTTCGCCTCTGACCTCATAGATAAAGTAACAGAAGAAATCTACCATTATGCGAAAGATCATACTTGGCTTTGTTTTACACAGATTAAACAATCAATCGATTTGTAGAGTGCTTCTTGCCACCCATGAGGGCATCCAGGCACGAAAGGGGAAGGGAGGACCACTTGGAATGAGTCTAATTACTGGCTATTGCTCGAATTAGCATCCTGACCCATCGTTTTTATTATCCACCATGCTGACTCAATTTGGAAACCGACATCGGTCTTGACCCTGCTCCAATGGGAACAGTCCAGTCTGAACTGCCAGGCCAGGCCCTCCCTATACCAGAACACAAGCGACACAGGACCGGTTTCGCCCACATGTGGATTAAACACAACATTTCTAATCTTTTATTTGTGCAAAAGCATACTTCAGCCAACTGTGGGAATTACAGCGAAAGGGAGCCCGCTTTTCAGGCATGTCGCGAAATGTTCTCATCAGTTCGTTTTCATTATCCACACCACTGGCTTCATCAAGTGAAAGCGGTTGTAATCTTGCCAGTGACAATATTGTCTTTGCAGGAGGAATTAACCATGTCTGATTAGTGTGGTAGCTGAGCGGCCTGATGTCTCTTTTTAGGGTTTTGGGGCCTAGTGCGAGCCCTGCAAGGAAGCCTCCAGGCCAAAGGCTTGGCTCGCTCCAAGGCGTGGCTGCCTGTGATATGGTGTCATGGTAACTTGTGTCATCGTAAGGAATTTTTAGGAAAAGTGAAGAGTTTGCTGGCTTGACCACAGCAGTCTGTTTTTACCTGGTCCGATCTGGAGACGAGCTAGGCTTCCCTATGTTCAAAGACTGGCCAACTTTTTGGGCGCGCATCCATCCTAACTTCCTCCGAAACCTAGACCTGGTGTTCAGTCCTCCTGGTCAAGGGGGCTCAGGAGGGAAGAGTGTTTTAAAAGAACCATGTTTTCCATCTAACATCCTCGCTCCTGCTGCCTCCCGGGTGGTAAGATTGCTCAGCGTCTTCGTGTGTCTAAAGTCTCAGTTTGTGGGAGACGGTGAGTCGCAAGTTCCTATTGTGGTGTAGCCAACGTATTCTTTGTCCAGGTCATATCAACTTAACCAGCTTGTTGACTGTCAGCAATTCAGTGATGGACTCCAGATGTCCTATTGGTGTGTGCCGTATAAGTACAAATCATGGATTAAGTTGTATTCATTAATTAAGTTGTGCTTGATGACCTCATGTGATGTCAGATGCTGTGATTCCTACCAGGCGCAGTTCATGCAAAGTATAAACTTCTGTCTTTCCACTTCTTTCAAAGATGTATGAGGCTTCTTGGTCAATGATCCTATTGGACGAGGCGATTTGAGTGTTTGGAGATAGTGGCACCCTGGTAGTGAAAGAAACACCATGGTGATCGCATACATTGAATAAGTTGATCAGGCTTCCTGTTCTAATACCTGCTAGATTTAAAGGACTATTTGTGGTGGGCTGAGCAGTTTAGGGTCCATTCCCAGGGCCGACATGCCATTCTGGCACTCTGGCACGTTCCCGGCGTGCTACAGCAAGGAGGCATCTTTCAGAGCAAGATGGACTGCCATGCCTCACCCGTGCCCACATGATCACTTTCTAGCTTCTATCTTGTGCCTCCTGCCTGAAGAACCGGGATTTAAACCCAGCGGCGCCAGGGGCACGCCCAAAGTCTTCAGATTCTCCTGTCTTGGCAAACAGAGACACGGGATACTTCTTGGTGACGTCAAAGATCACATTTATTAGCTGCAGCCAGTAACAGAGGTCCTAGAAGTACAACACGGTGTATGTTCTCAGGAGACTGCTCAAATTCATAGAGCGAGGCATTGTCTTTTATGCCAAAAATCACATTCCTGGCTAGCATCAATTACTTACAAACTGACCAATCACGTAATGACATTTCAAAGGTATCACATAACGACAAACCCACTTTCAGTCGTCCAGCCCAGCAGAAATGACAAGGCAAAAACCAACATTCTTGCTCGGACAGGCCAAACGAACCCATAATAAAAGGACCTCAACCCATGTCATAAAATAGGCCATAAAGAAGGAACAGAAACAGATGAGAAGTAAGATAGAGGGGTGTGTGTGTGTACCATGAACTCAGCAATGTCCTGCTCTTTGATCTCTATCTGACCAGCTGCCTGACAAGGAACTGGCTCCACAAGTTTAGCTTCGGGCAACAGGGTCAGTTCACTCAGGTCAAACAGAAGTCAGCACAAACTCAAGCTAAGGTGTATGTGTCCTAAAGACTTGTTCAGCCACAGTCATCAGCCTATGTGAGGGCAACCACAAAATGGCTGCGGTGCACAAAATGGAACCCATGGGTTTCAGAACGAGAACGTCAAATACACAGTGAATCCATCGGTGTAACATGACGAAAACACTCATGCTTGCTGAGCTCACTGTTTACGGTTCGCTGTTACCAAAATCGTAACGGAACCACGACCTTTATAACCCAGGTTTAGAATTCACGGAACCTCAGACCCTCCTTTTGCCCTTACATAGGCAATAACCTAAACTCACGTCAATCTGAATCGAGGTCTATATTCATCAGATCATCAAGATGTTGCTGTAGCATCATCCTCATCCTAGTACTTAGTAACTCTCTCTGGATAGGTCTCCTCGAACACGAAGTAGCACAAAGGCCACATATAGCAGGAGCACACTGTACACAAAGACAGAACAGGAAAAGGATAGCTAATACCATCCCAATGATCATCAGAATCTTCCATCCCCAAGTGGATAACAATTCCCAAAACCATCCCATCAACGACCAATCTCCTTCGTCCATATGTACAGACTCGGAGATCTTATGTAGCTTGGAAATAGCTTGGTACACTGTCGGAGCGTTGTCTGGAATGAAAACGCAGCAGCTCGATTGAATCAATTTACATACCCCTCCTCTATCTGCAAGTATGACATCTAACGCAACTCTGTTCTGAAGAGTCATAAGGCAATCCGACTGGAGCTCAGCAGTCAAGTTACTAAGGGCACCGGCAGTTTCGACTATGGTGGACTCAACCACTCTCGTCAATTGCCGTATGTTCCTACTGTTAACCATAGGTCCCCAAAACGGCAGAAAACCCTTCAGAAAATCTCCCAATTCTTGTCCTGCAGTATCTTCCTTACTGAAGACACCTCTAACGACTCATCTTGTGGTAATCTGCCGCAGCTGTATACGTAGGAGGCAACAGGAACGAGACAAAACATGTGCCCGAGAAATCAGGGGGCAACCCTGTATACGCTCTATCGTAACAGACAAAATAGGTACCCTTAGCTGCTAGAAACGATGGGGAGGTCTGGGACGCAAAAACATACGTTTCAGTGCAAACACTCTTCCCTAACTGAGCTCTCGGATTCTTGCCATTACCTTGCAGACAGTAATGACCCTGATGGGGTACAATCCAAATCGGAGAGGATCTTTTCGCTCGCTGGTTCTCACTCAGACTAACTCCATATCCAGTCACGTTCCATCCAATATATGCTAGCATCTCATCTCTCGGGATAGTCTCATAGGAATCTATTCCTCTAATCATGTCTACTATACCCTTGACTAGAGCACTATTCTTTGGATTATCTTTCACGGAACGTAGGGGGTAGACTTCACGAGCATAGATGAACATCGTTTTGTATGCCCATACAGAACCATTGTAGCTAAAAGGCAGAACCAAGTAAGGAATACCTTTATCAGTAGTATGGGGCATAAGACCACACACCCAACAATTAGTCGTGTTCACTACTAGCTGGTGTTGGTACAGAAGCTGAACGAAGGAGTTATTAACGAATTCCAATCTCCTAATGGACTCATGTTCAGACAGAGGGTGAAAAGAATGCGAGGAAACAGTCAGAGGAGGCATAGGTTGTGTGGTGGGTGCAAACGACACTTTGAAAGAGAATATTATATATCCCATCAAAAACATCATTAAACTAAATAACATCAACAAACATAATATTAAAAAACATTTTCTGCTCATCACTGTACATATTTTGCTCTTGAAGCTCATTCTTTCAACAGGTCTCTCAATCTCGAAAAACTCCATCCTCTAATCGTGCTGCTCGCGGCGGTAGGGTGTTCCCTGCTAGGGAATGCGTCTGTCAGTCCAGGGAACGCCCTTAGACCAACCAGAACCGTCGACCTAACGTCTTCGGCTTGCACTCCAAAGACTTGACACCGCGACCCTACAGCTGAACCCGGATGGCGGTTCGAAAAACAAAAATCAAAATAGTTCCTCGGAGGAGAGCTTAACCTTAAAAATAGCAAAGAAAGAATCTTATTTTATTTGTCCAACGACTCTTGGTCGCAAATTATGACGGCCTTTGCCAGGCAATGTCTGTTTACGGGAATAAAAGTTCAGGTTCAGAAGTGTCCAAGCGAACTGAAGGAGGCACAGCTTCTTGAAGAAGATCGTCGCTTTCTTGCTCAGTGTTTGACCCAATTAAACGTGCATCGCTAAAGGGCAGAAAACGAGGCACGGTTTCAGTCTCAGAGTCAGGAAGTCCGTTCTGGACCCACCGGTCGTACGGCAGAGGCAAAGGGGCCCTCTTACAATGTACGCCGTAGATCCAGTTCTTTTTACCGCGCACTCTCACTGCTGACCGTGTAGATAAAAGCACCAAGTAGGGACCAATCCAGCGGGGCTGCTCGTTCTTGGTCCGCTGGAAATTCTTTATCAGGACCCATGATCCAGGTTCGATAGCATGTCCTGGATCTTCAGATGCTTGTGGCAAGGTATCATGAACCTGTTGATGCAAAACACGCAATTTAGCCGTCAATTCATAAAGGTAATCAAGCAACACAGGGTGCTCTATCTCAATGAATTTTGTCGGCCGCGGCACTCCCCATATATTTGCCGGGCGACCAAACACGACCTCATACGGACTAAGTCCCATTCGTGAATGCACAGTCATTATTGTGGACAGGAGTGCTAACGGTAAGGCATCAGGCCATTGAAGACCAGAGCTCGCCTGAATTTTGGCCAGTTTTAGCTTAAGGGTGCCGTTATAGCATTCGACCAGACCAGCTGATTGGGGATGATTTGCTGCGTGGAATTTTTGCCTTATTCCTAACCCATCACACACTCTCTTCATCACTTGACCCACAAATTCACTCCCATTGTCACTCCAGACCATTCTCAGCAAACCAAACCTAGGGAAGAATTCCTTAATAAGGGCTTTAGCTGTGGACAAGGCAGTGTTATCTTTCAGGGGATATGCTTCTACCCATCTCGAAAAGGCACAAACAACCACAAGCACATACTTTAAATTGTTGCACCTCTCCATGTGGATGAAATCTAGCTGCAAAACCTCAAACGGATACGTCGGAGCCGCAAAATGACCAGCTGGAGTTGGAGTTCCCATGCCAGGATTGTACATCAGACAAACCATGCAATTCTTAACCAAGTTCTCTGCACACTTAGGAATTCCAGCATTTTGCCATACTGGAGCTAACAACTTGCAAATCCCTTTCACACTGATAGGAGCCATTCCATGCGCCATCGTAACCACTGGAGGCACATACGCATCAGGTAACAACCATCGTTGATGCTCTGACAACTCAACCTAACAACCATTCGAATTCAATTTACCCTTACTTTCTCTCCATTCACTCAACTCTTTCTCTGTAGCTTCAGCTTGAATTGACTTCACACTCTCTATCGTATCTTCACACACACTTCTATCCGGAACCCATCTCGCCGGACCCGCAACATACATTCGACTCACATCTCTCGCAGTTTCTTTTGCGACTTCATCTGCAAAAGTATTACCACGACCAACATCATCAGTAACTTTCTTATGCGCACTGCATTTCACAATTGCAACTTGCAACGCCAAAGTAAGTGACTCAAGGAGCTCATTCACCAACTGACCATGCTGAATCTTAGTCCCATGCAAAGTCAGAAACCCACACTCTTTCCACAAACGTCCAAAACTATGAGCCACACCAAACGCGTACTGGCTATCGGTATACACAGTCACTCGTTTTCCTTTCGACAACACACACGCTCTTGTCAATGCAATCAACTCTGCAGCTTGCGCTGAATTATGTAGGATGCGTGCAACTTCAACAATCGTATGCAAAGTCGTAACAGCATATGCCGCAGTTGTATCACCATTCGGAAGCTTGAAGCACGAACCATCAACCCATAAAGTACCATCACACTTTGCAAGAGGAGTGTCCCTAAGGTTTATCCTCCCTTTTGTTTCTTCCTCTGTCCTAAGGAAGCAATCATGCTGTTCAGAAACATCTGTCTCTACTGAAATCGGCAACAACGTAGCTGGATTCAACGTATTGCATCTCTTTATGTGCACATGACTCGCTAAAAGTGTCAATTCGTAACCTGACAACCGAGCACTAGTTAAGTGCTGTGTCTTTGTTCGATTCAATAAGGTATCCACTGCATGTGGAACCATTTCAATCAAAGTATTGTCCATTACCAAACCAGCAGACTGTCAAATAGAGACAGCCGCTGCAGCTGTAGCTCTCAAACAACTCAGCAACGCTCTAGCTACCGGATCCAAAGTCGACGAGAAATACGCACATGGACGTTGCTTGTTGCCGAACTGTTGAGTCAAAACTGACAATGCACATCCCTCTCTCTCGTGGACATAGAGTGTAAAAGGTTTACTGTAGTCGGGAGTACCCAACACAGGAGCCGAACACAACGCATCACGTAATTCTGAAAAACTCTTCTGACATTCGTCAGTCCAAGGAATAGGATTCGGAGTATCCTTAACAGTAAGAACTATCAAAGGTTTCGCAAGAAGTGAAAAATTAGGGATCCACTGTCTACAGTACGATGTAATAACCAGAAAAGCATGCACTTCTCTCTGTGTCGTAGGCACACTCATTTTCGCAATAGCTTGAATTCTTTCTGGGGTCAATCTTCTTCCCTCCTTCGATAAGAGGTGACCTAAGTAGATTACTTCTTGTCGACAATATTGCAACTTTGAAAGAGACACCTTATGATGGAAATCAGACAAATGACGCAACAACGACAAAGTAGCCTCTTTACAAATCTCTTCATTGTCAGCAGCAACTAACAAATCGTCGACATACTGAATAAGGGCAGCACCATCAGGTAAGACAATCGTATCAAGCTGTGTTTTCAAAGCCTGACTATAGATGGATGGACTCTCACAATAGCCTTGAGGAGCACGCTTAAACCGGAAACTTCGGCCTCCTAAAGAGAAGCCAAAAATATCCCTACTCTCCTCGGCAATCGGGATGCTGAAGAAAGCATTCTTCAAATCAATCACTGAAAACCAAGTAGCAGAAACTGGAATCAAAGTCAGTAAAGCAGTGATATCTGGTACAACAGGGAATTGCGGAACTACAATCTTATTCACCTCGCGAAGATCAATCACAAACCTATATACAGGCGGCTGTGAAGAATCAGTACGTTTCAGAACAGGCAAAACCGGACTATTGCACACATTACCTCTCGTTTCTTCAATCACACCTTTCTCAATCAGATCATAAATGATCGCCAAAAGTGTTCTTTTACCATCGCTGGAAATCCGATATTGGGGAATACGAGGCAATCTAACATTCGCTTTCAGCGTCACAACATATGGCGGGATCTCCAAAAGACCCACATCATTAGGACCAGTAGCCCAAAGAGAATCAGGGAGAGAAGACAATTCAGCTGGAACAATCTTTTCAACAAATCTAATCCCAACAAGTTCTCACCACAACCCGTCGTCAAAATAAGGGGTGCTTCGAAATCACAAGGTCCAACAGAAAGAGACAAAGGACTAGAAATCGGATTACTAACCGGGGCGCCAGAAAAACCTACTGAAACATTTGTTAAGCCAGACAAAGGTGCGCCAGGGAGTTTAGAGTGCATAATAGAACTCTTCGCACCACCAGTATCCAATAGAAAAGGCTCTGACACACCTGATGTAATCACTTCAACATAAGGTCCACTCTGATCTACTGGAACTGAAACAACTCCCTCTCTTTGTCTATGGCTGTCCTAGCAATCATTACCATCCATATTCTCACCTTCAACGTAATAATCGTCTGCATAGTACTGAGTCGTCCTACCAGACGCACCATTCTGCTGATCAAAACAATTCATCGAATTCTGTGGAGGCAAGGAACGCGCATTCTGGGGGAACACACCACGTCCTCTACCTCGCGGAGCTTGCTGAACACCTCGACCTCTCACACCAGAAATACCATTCGTGCGCTGCAACAAAACCGGACAACTATTCTTGAAATGACCCTCTTCTTTGCAATGCGCACTCTGATTAGGGCCTACAGGAAAACGCTGTTGAGAAGACTCGAACCTTTGCGAGTTTCTCTGATACTGCTGAGGTTGCTGATAATCACGCAGATTATTACGAGGCGGATACGCTTGCTGTAAAAGAACCTTCGTCTTTAATTCTTTAGTCTTCTTGTCAGCTCTATCTTTCTCGTCCTTATCTCTATTCTCATAGTACTGGGCAGTAGCCAATATCTGCGCTGACGAAGAGACAGCCCAAGAACTCTCAGAATCCTTCAACTTAGTGCACAATTCTGGAAGCAGATTATGCACAAACTTATCAACAAACAACCGTTGACCACCTTCCGTACTCATGTCCTGACCACTATGGTCGATAAACGTTTCTTCAAACCTAGTGAAGAAATCAGACACACTTTCGTCTTTCTTCTGCTTACATGCAGACAATTTGTCCCAGTTGACACGCATAGCAGGCATCAAAGTCTTCATATAGTTAATAATCCTACCAGGGAGTTCCGCAACTAAAGGCTCAGGTTTAGCACCACCAACTTGTCGGCCATCCGAAGCACCAATATTAGCCCATGTATCACCTAATTCCTGCGCATGATCCGTATGACGAATCAGTCCCCATAAAACAACATTCCCAAACAACATGTCTATGTCAGCTAAATTCATAGTGCATGAGTCTGAAGTCTGTGATAATTCCTTATAGTACCCTGCAGGATTTTTACGAGGATCAGGCAAAGTCTGCTTAAGGGCCAAAACTTCAGCTCGCTTCCATGGAACATGTACCGAAACACGCTGAAAATGAGCCGGTGCAGCTACAATACCAGCATTAACAACTGCCTGAACTGCTTCCTTCCACACCGGAGGAACCTCTCTCATTGGATATTGTCGCACTTTTCTCCTAACTGAAGGATCAGGCTCAAACAACGGCTGAGAAGGAGACTCACTCCTAAACGACAACAATGTTGCAACTCTCTTTCAACGTCAACACCCACTATAGTTCCCTTCGCAAACTCAGACTGCACACGGAACAACTCAGGCGGAGCCTGTCCCAAATCACCATCTTCCCATTCTTCACGAAGGAAGGTACACATTGTCCTGAAAACATATCTATGTGTCGGTGCTTCCCATTGACGGAAGACATCCATAACAGACTCAAAATTATACCTCAAAGGATAAGTAACCCATTTACGCGCTAAATGGTCCAGCACTGTCCGCTCATCGGGACCAGGCAATTGGCTACGCAATTGTTTACGCTCTGCAACAGGGGTCATACCCAATGACCCAAAAAGAGGAGAAGAGAGACCAGTAACAGTATCGGTCATTCTCTGTTGTACAGAAAGAGGAGGTGACATAAGAACAGGAGGAAAAACAGGATGAGACAAAGTATACGTAGAAGTAGCATCAGAAGGAGTAGACAAAGTCGTAGGAATTGGAGACGGAACAGGTAGCAAAGTCGGTGGCCCTTGAGAAGGCTGCACCAGAGGAGTAGGGGCCAACTGAAGAGGATCTGGCGGTGGTACAATAACAAGAGGCAAAGCAACCGGAGGTTGCGCAACTAAAGGTTGCAGAGGTGCTGTAGCACTCTGCACATAAGGGGGTGGCGAACTCAATGGATGTGACATCAAAGAATCTTTCTCAAGGTCCTTCGCTGCATCCTGCTGAGGAGGCGGCAAAGCTGGATAACATTTATCAATCGCTAGTTTACGTTGCCTTTGCAACTGCTCACTTGCTTGTTCTTCTTCATTATCTTTAAACTGTATAGCAGCCTGCATTATCGAAATACCCTTCTCTCTTTTATTTCTCTTTGCTAGTTTAATTTCTTTCTGTTTGGCTTCCTTATGCCAGAGGCGGAAAGAGTCAAACATCGCCGACCGGGCTTTCTTCTTGAACAGTTTAACTTCTAAGTTATCTAAAATCTCTGTGTCATAACTACCATATTGGGGCCACTTTAGGACACCGTCCTTCCTAGTATATCTAATCCATACTTCATTATACGTGATGGTGCCCACGTCATGTTTTAAATAGAGCTCATAGGTCGGAGTTCCAATCGGAGGCACCGGACACGAGTCCTCCAATTGGGAATCCCTATTACAACCACAACAAAATATCTTTCCAAGTCTGCTAAGACCAGGCATCTTCGCTCACTAGTCTAGCTTCAAACTTCAAGGGAATATCGAACACGATAGCCTTGTGAATACACGAGTACCTCGGCTTTGGAGCTTGCAAGTCCCAAATCAAAGATCCCAAGGGGATACCCAAAACAAAACTAAGGACTGAGAGACGCTCCACTCATACTTAACTGAAGTATCGATGACGTCGCCAGAAGACCCGTCTATCGTCTCGCTCTGCAAATCACCAAAGGGCTCCAAGACAGGGCGACAGTCAGGGCAGCAGTCCTTCGTAGCCGTTGGAAAGCGGGGAACCTCGCAGCAAAGACTTTCGGGCCACGACGACATACAGGGGTCGATGAAGTGGTAGGCCTTCCTCCAGAATTTTCACACAAAGCTCCTCACGATCTTCAGGCTTGGACCGGTACCGCTGAAGTCGCCCCACGTTGGAAGCGCCAACTGAAGAACCGGGATTTAAACCCAGCGGCGCCAGGGGCACGCTCAAAGTCTTCGGATTCTCCTGTCTTGGCAAACAGAGACACGGGATACTTCTTGGTGACGTCAAAGATCAAATTTATTAGCTGCAGCCAGTAACAGAGGTCCTAGAAGTACAACACGGTGTATGTTCTCAGGAGACTGCTCAAATTCATAGAGCGAGGCATCGTCTTTTATGCCAAAAATCACATTCCTGGTTAGCATCAATTACTTACAAACTGACCAATCACGTAATGACATTTCAAAGGTATCACATAATGACAAACCCACTTTCAGTCGTCCAGCCCACCAGAAATGACAAGGCAAAAACCAACATTCTTGCTCGGACAGGCCAAACGAACCCATAATAAAAGGACCTCAACCCATGTCATAAAATAGGCCATAAAGAAGGAACAGAAACAGATGACAAGTAAGATAGAGGGGTGTGTGTGTGTACCATGAACTCAGCAATGTCCTGCTCTTTGATCTCTATCTGACCAGCTGCCTGACAAGGAACTGGCTCAGCAAGTTTAGCTTCAGGCAACAGGGTCAGTTCACTCAGGTCAAACAGAAGTCAGCACAAACTCAAGCTAAGGTGTATGTGTCCTAAAGACTTGTTCAGCCACAGTCATCAGCCTATGTGAGGGCAACCACAAAATGGCTGCGGTGCACAAAATGGAACCCAAGGGTTTCAGAACGAGAACGTCAAATACACAGTGAATCCATCGGTGTAACATGACGAAAACACTCATGCTTGCTGAGCTCACTGTTTACGGTTCGCTGTTACCAAAATCGTAACAGAACCACGACCTTTATGACCCAGGTTCAGAATTCACGGAACCTCATGCCGGGTGGAGATGATTTGAACCTTTTTGCTAGGACTGATTTTAGTTTCCAGTCTGGCCCTCTGTTGCCCCTCCAGTTGTCTGTGAGAAAATTCAGACCTAGGCGCCATCTTGTACCTTCTGGTCAGCAAATGTCCAGTTGGTTATTGTTTACTGATTGTATTTATATAGAGCTTGCTATCCCTGATGAGGATTTGAGGCACTTTAAACAACATGTACCCCGCTGATCCGGAACCAAAGGTTAGTGGTTAGTCCAGTACTATTGGTTACGGGATTTAGTCTTGAGCGCTCGAGCAAAACATCCGACAGAGGAGAGAAGGCCATGACCTTTGCAGAACTGGTGGTTAACCAACTGGGACCTGATTTCTACCTTGAGTATTCTGACTCTATTAAGATGCAGGTTACTTAAGAGAGGGGTTGGCGCATGTAGGGATGCCAAAGCTGCATATTAAATTAGGTATTGAGGTACCAGACTCAGCAGTTGAAGTGGGATATGGCTGCCTCTGGGATAGCAATGCATTATGGGAGTATAATGGTGACACTTGGATGTTTGGAGTACTGAGGCCCCAGGAGAGGGTAGATAGGATAAGATGCTTGTCTACTCTTGAGTACGGAGGCCCCGGGAGAGGGCAGATAAGATGAAGTGTTTACTTTATATATTGTTTTTCGGGAGTAAAGGAGATACTGTGGCTTTGGAAATGAAATCAAAGACCGAATTAGAGATGGCACGAGTTAGACATCAAGGGAAAAGGTGTTGTGGTGGCAAATGCTGAGTTGGAGGCGGGTTCGAAACAACTGATTAAACATAGGTGGTTGCTTGGTGTCACTATGGATGCCTGTGCGCCTGGGCTGCGGAGGGATCTGGGTTGCAACAGCGAAGAAAAGATGTGATGATATTTAAGTCAGGGGAAATGAAGGCCGCGGACTATAATTAATCTATCTTAGAATAATAAATATTGAGTCATGCAAGTTGGAGTTGCCAAATGATCAGCACAAATCACAAGTCTTTTGTTTGGCTTCACACAGAATGACTGTGTGGGTGGCAAGTGTGCATGACTGTACCTTCTCTGTTGAGGATGCACTCACCAGGGCAGTCGCACAGCAGAATGGTTATTGTGTGCGGTTGTGCCGGATAGAGTGCCGAAGGGTGCGTGGAGAGGTGGAAGCCCAAAAGTGGTTCGTGACCCTTTCCCTGTGTAGTAAGAGTGCTGTTGCAGAGCAGCATCGGCCAAAGAATCTGAAATGGAAAAGAGTTGGCTTGAGACTGAGGTATTTGCTGTGGTCCTTCCAAATTGATGTCTAGACAAAGGTATATTCCCCCTTTGGTTCCTTGGCTTTGGTGTATCGCTTTGACTCGCGACGGGCACTTAAGTCATAGTGTAGTGAGAAAGATGGTCAGTGGATTTTAGTGGTGACTAAAGCGAATTCTCATCTAGAGCTGGTTGTGCTAGGAATGATATGGGTGTCAGTTCATCTTCTAGTGACTGTGGCAAACCTTGAAAAAACATAGAGCACCCTGGCCATCAGCCTCACCAGGCCATTACCATGATTGGATGAAAGATGGAAGTATGTGTGACTTATCATTCAGAGTGACATGAGTTGGAAGAGAAGGTCGACATGCAGGTGGATTGGGTCAGGTGTTGAGCCCTGAAAGGTTTTCTGGTAAGTGAGGGACCAGCAGCAGGGCCGGTGCTGCTCAGCGGGCGCAAAGAATTATTGGTTTGAGAGAAGTATAATTTAGGAGTTTATAGAGTTGTTCAGCCCTAATGCAGACAACCTTGGAGAGGACCAACTGTTTTAAAAAGGGGAATATGTAGGGCCTGGTGTCAGTGGAGATTGGTGATAAAGAAAGCATTCTGTTGATCATGGGAGGAGGGTTTGAAAGGGAAACACTAGTGCAAGGCCAGTTGTCATCTTTACTTTGGAATGTAGAAGGCGGGGTTTATAGTGGGAGATGTGTTAAGGGAGCATCCATTGTCTCCATGCATTTGACACTACAGGTTAGAGGAAAGTAGGGTAAGAAAGGGGGTATATTGTTCTGGAGGAAGGAAAACGTTGGGCAAAAAGGATGCTGTGCTTAATTTGAGCCGGTGTTTCCAGTGTGCGACACCAGCACTTAATTGTCAACACTTATTACAGTCTGCCACATGGGGCGCTGTTTATCTAATTTACAGATGAGCACATCAACAGATGGTTATTAAGGCAATATACATTAAAAATTACTAATATCTGCAGCCCAAGTCATTCTTCTAGCTTTGGGGGTCTGGGATAGTCTGAATTTTAAAACTTCTAGGCGTATGATGGTTAGTAGTTGTGTTGGAGTGTCATTGGCAGCAATGGTAGGGGCAATGGGTGGTGCGAGCCGCAGTAGCCGCCTGACGAAGGCCCTGGCTCTTATTCTTTTTACAAATTAAGCACTGGCACAAGAGTGTGGTGCATAAGTGAGAATAACTTCAGTAGTGAAAACACCGAAAAACAAACAACTTCTCCATCTCCCCACACAAAAACTGGAATTACATCTCTAGCTCTATCCGAGCCGATCCAACTCCCCTGCAATTTAGAAACAAATTGAAGACCCATCTCTGCTCAAAGGACTTCCTGCCTGCACAACCTCCTCTCGGCCTTTGAGAGTACCAGACCATATCCTTACATGTATAGAGAGGGACTCTAGTTTCTGGACTCCCAAACCGCAGAAACCTCTGGACTCCATCAGACTCACCTTATCCGTGAGTAAAGTTTTTCGCTTTCTTCTTATAAGGTAGTTGGAAGCCCTCCTAAGTAGGCAGGGGGTGTTTCAGAAGTGAGTGAGTGTTACACGCACATGTGGATTTGTGAATAATGTCCAGCCGAGCTCGATAGGGCGAGGATTTCTTATTTATCAAAACCTGTTGGACTGCACAACAAAATATCCCTTGTCAATGCCTGATGAGTTGAAGCGCCACAACTCACTTGAGGCGGTGTCAATAACATTGTGTGGTCCACCCCCCCCCCCACTCTTCTGTAGGAGTGAATGTTGTG
Source organism: Lissotriton vulgaris (assembly GCF_964263255.1). Taxonomy (NCBI): domain Eukaryota; kingdom Metazoa; phylum Chordata; class Amphibia; order Caudata; family Salamandridae; genus Lissotriton; species Lissotriton vulgaris. The sequence continues at coordinate 83,834,538 of NC_141699.1, forward strand.
TTACACCCAACACTGATGCATGCCCCATAGGCCGGTGCTTTAAGGCCTCCGCTTACGCCTTCTTGCGTCCTGCTTGAGAGCTGGCCATGCGCAATAATTGCGCCGGAGTACTAAAGTTAGTTTTTTAGGAGATCAACTCCTCATTTGCGCCTGCTCAGCCGCGAGAAATCCCCACACACTGTGCACAGAATAAATTGCACAGCGGCACCATGCCAGGGACACCTGATTGTTGCGGCATAATGGCGCTTGGCTCAGCGTGCGGCGGGACGAGCGGTAGCTGGAAGGCGGGAAGCTGTTGGGCCAGGCCTCAGCGGGGGTTGGCTACCTTCATCAGACCCCTGCCCGGCAAGCCTACTCAAGGCCTCGCTGGTGGTGATAGCACTCCGCTACCATAAGTGGACACCACTTTCCTTGCTAGCGGGGGCCGCCGACTCTCCCCACTTCCATGTTTCTCGTTATTCCAGCACCTTCCGCTTGACTTGCAGTGGCGGATAAAGTGTCGCACCTGCTGCTGGAGCTTTCGCTCTGTGCCTCGCGATGGTTGGTGCTAATATCCTTATTAATAGCAAAGATTTGCAATTGTATTATTCATGGGTGAACTGTGAATTTTAAGTGGGAAGTACGGGGGAAGTAAACTGAGCTCATTACACCTTTTATTTTCTCACCTTCTGGGCATAGAAAGAACAAACAAATCAACATGGCAGCTAGAAATAAATGCCTGGTGGTCCTGGCTCCCCTTTAGTTAATTTTACTTGTCCTAGTGTGAAAACATATCGGCCCACGTCTTGTGTGATGGGCCTGGCTGGTGGAAACACATGTTTATCTGGTAGATTTAGTTATGGCATTGACATGGAACTACTTATGCCCATGGAAGAAATACAAGGAAGTTCTGCTGATGAAATGACCAACCTCCACCAGTTGGTACCAATTAACAGTTGAATAATACAACTGGGGTGTTCTCCTTAGCTGTTCATTAGTTGTCCAAATCTTCATGTGGCCTTGACTGGATCCACTGTGATCCACCTGTATTTTGCAGTGTATTTTTTAGGGGTGTTTGCACGTAGTTCAGGCCTAGCGTGAGACGGGAGACGATGGAATACTCGGCGTCCTGCCGAGTGTGGGTTACCGATCCACAGTAAAACATTCACATGTGCTTAACACATGAGTACCTCTAGAACACATACATGTTTACAAAAAGAGCACATGTCCAGTGGTGTGAGGGGAGATAGGGTAACTGGTGTGACCGTTCAATGGTCATTTCCATCTGGGCTCCCAGCAGGTCAGGGACTCTATCTCTTCTGCATTTAATTCCCTGGTCCCTTGGGCTCAGAATGTGCATCCTCATGTTCCACAATGGGGAAGAAGTGAAATAAAATACAAAAAAAGAAAAATTATAAACACTAAAAATGTAAAAAAAGATTACCATGGTCTTCTGAAACCAATACTATCAGCTGGAAAGATGTACCTGATGGGGTAGATGCGTACCTAATACTGGGGCGCCGAAGCTCTTCTGAACTGATACCTTGGGTCCTCACTCAACGTTCAGTTGACCTTCCTTACTATGTAGAGATGTTTGACCGTTCCTAACGAGCATCGCCTACGTAGACGTCAATCAAATCACATCTGGTCCATAGTCCAACTTTCTTTGTGGTCTCCAGGCCTCTCCCAATCAATGGTCTTCTACTCAGGCCAGAAAGGTTAGAATAAAGAACTGTTGTGTTGAAGATTCATTGGCAAAGGACCATTGGTTGGAAGTGGTCTGTAGCTGTCCCAGGCATCACGATGATTCTTCAGATGAGGGTTGCAGAAACCTTTCCGTCAGTGCATCGGAAATCACTGTATGGTCCTTACTTATCGGCATCCCGGTCCCTCGAATGGTTCGCCTGATTTCCGATAGGAGGGTCTGGTCCAAAGCTAGTTGTCAGTCCTCAGTAATAGTAAATAGACTGTGTGAGACGGCACTCCCTGGCGTGAAAGGTGTCTGGTTTTAGATTCCTTTTTGGTGTTACCAAGCAGCCAATAATCAATCAGTCAATCAATCAATCAATCATTTGTAAACCGCTCTACTCACCTGTGAGGGTCTCAAGGCGCTAAGTAGGGGAAGGTGGGGGAGGGGGAGTGCTGCTACTGCTCGAACAGCCAGGTCTTGAGAAGTCTCCTGAAGGTCAGCAGGTCTTGGGTCTGTCGCATGCAGATAGGGAGGGTGTTCCAGGTCTTAGCGGTGAGGTGAGGGAATGACCTGCCGCTGGCGGTCGCTCGTCGAATGCGAGGAATGGTGGCGAAGGCGAGGTCGGCGGAACGAAGCTGGCAGTTCAGGGTGTAGAAGGTGAGTCATTCGTTGAGGTACGCTGGTCCGTAGTTGTGGAGTGCTTTGTGAGCGTGGGTGAGGAGCTTGAAGGTGATCCTCTTGTTGACTGTGAGCCAGTGCAGGTCTCTCAGGTGGGCAATGATGTGGCTGTGGCGGGGGATGTTGAGGATAAGGCATGCGGAGGCGTTCTGTATGCGTTGAAGTATTTTCTGGAGTTTGGCTGTGGTTCCTACGTAGATGGCGTTGCCGTAGTCCAGCCTGCTCCTGACGAGGGCCTGGGTAACCGTCCTTCTGGTTCCAGTGGGGATCCCTCTGTAGATCTTGCGAAGCATGCAGAGGGTGTTGAAGCAGGAGGAGGAGACGGCGTTGACTTGCTGGGTCATTGAGAGAGATGAGTCCAGGATGAACCCCAGGTTGCATGCGTGGTCGGTGGGAGTTGGAGCAGCTGCCAGCCACCAGGAGTTGTCCCAGGTGGATGGGGTGGAGACGAGGACGAGGACCTCCGTCTTGTCTGAGTTCAGTTTCAAGCGACTGTTCGGCGATGGCCTTCATTCCTTCGTGAAGGTTGGTTTTGGCAACGGCGAGTTCCTTGGTGAGAGAGAGGATCAGCTGGGTGTCGTCGGCATATCAGATGATTTTGACTTTGTGCGATCGGACGATGTTTGCGAGTAGTGTCATGTAGACGTTAAAAAGGTTCTGGCTGAGGGAAGATCCTTGGGGTACGCCGCAAGTGCTCTTGGTGGATTTGGATCGGAATGGGGGAGGCGGACTCTCTGGGTTCTGCCAGTGAGGAAGGAGGTGGTCCAGTCTAGGTCTTTGTCGCGGATCCCTGCGACTGTGCATAGGGTGTGGTGGCAGATGGTGTTGAAGGCGGCTGAGAGGTCCAGGAGGATGAGGGCCGCGGTTTTGCCATTGTCCTGCAGGGCCCTGATGTCGTCGGTGGCAGCTATGAGGGCGGTTTTGGTTCTGTGGTTGCTGCGGAATCTGTATTGGGACGTGTTCAGAAGGTTGTTCTCCTCGAGGAAGAGGGTCAATTGCCAGTCTTGTCGATGACTTTCGCCAGGAACGAGAGCAGGGAGATGGGCCGGAAGTTCTTGAGGTCCTTTGGGTCTGCCTTGGGTTTCTTGAGAAGGGCGTTGATCTCGGCGTGTTTCCAGCTCTCCGGGAAAGTTGCGGTCTCGAAGGAGCTGTTGATGATCTTCCGGAGTTGGGGTGCGATGATACAGCCAAAAGGTGCGAAAAAAGGAAAACAGATTTGGGTGGGATCACTTGTGGCTGTGGTCCGCTGAAAAACCAAACAGTCTGCATTTCAAAATAGTCATCACGCTAAACAGAAAATAATCAGGTACTGAACAATATATCATTCATTCGTTCCAGTTACTCTCTTTTGTTACTTTAAACTAAGTGCTTGTGGAGTGATGGTTTGAAAGGTCAGTGCCTTTCATTCTTTCTCGTACTTCTTTCTGGGTCAAACAATTCTCTGTCAACTGGAAACATAATGGAGAACCTTAGATTTCAGCTGGGTAAAGCACCCTTGCCCGCACACAGAACTGGAAACTTTAAACCAAAGGGAACTTCAAGAAGTCGTATGCATGCAAACCTAAGCTGTCTCCTACACCTGCAGTCTGTCATAGACAGAGCGTCTCAGAGAGACAGTCACAGTCTGGTAAACATAAGGTTTCACACACGCAGAGCGCTTGAGAGAGAGCGATTCTCACACAGGCGTTGTCTCAGACATGCAGAGACTTACACGCAGTCTGTCACAGGTAGAGCGTCTCAGAGAGACAGTCACACAGCCTCGTAAACATGGTCTCACACATGTAGAGACCCTGAGGGACAGATTCTCACACAGGCAGTGTCTCAGACATGCAGAGACTCACACGCAGTGTGTCACAGGTAGAGCGTCTCAGGGAGACAGTCACACAGCCTCGTAAACATGGTCTCACACATGCAGAGACCCTGAGGGACGGATTCTCACACAGGCGTCTCAGAGACACACTCTCTTACATTGAGAGTCTCACAAAGGCACAGCAGACTGATTCCCAGTGGGACAGACTCTCAGACACAGTCTCATCCAGATTCTCACACGCGTTTTTTCACTTCACATAAGGTGACCAAGATCACCTCGGGCAGCAGGTTGGAGTGGTTTGGAAGCGCCGGGATTCATGATGGCTCCATTGACTGCAGTTCGGGTCCAACTGCTGAGCAATCCCCAGCTGAACAGTGTTTGCTTCCCTGAGACGGATCTGAGCCTTTGCCACCCCTGGCAGCCTTCTTTTTCAGACCTGTATGTAGTTCCTAGATTCCTGTTGATGGCTAGCTTGGTGCACCATGAGTTGGTTGATGCTGGGCATTGGTACCCAGCTCTAAGGGGGTCCAGAATCAGCATCTTTGAGGCCTGAGCCCAGGCCTTCCGAAGCCCCCAGGAATGGCTGCAGGGGTATGTGGCTGTCTCCTGCACACAGGCCCAGCTCCAGGGTTCGGGGTCTGGGAGGGCGTTGAGAAGCGTGGGTGGCCCGTAAAGATGAACGGGGCTGCCTAGCGTTTCCCAGGCGTCTAAGAGCTAGCCCTGGGAATGCGGGCAGTCATGGAGGGGGGGGACTCTTTACTGCCCAGGTTGTGCTTACTTTGTTTGCTCATTATTTCTGAAGGTTGTACCTTAGAACTGTCTCTTCTGCTTTCTCCTCCTCACTCTCCTCTCCCTCCACCTCACCCACCTCTCTCTCCCCCTCACCCACCTCTCTCTCCCCCTCACCCACCGTTCCGCCCTGTTGTCCTGCCCACCTCACCCTCAACTCCTTCCTGCCTCACGCTCTCCTCTCCCGTCTCAACCACCTCACCCACCTCACCCTCCTCTCGCTCTCTGCCACAGACTCTTCGCTCTCTCTGCCTCGCTCTGGTATTTCTCTCCCTTTGCCATCCTCTTTATCTCTGCCTCACCATCTCCCTTCAATCTACCACACTTTCTTCCCTCCCCCTAACACTTCATTCTCTCTGCTTCACCTTCCTTCTCTTTCCACCACCACCTCTCTTCTTCACCTCTCACTCTCTTTTCCACCTCTCACTCTCTTCTCCACCTCCACCTCTCACTCTCTTCTCCGCCTCTCACTCACTTCTCCGCCGACTCTCTCCTCCTCCACCCAGTGCCTGAAATGGAAAAAGTGCTCGAGTACCTGCTTATTTCTGAGAAGTGCAGATACTCTCCAATGAAAAGTATTACGTCTCTCGAGAAGTGACGGACTCTCCCCCTCAAAATAGAAAAGTGCCGGTACTCCGTCCGGGCAGTACCGGCCCATTTAAAGCACCGCCTCCACCCCACCGTTGACTCTCTGCTCCTCCCTCCGTCTGTCAGCCTCACTCCCTGCTGCATTTAGGGTAACGATTGTATGCATGTAACAGCAGCTTAACCCGTTACAAGTGTTACATTCTGCTGTCATCGTGTGTACTTGTGAGTCCTGAGGTCAAATAACGCAAGACCAAGTCAGCGTTTCAGCCTTATGAGGTCGATGAGTATTGAGTGCCATTCCATTGGTTATTACTACCATCTGCCATTTAGAACTTAGAACGGGCGGCAGTGAAGTACCAACACGATATAAAGACATGTTGTTGCTGTTGAACAGGAATTCTTTCAATTGTAAGTGAAACTGACCTTCCCAATATCAATAAAACCTGATGACACGCGTTCAAATGGATACACAACACCCTGTTGCCCCTCCCCCACTATACTGTGCAATCCCACTGTGGCGTCGCACTTCATTAAATACGTCTTGGAAATCAAACACAGAGGGGGCCCCTCTCTGCATTTGCAAAAGAAGCTTCTGGAATGCAGCTGGCCTGTGTGACTCGATGGGACATAAACCAACAGCGCCTAGAAGCAGGAACAGCTCACAAGGTGGTCTGTGTGGCGCTAGGCCACACCAGCAGCAGCACTGCTGTCGGTAGTACCCAGAAGCACTGACAGCTTACAAGGCGCCCTGTGTGTGGTGCTAGGCCACACCAGCACCAGCCGTGCTGTCGGTAGTGCCCAGAAGGCAGAAGCACGGACAACGGGTGCGGCGCTAGGGGACCCCAGCAGCAGTACAGCTGTCTGTCTGTGGCTCTCGGAAGCGCGCGGAGGCGCGAGAGGGCACATGGACAGGGAGCCTGACAGCGCCTGGAAATAGAGGGCTGAACCCAACCTTCAGTCCTGAGTAATGGCCCCGAGACAGGAGGGGGCGCTGCCTAATGTCTGTTAACAATAAAGCGGCCCCTCCTTATCAGGGCCTGTCAGCCAGTTAACGGCCCCGTCCTCTGTCAGCCAGGGAGGCATGCCTTCACGCTCCAGCGGGTTTATGGGACAGCTTTAAGAGCCGCGGAAGGAACGGGCGGCCACGCCGGGCTGCCTTGGAAAGGGCTGGCTGCGCGGCTTTAGACTGGGCCCGGCTCACGCTGGCTGCTTTCCCGGGTCAATGCGTCTCCCCCCCCCCCCCCCCCCCCCCAGCCCCCCTTCTGAGCTGCTAGCCAAGACCCCGGGCCTGCAGAGGAAGAGAGCGCCGCATCCAGTATCTCACATCTATTGGATTTATTCCTTCTGCCTTGGGAAGTTGGGGGCGCTTAAGGTCCATTTCGACAAGATTGCGGGACGAGGCGAGGACTCCAGATGCGCAAAGTCCTGGGGTTGTCTTTGGCACATCAGTCATTGCTTTTAGGCGTGTTGATCCAATTGCATCAACTTGAAGTGCACCAGGACTACATTTCCCAGAAGGCATTACTTCCATAATCTAAACCCAAGAGTGCAGCACTGCCGTCTTAGGGACATGGAGTCCTGAAATATACATTCAGCAGGACCAGGAGTCAATCGGAAACATGGAAGGCCTTTGGCCTAAAGATGTCCCAGACCTACAGGGGGAACAGTTAAGAACGTATGCGTCAAATTCGATAACTGCCTATCCTTTCAAGCACAAATCGAGTCCATGGTAGGCACATGTTTCGGTCTTCTGCATATACTCATAAAGTTCTTACAGTTTCTCTCATTTTCTCCAAGAAAGGCGGTCGTCCGGGTGCTTTTAACCTCTAGGCTGGACTATGGAAATGCCCTAAATTTGGGACTTCTTGGCTGCCTGCTCAACAGACTTCAGATGGTCCAGAATACGGCAGCCCACGTTCTCCTTAGCCTTCCTCCGAGAACGCACGTATTCTCGCACCTTCGTGCCTTTCCCATGGCTCCCATAAAGGAAGAGAATCCTCTTCAAAGCGCTAGTCCTGGCCCTTAAGGGTCTTCATCTCACAAGTGCTGGCTATCTTAGGGTCAGAATCGCTTCTATGGCCCCTCCAGAAACCTGCGGGCTGCTAACAACCTTCTGGCGAGGATCTCTAAGGTTGGCCGCATCAGAACCGGAGGACGGGCCTTCGCTTATCTTGGGCCAGCTGCATGGAACACGCTTCCTCTTGAGTTATGCTCAGTGGATGCTAGGTCACTTTTCAAGAAAAAGCTGAAAACCTGGCTTTTTCAACAAGAGTAGACCATGCGACTGCACTCTGTAGTTGTCCGACAAGCGCATCGCCAGGACACTCCTTGAGTAGCTGTGTGCGCTACAGGTCGCATTTCATTCATTCAATGCAATGACGTCGAGGCTGATAGATGGGGTCCCCCTGGGTCGTAGTTAGAGGTACATGGGGTGGGACCCTTAGACCCCGGTTAGGGTCTCACTTGGCAGAAGTTCCCACCATGACACACTAGGCCGTAGGCTTGGGGTTGGCAGAGTACCACGCAGAACATCTATGTGCACGCTTTCAAGATTGTAGAAGATGCTTTGGTGGGTCCCATCTGTTGTCATTTGTTTGTACCGCCTCCTCATGCATGTTTAAAATGTACACCTGTATCAAGGTGACCAGATGCTCACCGGAATTGAACTCTACGAGGGGGTCTCGCGGGTGATTGCGATGAGGCCCTACATGATTTGTGGTCTACAACTCCAGGAATTCTGACCTATCCCACACCTTAGAAAGTAGAAAATAGATAACCCCGGTACCATTCCGTCCTAGGGCTGGCCACCTCTCAGCATGTTGGCAGGCCACTGTGTGCCAGTCCTGGCCTTTCAGTTCACAGATCCATGTTAATGTGTGTGATGGTCCACTCTGGAGAGGTGTGGTGCAGCGGCCAGGGCAGCTGACTTCAGAGCACAGGTTCGATCCCCAGCTCCAGCTCAGCTCAGCACCATGTGTCTGTGGGCAATAGCTCACTTAATTTCCACAACGGCCCCCAGCGCCTTGAGACCGTAAGGGTTAGTAGTTCGCGCTTTACAAATACGGATTTACTCAATTCCACTGAAGCCATTCAGGACAGCAACTCCCAGAATGCACTCAGCCCAAAACTGCAAACCTAGGATAGGATAGGATAGGATAGGATGTAGATTTGTAAAGCGCGAATTGTTGCCCAAGGGCGTCCAAGCGCTGAAAACACCAAAACCGACCAGAGAAAAAAACACAACAGAGGGAGGAGGAAATTAGACTGGATGAAATAGGAAGGTTTTTAGTTGTTTGCGGAAAGTCGTGTGATTAGAGTTGGATCTTAGGTGCAATGGGAGGGAGTTCCAGGCCCTCGCCGCGTTATAGGCGAAAGACCTACCTCCAGATCTGGATCTCCTTACTCTCGGAGTGACTGCCAAGAAGGACTGGTTGGATCTTAGATTCTTATTGGGCCTATAGTGAAGGATTAGGTCCTGTGTGACCATGGGGCCAGAGTTCCAGAAGGACTGGTGGGATATGCACATGGCTTTGAACAAAACCCTTTGGCGTACTGGTAGCCAGTGAAGAGAGACCAGCCCAGACCTTACTGACTGTCTGTGAGGGATGTCAAGTAGCAGACGTGCGGCGCAGTTCTGCACAACCTGTAGCCTCCTCAAGGTGGATTCCGGGGCTCCGAGATAAAGGACATTATTAAAATCGAGACGAGATTGAATCAGGCCTTGTACCGCTGCTTGCTTGGCTTCCATGGGAAGGTGGGGGAGAATTTTCCTAAGCATCTTCATGATGCCGAAGCAGGTAGCCGAAGGTTTGGTGGCTTGTACGCCAAAGGAGAGAGAGTTGTCCATCCATATTCCCAGACTTTTTATGCTGTTTTTGGGAGTAGGTAGGGGGCCCATACTGGGTGGCCAAAGGGTGGGCGGGAGGCTGGGGACCGAGTTGCCGATGACCATGAGCTCGGTTTTATCTCCGTTTAATTTTAAGGATGATTGGGACATCCAGGATTTTACCTCCTCTATGCACTCTCTGAGGCCGCTCTGTACAGGGAGATTGGTCTCCTGTGTCAGGGAGACCACCAGCTGCGTGTCGTCCGCGTAGGAGATGATCTTAATCCCAAACAGACGGACGACATCAGCTAGTGGTCTCATGTACAGGTTAAAAAGTGCCGGGCCCAGAGAGGAACCTTGGGGGACGCCGCAATTCAAGGAGATGCTGGTGGAGACTGAATCACCATCAAACACTTGGAAAGATCTATCTTCCAGGAAGGACCGGAACCAGGTCCACGCTTTGCCCTTAATCCCGACCTGGGCCATACGGTCCAGCAGGGTGACATGGCTGACCGTATCGAAGGCCGCACTAAGATCAAGGTGGATCACTGCCTAGGTATTCTGATGGCATTGCATCAGTTGGCACCCTATTTGGCAGGTGTTCTGCATTCATATGGAGACTGAGGGCCTCGCTCCACACACAGCTCATGCCAGTACATGGCTGTGGCATGAATAGACTCCCTGCTAAGGTTAGCCACGTTTGTTCTAGTTACCTCCTGTGACTTCAACTTTAAATCTGAAAGTTACAATGTCTGCAGTAATATTTTTTGACAAAGCCACAAAATAGATTTACTTCCTTTTAGCGCAGAGTTCTCGGTGGCTGCGGCATCCGGAGTCTGTCTTTTCCTCTAACCTTTTCCAAACCATCGAACAAGCATGTTGGCGTGAGCTTTGGAGAAAGAAGCCATCCATTTGAGCAGAATATGCTTTTTGAAATTTTCTCAGCAACTTGTGGCTAATGTTCACTTGCATAGCAGGAATGCCCAGGCGTGTGTGCAACGGGCACAGGTCTTACTGGCACTGCTGCAAAAACTGTTCCCTGAAGCCCAGTCAGTAGCGATCTTCTGTTTATTATTATGCTAAAACGTGATTTACATTCCTGGTACTTTAATCTGCTCATGGTTGGCATCTTGCCTGACTGCCTTGAACCTGGTTTACATTATTATGCCCCAGAAGAAGGGCACTTGGGGTGGACCTCTCTCTGAGTGCCTTGGCACATGGTAGGGTATAGCCCCCCTTTGAAAGACATGCCACCAGAAGATTAGCAGATGGTGCAGAAAATGTTAAACATCTTCAGAGGTTGGGGCATGAATATAAGACCATGCACATTTTAGCCTCTGAGACCAAAAGTCGATGTACGAACCTCTTTCCAAACACCGGATGCGTGACTCATGTTTACATTTAAATGTGAAATGGAAGTTAAGGGGTTTCCTAATTGTACTTGACTTACTGGCCTCTGTGTAATCTGATTGGTCTTTCGTGATTCTGAAAGCCTACTGGCTGCCTTGGAGTGCTAACCTTCAAATTAAGGTTTTGAATGCAAAAACTTGAAAGTTTGAGCAATATTAGCCCTAGGGGATAATTGTCACCCAAGCTTCTTGTCCCCCCACCCTCTCGGGAAACACAAACCCCTTCTGGATATTTCTGTGCTCATTGGATAGTCTCTCTCTTCTCTTTCCATTTTCAGGGCCTTTCGTTTTGTGTAAGCTCAGCGTAAAAGGCAACTAAATTGCTAGGTAGATCGGAGCAGCGGGAAACAGAACAAGCATTACTTGAAAAGGTTTAAAGCAGCAGGGCGTTTTTGTCCTGTTTTTTTCAAACCGCGGAGCAATAAATACAGCGCACAGCGGCGGCGGAGCGCTCAGAGCGCGTAATGCGGATCCGCGCCGAGGTCTGCCGGATAATCCCATAAAAGCCTGCGCTGCTCTGCTCAGAGTTGAGAAACAAAGCTCTGTCCCCCGATGCTCCCGGCGGGGGGAGCCGCTCACCTTTTATGCTTCCTTTCGGTCTGATTATTATTATTCCGCGCTGAAGCCCCTGCGCCCCCCACATCCCCGCCGCTTACAGCGGGGCAAGTGGCTTCGCGGGGAGGAGTCGCACGTGGTGGTGGTTTGCCGCCAAAATATTTGATGGCTTCCTCTGTACCATGAGCCATCACCAGGCAAGCACGGCCTCATGGGGGACCCGCCCCCATGCTGTCCTACCTCTGGGGGGTGGGGCAAGCACTCTGGTGGCTTTGAGGCTCAACCGCTGCTGATGAGTGATGGTGAAAGGAGGGAAGGTCCATTTTGAGGGAACTGCACTTTAATACGCTATACATTTTGAGGGCAGGTCTGATAGTCCAGCAGTGAGCAGGAACAGGGCTGACTTCAAAGGCCGGTCCCTCCGTCCCATCTCTGAAGCTCGCTAGCGCGCTATATCGCATTGTTCCTTGTTGTCCCCGTGCACAGTGAGAAGTGGTGTCTTCCTTCCACACCTGTGAACTTTTGAGTGGATTCAGGAGAACGAGAACGATCAGAAAGCGGGGTGCGATTGCAGCCATTTTTAGAAGAAATGGGTCAGGGGGGCCGTCTGTGAAACATCTGCAATGTCTCCTGAAGGACAGGGAATCCTAGAGGCTGCAGGGACGAGTGAGCGCAGGAGGTGCGTAGCATAAGTGAGGTGTAACTGTACCTGCAACAACACGCTATAACCGCTGAGACTCACCGACCAGCAGCTCCGTTCTAAAGTACTGAGGACCCTTGACCCTGGAAGTCCTAGGCTGCCATCTTGACCAATGAAGAAGACAGTGGTTGATTTGGCGGCCATCTTGACCGATGAAGACAGTGGTTGATTTGGCGGCCATCTTGACCAATGAAGACAGTGGTTGATTTGACGTTGTGATGGATACCTTCTTCCATTGTAATGTGGGGCACGCACCAAGGAACACCCTCTGCCAAAAACACAAGAGCATTACATGCTGTGTACTCCGTATGGTGTGACATACCATACAATGACGTAAGGAGTGGAGGAGTCCTACCTGGTCTGGGGAACGTCTCAGGAGGCCGCTGACTCAGGATCTTGGACTGGAAGGCACACCATCCGGCCGTCGGCGTGAAAGCGGCACAGGATTGACATTGTGAATCTCGAGCAGGGTGAACGTAAGGGTGCTACCAACCAAAGCTTTTAATGAGGCTCAGTGGGTGCCCAGTTTGGGCCGGTGCCAGGCATGTCCTCAACATATATCATTTCAGTGCCAAGATGCACTTCAGGGTGAACATGGGTTTAATCAATACACATTTAATGTTGTCAGATACCTGTAAATCTGGTTCATTTCTTGAAGAGGGGACACAGCTTCTCTGTCCAGGATTCAACCTTCCGGCACTATTTTGTTGTTGCTCAAAAACTAAAATGTGATGAGACCATCTTTTGTAAGGCCCAAAATGGCTTTTTGATCCTAGTCAAGTTTTATTACTCTCTTATCCACCTTGCGGCAGTGCCTAGTCTGCTCGTCCTCTCAGTCTGGTACCCAGTTTCGGATATCTGGGGAATGCTGCAGTTTACTGAACCTCTCCCACGTTTATTCCCCCGCTTGTCCACTCGAGGAGACATGTCCTTGCAGCACATCCATGTTCTAACCTGCAGATAGCATGGTCCAAACTTTTCCCTTCCAGATGATTGAGGTAAACCAGGAAAGTAGGTCAGTGGACTGATTGGCCAACCCAGATCTTTAGGTCTGCTTCAGGTCATACATCCTATCACAGGAGGCCTGGCTCAGACTTCCGTCCTTTTAAAGTCTAACCATGCTCTTCATTGCCTCATTCTGTATCTTCAGCCGCCATCCTATGCATATAGTGGTAAATTTACCCCTTCTAACTATGCTCTTTACTGCCTTATTTAGTATCTTCAGAATTTACTCCTTCTAAAAATGCCCTTTGCAGCCTATTTTTGAATCTTTAGCCATCCTGATTCCATATGCTGTGGGTCATGAATTTACTTCTGCCAGTCTTGATCTTCCTGTTTCATGCTGTCTTTTTAACTTCCCAATATCATATGCCTAGTTGGTGAATTTACTCCTTCCAACCGTGTTCTTTACTTCCTCATTCTGTATCTTCAGCCGCTTGATGTCGTCTGATCTCATATGCCTTAGTGTAATTACGGCTCTACTGAAAGGGTGTGTTGTTCCATCTGAGCCATCTGGGATGGATAAAGCTCTACCACATTCCTTGATGATGTATCTTCCATATTCACTTTGAAGTATGGATTTTTTAAAATTTTCAACAAGTAATCTGTGTGATCTGGAATCCGAATCTTTAAAAAGTAGAAGTAAACCTTGTAATGCTGTGTTTCATGCCTTCCAGCTTCAGGATACTTGTGTTGAGGACTGAGGATGAGCCATTTGCTGCTCATTCCTTCCTTTTCTGCTAGAAATATGTTTAGGTCTGGCCTGACAGCACAGCTGTCCACAAAACCTATTGTTACTGTTCCCTTAAAAAATACATAGCTTTGCCTCTGTCCAAATAAGTACTTATAACTTGTTCTGTGCAAATCCTCAAACTAAATAATCCCAAAAAAACATTGCCCACGTCCTCTCTTCGGAGTTTCCCTAGAATATTTGGTAAGAAAATAAGGAGGGCAGCCGGTACCACCAGAGAAGTCCCTACTTTAAATTTAGGGGTGCAGATAGGGGCAAGGTACACTGATGTTTTTTTATAAGTTTCCTTATAAGTGCTGTAGGATAATCCTAGGGGCCTAAATCCCAGTAAAATTCCCGGAGAAGGTGATTCCTGGGGCTCAATGCATACCACCACGACCCTGAGAGATTTTGTAAACCGCGGAGTCCGAGAACAAGAACTGATAACGTAATTTCTTTTCTACCAGTCTTAACAACTCCTATGTTCTTCTAGACCGAGATCCGAATTTATTAGGAGTTTGAGTCACCCATGGCTTATGACCTGCCAGGGAGGTCATAGAAAGATGGGTGCCAGGAGGCGAAGGGGTGCTTCGTGTAGAGTACGGGTGGTACGAGGTCCCTCCGTTGCGTTGGCCGAGTAGAGGTTTTGGATGGCTCGGATGCTGATATGTGCGTCAATGTCTGCCTATCTCACGCTTTATCCCACCGACTCCCCCGCCATCTTTCCCACATCAAAAGAATCCGATCACATAAATGGGACATTATTGCCGCCTAGAAGCAGGATTCTGATCTCGAAGCGGGACTTGGGCGCGATTACTTATTCCATTTGATGTCTCCTTGCTTCTGCATTTTCTGCCTTTGTTAAACGAGAGGGTTGGTTCACAGTCTGCCCTTTGGCCTGAATATTCCAAACCATTGCAATGGAAAGCAGCTTTAATCTCTCAGAAATTATTTCAAAGCAGGTTTTCAAAGATTGTTGTCTTAGCTTCCTGCAGAAACTAAAAAGCACCCCCGCGGGACCCTTCAGCCTCTTCTTGCCCCCCCATGTCTCAAATAAAGTCCTTCCCACGCTTCATAATTTGAGAAAATACAATGCATAGTGGGAAAAAAACAATGGTGCCTGATTGCATTTATGTATTTTTGCTAAAGTGGAATAGCAGGCATTGAAAGATGTTTTAAAAGTTTAGTTTACTTAGCAACAAATTATACTTTTAGAAAATATGATGGCCTTGAATGACCTTTTAAAATCTGATTGTGTGTGTGTGTGTGTCCACTTTTAGCAGACTAGGCTTAAATGGTGTACGGTGCACTACGGCTACTTCTACTTTCATTATACAGGCATGCCTTCATTGGCATTTACCAGGTCAGTGAGTCAATTGCACCTGTAGGGCACCACATAGGCACATCTACACTCACACTTTGGGGGGTTTGAATTAGAGATATTATGCAGAGCGTGTTTAAGGTAAGAGTAAAAGTGAATGTTTGTGATTTAAGAGTTGGTAATAGTGTATGGTTTGGAGTTAGGCCTGGAGTCGGAGTAAGAATCCAGTTAGGGGTAGGGTTCGGTTGACCTTCGTGTATTCTTTTGAATCAGCATTTGCTTTAGGATTAGAGTAAGGACTAAACCTAGATTTGCAAGGGTTTACGTTAAAGCTTAGGATAAGTTTGATGTAAAGAACATAGTTAGATTATCGAGAATGGATATGTTTAGCATTTTTTAGAGCACAGGTTATGTTAGATTAAAGGTTAGGGCTAGGCTTAGTCTAATGGTTAGCAATAGTTTTACTCCAACGATGGGGGTAATCTTGAAATCGGATTAGACGTACGCTGAAAGTGTTTGGTTCAAATCTAGGAATAGGTTAATGGTTAAGGTTAGGCAAACGTTACCATTTCTGTTATTGTTAGGATGGGGTTAATCCCAAGCCTAATGTTAGATGCTGGCTAACAGGGTTAGGTTAGAGTAGTGGTTAGGCCTAGACTACTGGTTAGTTTTAGTATTATAGTAACGGATGTGATTAAACTTAAGGTTATGTTTATATAAAGGTTAACTGTTAGCCTACAGTTTAGGTGTAGAGTTAACATGATGGCTCGGATTAGGCTAATGTTAGTGTTATGGTAATGGATAGGTTTAATCTTCAGGTTAGTGTTAGACATAAGCTAACAGTGTAAGGTTAATGGTTGGGCTAATTTTTGGCTTAGGCTAACCATTATCATTAGTATTAGGACATAGAATGGGTTTAATCTTAAAGTCAAAGTAATACATAAGCTAAAGGTGTTAGGTTAAAAGTTAGGTTTAGGGTAATGCTTAGCACTGGTGTTATGGTAAAGGATGAGGTAAACCTCATAGTTTGGATTAGGTGTAGGATTATGGGTAGTGTTTGAGTAAAATGGTGCAGTTAATTTTAAGGTAGGTGTAATACAACTGACTGCTATGGTTAGGGTTACGGCTGATGTAGCCATTCGGATTATGTAGTGGAGCTAAGGTAGTGGTTAACCCCTTGTAATGCGGGGCGGATTCCCCCACTGTGCTGGGGGGCGTGCACAGCGCCGCAGTGCTCGTGTCTCGTCATGACCACACCCGTTTGTGTAGAACGTTCGCACAGCGAGGGAATTTTCCCAGCGTGTGAGCGTTCTAACGGTCATGACGAGCTCAGCTCGTCATGAGCACTCGAGCACCGTGGCTCATGATGAGCTCAGCTCGTCATGAGCGTTCAAGGGGTAAAGTTCATCCTATTGGTGCCCAGTTTATGAAGTGCTAAGTAAAGACAGTAACTTTTAAGATTGGAACCTACAAGAAACTGTCTATGATTTGAGAGCCTCAGATCCTCAAGTTGTGGCTGTATCCAGTTCCTCAGCTTGAGACCTCCTGCTACCTGAACATTGCTGTCTTCCTTAAAAAACGGTCCATAAGTAAGCACTGTAAGAGTAAGTATAGCTTGCAGGAAGTTCAGCACAAGCCTTCAAGGCACTCTAATAAAGCCCTAAAAATATCTGTGTTAAGAACAGTCATGTGAATAACACACCACCTCTTCGGGCTACAGTGGAGTGTACCATGGCCCTCTGAGCCCCCCGTCGGCCTCCATCTTAACTCGCACAACAGGATTGAGAGGCCGCAAGGCCACTGTTCATTGCTGCTAAGCAGGGCATGGCTGTGTCTTATCAGGTGTATCGTTGATCAGGCTTTGTCATCAGGGTGCTGATTGGGTGCCCTTTGGTGGAAGGGGACCGGTTTGATGTATGCTTGCGTGTAACTGATTTGATAGGATTTGTGGAATGCAACAAACGGGGTACAACAAAGTGTACAAGCCTTGAAAATGTCAGCACATTCAGAACACAGCTACTTGGCAATTTTTTATTTGCACAAATTTGACCATGTTTGGGCAAAACTTTGACCTTTTTATTGACTTCTCAGGATAAAAGAAGGTTAATTTAAAAGCTGTTTGACCCAAAAAATTGTCGATCTTGTTATCCCTTTCTGCTTGGCTCTGAATTTCACCCACTAAAGGCCCAATTGCTCTCTTCACTTCACTTCCTAAAGGTGCACAGTTGTCCCCTGCTTTAACCGTACTTCATCAAGCGACAAGGCTTTCAGAGCCCTTGGACTTCTTAGTTCCTTCTTTACCACCTTTCAGCAGTGTAGTTTCAAGGAACCTCAAAAATAGGGCGGGTCTCCCCTTTGAGTACCCGGGTGATCGGGGCAGCATGGAGGTCCTGCCCAGATATGGGTGTGTGGTTCTTTGCATGGCCTTCTCGTGTTCCTTTCTTGCTTGCACAGTGATAGTAGTAGTCATGGATGCACAGTGATGCCTACTATTGGTGCCTAGCCAGAAAAGGCTCTAGATCTTTTCTTTTTTGTACTACTTCACTTCTAGCCTGTTTATAGTCCAGCATTATCCTGATCCGTTGTGTAACATTGGTCCTTAGATGTACATGTTTTCAGCCAGGGAGGGAGTTGTGTTTGTCTTCGCTGGCTTGTACGAGTTCTCCATATGATGCCTTGTTAGCTTTTCACTGTGCTTCAAGTGAGCATTTCAGTGAAGGACAGAGTTCCCAAGATGGTGTCTCTAGAGCAGGGCACAACCCAAATGATACCTCTGTAATTGTCCTCAACACTGCCGGTCCATATTTCTTAACTCAACACATCGCTCCAGGGGGACGGAGTGCTCCCGATGAGGACACCTGAAACAACATGATGTTGCCTATGTTTCCAGAACTGCACCCAATACTCCAAGTGATGCCTCCAACACTGAACACACTGCCCCAGGTGCAGCATCCATTGATGGACACAAGACCCAGAATGTAACACCTAGAATAGGATACAGCCTTTGAGCTGAGGTTTCAGGAACCTGACACAGTACAAGCTGTCAGAACTGTTTACAGGTTATTCCAGAAAGAGTCTCCAGAACTGGCCTCAATCATACAAAATGTGCCTTGTGAACTCTAAACAGCAACTTAGATAAGGCTTTCAGATCAGATCCAGCGCCAGGAAGCTTCGGCGACAGTGCGCTTTACAAATTGCACCTAAGATAAGATAAGATAAGATAAGATAAGATAAGATCAGAACAAAATGCTCTTGGAGTGGTGTCAAGATCTGGTGTCAAGATCTGGACACAGTCTTCCTGGTGAAAACTTACTATAACTTTCAATTTTCTGCTAGCTAACCCTATCCCTGTGACTCGCCTTTCATCTCCTTTCTCTACACCTTTGATGCCTCGTGTAGCTTTTGTAGGTCATCTGATGGGACAGCACTGAGACCCCTCTCTTGTTTGGGGCTTCCAGAGCCTCCAATCTTATCCTAAACTTGTCTTTTAATGTTCAGGTGAATGATGTAGCGCTTGGGTGTGGTGAATACTACCGGCCACCTTCAAAGTGCCTCAGTATTTATTCCATTCTATAAGCCTCATGGTGGACATGTCATCACTCAAACACGTGTGTACCGGTGTTTTGTGTGTACATCTATACATTTGTACATATAGATGGTAAACCTGCCAACAGTGATGTGAGGAATAGTAAAGATGGTAGGAAGATGTGCAAAAGTACTGCTAATTTTCCTGATGTGCTCGCTCCCCTCTCCGGATATAATTACCTCTTTTACATGATTACCGTCTGGGAATTTCCTTTTCCCAAATTGACTTAAAATTGTTTATACTGCTGTAAGCTGATAATTTGATCAAGAGCCCCCTTACCTCCTCCAGGCGGTCTGTTGTGCCTGCTTCTCTGCTCTTTTTAACTCCTTCACTCTACCTGTTTTCAGCCTCTCAAATCTGCCTTGCAAATCTGCCTCTTAGCTTTACCTGCCGGGAACAAATCCTCCGTCTTGAGGGTGCGGAGTGGGCTCGTTGCCAACAGGTAAAATGATTCGCTGTTCGGTATGGGGGCGCCATTCCGCGGTCAAATCATAATTTCCTGCTATCCTCATGTCTGTTGGGAGATTCTTTCTTAATTCCAGTAGGCTTTGCGGAATCAGTGGGAAGATTACGGGTTTATCCCTAGAATCAAGTCTTTAATCCTGCAGGAATGTAGCTGGCACCCTTCTTTCCTCAGGCATGTTTTCATGATGGTCTGCTGTGGTTTCCCACCAGCAGCTGTTGTCACTTCAGAATGAATGGATGAATGATTGCACACTACCTATGGGAAGTTCCCAGGTGGGCCACCGTCAGCAGCAGCTTCTTGGCAACTCTTAGGTCTACAAGCCAACCCTAGTTGTGTTCTTGGTCAGCATGCTGTGTGAACTGTGCTGAAAATGTCTTATGGGATGAGGGGGCGTGGTTTTGACCATATCAGTCCTTGCGTTCCAGGTACAAAGGCAGCATTTATTCTTATGGGCCATCCTATAATGAGAACTAGTAGATGACTTCCAATTATAGCGTCTAGAAGCTTTCTTCGGCAATAGAGGCGAAAACAATGCTTCCCAATTAGAATTTATTTTTAAAAATCTGTGAAAATCCAGAAAACAGTCCTCTTTTGTTTGAGTGTGCATTCTGCCAGGCCAGTATCTCCACAGAATGACAGCCAGGGGTGAGGGTTTAGGGGTTATATAAAAAAGATGACATTTTGTTAAATGGCTGCAGTTGTTTGTGCTCAAATACTAATGTTTACACAGAAGTGTATCTTTCCTTTATAAATATCTGGTTATATCACAAAACCGGAAAGGTAGCCATTTATGAGTGCGCATGTATTTTATTGGCTAAATAAATGCGAAAATGTACTTGTTGCTAATTTATTTAAGAGGTTACCAAATAAACATGGATAAATACTGATACAAAGAACAAAGAAATCTGGCTACAGAGAAAAATGTGAAAAGAATCAATTCTAGAAATTCGGGGAGCCCTGTAATAGTGTTATAGATATTACAAGGGCTTCAAGAAAGGTTGCAGAATGTACTCAACAGTTTAGCCCCACTCGGGCATTAGTCTTACATCGACCACCAGAATCTGTTTTCAATCAATTTGCTTTTCTGTTTCTAATGTTGAGGGCGAGGAAGACCACAGAAAGGAAGAGGTACTTTGGAGGAAGTAAGGGTGAGGGATGAATATTCTTAGCCCGAGGGCTGATGCAACCTTGATTGTGAAGAAATTAATGACAAATGTCTTCATATTCTCTCGCGTTTTCTTTATTCCTAATTCATGTGCAATGAAGAAATGCTGTTTCCTTGCAAAAGAAATGGCGGGAACAAGACAGCCATGTTGGTGAACAAAATTATAGACTTTAAGCTCCAACAAAAAAAAATCTGGCTCTTAAATATGAATTGAGCCTCTTCAGGGTGTCGTTAGACCCCCGGGATTCTCATTTTGAGGGGGCTGTTGATGCAGTATTAAAGGCGCAGGTTTTCAGTCGCTGATTCGACATTGTGTGCACATTTCGTGTTTACCTAGTAGGGTTTTCACTCTTCAATGTGTTGCTTGGATATTAGAGGAACACGCAGTTTTCCCATGAGTAAAACTGCAAATATGTACCAACCTTTGTTGTGGAATGTTGACTGGGCAGATAAAACCCCCTGAGAACACTCCACAAGCTGTGATAAAAAGGGCCCTAGAATATTCAGAGATCACTGTAAATGGGATGGGACATGAGAGGCCGTTAGAACACCGGGCCTCTTCGGGGTGTAAAGTTGCCCTGAGTCGATTTCACCTGTCGCAATAAAACAGAAAGTTGTAGCATGCGGCGCAAAATGTGAAGTTTGAATAACGGGCTCTTTGCAAATCTCTCAGGGGTAAATGCCTGCTGCAGTATCCTACGTGTAACCTACGGGTGAAAAGTTTGCATTCTGGTGGGGCCACCTCAGCTTAAATCCTTCCAGGGTCGATGACGTGAGCACTATTTAGCTGTCACTATTTAGTTTGTGGCTTGTGCTGTATAAATAGTGAATACAATTGTTTAGTAGTATTAGTAGTATATAGGGAATGAGGGTGTAGCCAGTGAAGGGGCTTATAGAACACCACACTTGTGCACCAGTTTGTGTGTCACTATTGGGCAAACTTAGCTAGAAGTAACGGAGACCTGAAAAGAGTGTCCGAGCCCAGATGTGTGGTCCCACATGGTTCCCAAGAGGCTGATCAACATTTCTGACCTGTGTAGCGTAGTTTTCTTTGGACAGATGTATTCATTGGGTTTCTGAGTTGGAGGAGGGTTGGAGCAGTTCTGATGCGGGTGATGTTCCAGATTCTCCGGGCCTTGTTGCAGAAACCCTGCCTTTTGGTATCTTCCGTCTTGCGCGTCTCTATCTCATGTTTGGTGAGGTCCTCGCTCATTGGGCGGTGCAGCCAGCAGCCTGTGGTGATCGGCTCTTCGGCTTGGTCGTTGCTGGTGTTGCTTCTGAGTGTAATCAGTAAAAAGACTCCTTGAAACAGCTTCACTGGCTGCCCATCGAAGCCAGGATCACAATTAAATCCCTCTGCCTGGCTCACAGAGCAAGGAATGGCGGGGGCCCAGCCATACTCCGAGACCTCAATTTACCATATGCACCAAAGCGGTACCTCTGGTCATCCCATGTCCGCCTCATAAAGACTCTGAGGATCAAGAGATCAAGATGGGGAGTCAGATCTTTCTCATTCCTGGTCCTGAAGCTGTGGAATGACCAGGGAACTGAGGTTGCTGGAAGATGAACCCAATTTCAGGAAAAAAGTCGAGGCATGGCTGTTCTCATGATGATTAACCCATTGTTCTATTGCCAGCATCTCTTTCTACCAGCGCTGGGAAGCTTTTTTGGAGCTATGCACTTTAACCTTTTCAATGCGTCGGACAGCGACGTCACGGTGGGCGTGTGCAGTGGCCAGCCAGGGGCCGTCCAATCTGTGCATGCGTTGGATTCGGCCGCACCCCCGCGGAATGTCCGCTGCAGCGAAAAGGTTATAAATCCGCCAAACATACACATTAAAGGTGGTACAGCTGGTCTTGAAGATGAGGTGGGCTTGGAAGTGGAGTTCTGTCAGCAGTATGATGAAATGGTTCAAATTCTTCAAGGCCTCGATGAGGCATGCTGCTGCCTGTAATATGCCTTTCACGGGCTCTAATGGGTTCTCAGGGAGGCTGTGAGCAGAACATTACCTACATCCAGGCGGGAGAAGATCAGAGCTTGCATTGTTGCTATAAAGTTATCTACTGGACGGAAGGGTTTCACTTTTTCCAGGAGGGCGAGCTGGTACCACATTGTCTTAGATTTTTTGGCAATGTGTTCTCTGAAGGAGAGCTGAGTAGATTCTAAGCAGAGGACCCACCATCAAAAGTTAGTTTAATAGTGAGAAACGACTCTGGTTAGACCCCGTAATCTTAACGGGCTAGCCAGAGAATTTAAATGCAGCCCCTATTCAGAAGCGTGTTGCAGTCCTGAGACTTCTTGGCCCGCAGAGGCAGACCCACGGCTCTTGAGCTCCCACGGTTGTTTCGAGCCTGTCTCCTCTTGCACCAGGCCTGGCTTCCTGCTTGCCAATGGGAAAGGTCACATGGCCTTAGTTGTCGAGTTCTCAGCCAACTCTCCACAGCCAGCATGACCTTTCCCATGGAGGACTCCCTGCAACCAGGACAGCTGGTTCCTGCCACTTCTAAATGCACCTTCTCTCCCACCCTTGCGAACCAACCCACTCTTGCCAGTGACCTCGAGGCGGGCTCTTGCGGGCTGCTTCGCCGCTAGACCACGCGTGCTTCAAGTAGGGTCTTGATATGTTATGTTGAGCGTTTTGGGTGCCACTATACTGTTCCCTTGTTGTCCAGACCAGATAAACCATTGTGACTACACATTAGTATGTCTGCCACCGCTTACAACTGCCCGGTGGACTCATGTTACCTCTTGAGCAGAAAAGCCCAAGGAATCGCTCTGTTTGCTCTCAGGTCAGTAAGGCTCAGGGATGCACTTTCATCTGCCTATGGAGCAAAACAGATCAGAGAGTCACTCTTACCAATCCTGTGTGCAGACAGACGCAGGGACATGCTCCCACCTACCCATAGGTAAACAAAGGCCCTCACAGGGGGCACAGGGAGAACTCCACGGGGTGGCACTGCTGACTGCCCCAGTGGGCAGAAAGGTTCATAAATCCCACCCATTGGCAGAAATTGCTAGAGATATGCCTACTTCACCAGTGTAAAATGGCCTTGCAAGACCTCCCATCAGGTAAGGAAAAGCCAGGGTAGGCATTCCTTTCCGCTCCTTGCACAGAACAGAAAAGGTAACAGAACAGTTTTACGTGCCTTTGGGCAGAAAGGATAAGGACTTCCTTCATACCTACCCATGTGAGCAAAATGGGTCTTTACCTACGCTGGGAGCAGAAAGACCCAAGACAGGACTCTTCTTGCCAGGTGGGAAGAAAAGGCTCGAGGGATCACTTTTTCCTGCCCCCCTGGGCAGAAAGGCCAATGGATTTCTTTCTAACCAATCCATGCTCCCAAGTACGCATTACAAGCTCCTGTGGGCGTGATGGCGTAGGAATGCCCCTTTACCTGCCCCATGGGCAGACCTGCCACTGAAGGCATCCCTTCCTGCCCCTCAGCTGAGTTGGGCCTTAATGACACAGAGAGGGGTGCACGCAGAATGCCACGCTGATTGTGGCGCTGTGGTGGTTGTGTGGACCAACTGCATGTGTCTTTGTGACACCTTGGTGTTCTGTTTTGTGCGGATTGCCGCCTGTGAAATAAGGTACCCTGGCTAATAGCAGTCTTTTCATGGCACCTCTAAGTATAGGCTACGACAAGACGGCAGAACACATGATGCCACCCCCTCATCAATGTGTAAAGGCTGCGATGGAGCGTGGCCCCGCCCCCTTTCAGTGTTTACTGATATTGTGTGTGTATTTGTGCAGCGCCGGCCTCGGAGGCTGGCACGATTGGCAACTCTGCCTGCCTAATGATAGGTTACTTCCGCATTCCTAAGATGGCAGCATGGCCCCGCCCACTTCTGCTAGAAGGCCGTCATGAATTGGCTGGCGGATTAGCAGTGCGGGAATCAGCTGCAGGCTGCTCCTTTCTCGAAATAGGATTGGTTTTAAATGTGTGGAAGGTTACCGTAGCGCCTCAAGTCTTTTAGCGCTATTCGTGTAAGGGGCCTGGACAAATCTGGCCATTCATGTCTATGAGGCTGAGCTAACAAGCACACTGGAATTAAACATATCACTTCTTTATTTATGTGTCTGGGTACCCAAGTAAGGTTACAACTGCCCCGTGGACAGGAAGGCACAAGGACAGTCTCCTGTTTACCTCTTGAGCAGGGAAGCCCAAGGAATCGCTCTGTTTGCTCTCAGGTCAATAAGGCCGAGGGATGCACTTTCATCTGCCTAATGAGCAAAAAGATCAGAGAGCCACTCTTACCAATCCTGTGTGTAAAAAAGTTATGTTTAGCAAGGTGCTCGTCAATAAAATAAAAAATGCAGGTTGTAGTAAAAGAAAAACTGCTCCTTAAATATATTTGTTTTCTAATCAAGCATTGGCAAAGCCCATTAGTTTGGCCTGCATTCCTAGTTAAAAACTAGACCTATTGCTGGCTTTGCTCAAGCTGCTGGGCGCACAAAGTTTGTATTTCAGCAGTGACCCGCTGACAGGAGCCAGGAAGTTGCCGGGCATGCTGAATCTTATGAGGGGCCTGGTGGCTGAATGTCGCAGCCAAAGACAACCAGGGGTTATTCCTGTTACGAAAACCATTAGACCAATGACTCTTTGTCCTCAACAGCAATTCATTTGTTTTGCCATAAAGTTAAATAATTTGTCTTGAAGTGAAAAAACATATAAAAAATGTTTGCTTTTTGTTTAGGAATTAATAAGATGGTAGGAGGGGCTTCTTTAGCTATGATGGGCTCTAAGCCCCGCCTCTTCCATTGGCTCTCAAGGACTCTGTGGACAGGTAGGAGGTTAAATCCCTGCCCACTCTCTAAGAAGCCCTCACCTCTCTCACAGAAGGTTTTCTGGGTTGCCAGGTCTGGAATGGGACCACTATGTAGGAGGCGGAGGGATACACCAGCCAGCCAGTAGCATAAGGTGAGACGCGAGCCTGTCTCGGAGGAATGGGATTGAAAGAAGCTAATGGAGACAGGATGCTGGACTGGAGTCCAGTCAAATACAAACAGAACAATTGATGGACAGAATGCAGAACAATGTCATACATTCACCCCGTTACAGAGATTTGGGCCTAAATCCATAGTTGTTTTTTGCTCACCATGCCATTCCAGTTTGGCCCAGCCATATGCAAATCAGTCTTGACCCTGCGCCCAATGGGAACAGTCCAGGCCGAACTGCCAAGCCAGGTCCTCCCTGGACTGGTCACAAGTATCCTAGGACCGGTCCAGTCTATATATATTGTAAACAAATGGTCTTATGACAACCACGCTATCAAGCCAGACCTAGAAAGACATTTATAGCATGGTCATGAGGTCAATGCTAAGATCACAGCCAGGTAAGGAGAGCTTTATGAAGCGTGTCCACCTTCCCTGCCCCGGTTGTTAGTGGAAGAAGAGAATGCATCATCACGGAGTCCACAACATGTCTGAAGGGCTCACACTGACCGCGAGGAACTACTTATAAACTAATGGGTGCATCTTGTAGTCACTCCCGCACATGGTACCTCCCTCAGCACCCACCTTTCCCTTCCATAATCCAGGCCTTCTACCCATGTTTCACATGTCGCACCTGCACAAGGGTCAGTGACTCATGTGTGCCACTGCCCACTCCTGAAAGAAGTGTAACTCGCCACTAAATGTCTTGTCACAGTAGTTTTGTGTCAGACACATGGTTCTTCAGCCCCTCCGCCTCCCACTCATCTCCCCTTCCCTACCGCCACCTCTCCCAGGCAGCATTTAAACTAATGAAGCGGGGCTCTTCCTGATGGGGACTTTCATGTCCACTGACTGCAGACAGCTTTGTTGAGCAGCAGTCGGGTGCCTATCCAGGCTCACCCCATCCCCCCGCCCCAATATGGTTGGTGTCACCTTGAAATCGTTCCTCCCTCGCCTGGGAGAGGCCTGCACAGCTTTCTTGGTTTGAGGCCTGCACGGCCCCTTTGGTGGGGACCCTTCTTGTGCAACCTTGAAATCGACCCTTCCTTGGAATGAGGACTGCAGCTGGTAACCCTACAATTATAAAGGCTTATGGACACAACTACACAAACAACACCAATCCCACAATCATTCCAGAGAAAGAGGGGTTACACTCAACACAAGCTGGGAGACTGTGCTTCACACACGTAGCTGAAGGCCTGCAGGGTTGGGGTGGGGGCGCCCATGATTTTTGACCGATTATTGTGCCAGCTTAATTTGTGATCTTATCGATAACTCGAGAAACAAATCACATACCTACACCCTGCTTCTCAAGCACCTATACTCCAAGCTGTAGGCATAGCACAGGCCTTCCACGGCTGTGTCATCTTCATAGGCATAGGGGAGAGGAGTTGGCCTAACGGCTAGGGCGGTCGACCTCGAATCTGGGGAACTGGGTTCGACTCTCGGCAATGACGCTGAACATCCTATGATTCTGGGCCAATCACTTAATCTCCCCGTGCCTACACAAAAATGAATGTGCCCTCATGTAACGCAACTGGTGCTATGTAAAGCACTCTGATACCCGATACCTTTGGGTCAAGTTTGCGCTATATAAAACTCAGTAAAATAAAAAATGCAACTAGAGGTGCAGCAGGTGCAGTTGAACCAGGGTCTGAGAGAGTGTGTTTTCCTCTGCACCCCAGTTATGGTTTCCTTTTATCAAAAAGCACGGGGGAGGGGTGCATTTGGCTTGCTTGTATTATAATTGCATTTGCATAGCGCTTAGAAACCCCGCCGACAGTCTGATCGGTCACCGCTGCTCCGTGAGCGCCATCTCCGCACAACAGAAGAGCGCACTCGCAGTGATGCTGGGGCCCCTCTATCGCAGCAGCCGTAAGAGCGCACTCGTAGTGACGCTGGGGCCCCTCTATCGCAGCAGCCGTAAGAGCGCACTCGCAGTGACACTGGGGCCCCTCTATCGCAGCAGCCGTAAGAGCGCACTCGCAGTGACGCCGGGGCCTACTCTATCGCAGCAGCCGTAAGAGCGCACTCGCAGTGATGCTGGGGCCCCTCTATCGCAGCAGCCGTAAGAGCGCACTCGCAGTGACGCTGTGGCCCCTCTATCGCAGCAACCGTAAGAGCGCACTCGCAGTGACGTTGGGGCCCCTCTATTGCAGCAGCCGTAAGAGCGCACTCACAGTGACGCTGGGGCCTACTCTGTCGCAGCAGCCGTAATAGCGCACTCGCAGTGATGCTGGGGCCCCTCTATCGCAGCAGCCGTAAGAGCGCACTCGCAGTGACGCTGGGGCCCCTCTATCGCAGCAGCCGTAAGAGCGTACTCGCAGTGACGCCGGGGCCTACTCTATCGCAGCAGCCGTAAGAGCGCACTCGCAGTGACGCTGGGGCCTACTCTATCGCAGCAGCCATGCACTTTGTGCACCCGCTTCCTGACTCCTTCACATCAAAAAGACACGAGGTAATTACCCAGAGCCATTAAAAGAAGGCGCTTTTAGAGTAATTCCGAAACTGCGTGCGTGCGGCAAAGCAAATGGGTACATTTCCCTTCCGATGCTCTTTAAGTCGTTAGAGGCACTTTTCACGCTGTGTGTTTTGCGCGCGTGCCTGTCAGTCACCTGTCTTGATGGCATCTGATGTCCCATGGGCTGTCAGTGCCTCAGCCTGACGTGTGGGTGAGTACTGCTGCTGAACGCTTGCATCTCTATCCTGCTTAACACCCCAGCCTGAGAGAGCTTCCGAAGGGGGGTGCAGGGGCACCGTCTCTTTCCTCTTCCTACTACCATGGATTACTTCTGCGTACTGTTGTGATTCACAAAGTACCGCGCGATTTCATGTTTGGGGCAACAGCCCTTCCCCTGGGATGTACATACATACAAAAAGTTAGGTAGTTTTCTGTGGTAGGCATTCTGCTCTTGTATGGCTTCCCAGCGCTATCATTTGTGAAACGTAAGTGTGAGCAAGCCTAGCAGTGTGTCCACAATCCTGACTCTGGTTTGGGCTCTGTGCGGGAATTGAGGCTTCCAGATCTAGGCCCAGTCCTCCAGAAATGGCCTCCATGTTTGGGCACTGTGCTTGAGTTGAGGCTTCCAGATCTAGGCCCAGTCCTCCAGAAATGGCCTCCATGCTTGGGCTCTGTGCCACAGTTGAGGCCTCCAGATCTAGGCCCAGTCCTCCAGAAATGGCCTCCATGTTTGGCTCTGTGTTGGAGTTGAGGCTTCCAGATCTAGGCCCAGTCCTCCAGAAATGGCCTCCATGTTTGGGCTCTGTGCCACAGTTGAGGCCTCCAGATCTAGGCCCAGTCCTCCAGAAATGGCCTCCATGTTTGGGAGCTGTGCTGGTGTTGAGGCTTCCAGATCTAGGCCCAGTCCTCCAGAAATGGCCTCCATGTTTGGGTGCTGTGCTGGAGTTGAGGCTTCCAGATCTAGGCCCAGTCCTCCAGAAATGGCCTCCATGTTTGGGCGCTGTGCCACAGTTGAGGCCTCCAGATCTAGGCCCAGTCCTCCAGAAATGGCCACCATGTTTGGGCGCTGTGCCACAGTTGAGGCCTCCAGATCTAGGCCCAGTCCTCCAGAAATGGCCTCCATGTTTGGGCTCTGTGCCACAGTTGAGGCCTCCAGATCTAGGCCCAGTCCTCCAGAAATGGCCTCCATGTTTGGGTGCTGTGCCACAGTTGAGGCCCCCAGATCTAGGCCCAGTCCTCCAGAAATGGCCTCCATGTTTGGGTGCTGTGCTGGTGTTGAGGCTTCCAGATCTAGGCTCAGTCCTCCAGAAATGGCCTCCATGTTTGGGTGCTGTGCTGGAGTTGAGGCTTCCAAATCTAGGCCCAGTCCTCCAGAAATGGCCTCCATGTTTGGGCGCTGTGCTGGAGTTGAGGCTTCTAGATATTGACCCAGTATTCCAGAGATGGCCTCCAGTTTTGGGCGCTGTGCTGGAGTTGAGGCTTCTAGATCTTGACCCAGTATTCCAGAGATGGCCTCCAGTTTTGGGCGCTGTGCCCCAGCTGAGGGCTCCAGACCTTGACCCAGTCCTCCAGAAGCGACCTCAGAGCTACAAACAAGCTCTAGATAGGACTTTACCAGTAATGCACAGGGGTACAGCGCCCCATTTTCGGCTGCGCACCATCCGTTCTGTCCCTTTTTAAGGTGTTGGTTGAAGCCCTGTTATACATTCGCAGCCCCGTGTATTTCAGTGTCTTCAGAGGGAGGGGCTTGTTGCCCTTTGACCTTACTGTTGCATTTTCCGGTGGCAGAAAGTAGGGAGCGCTGCAGTGACGGGCCCCCGCTGCTGCAGTGACGGGGCCCCCGCTGCTGCAGTGTCGGGGCCCCCGCTGCTGCAGTGTCGGGGCCCCGCTGCTGCAGTATCGGGGCCCCGACACTGCTCCAGGGTAGACGGCGCAGGCTGCAGAATTCAGCGCACATTCACTCCACATTAAAATTCCGCGTTTGCCGCCACGGGAAGCCGTTTTGAATTTTTATTGACCAGAAAGGTAGTTTTCATATCAATTTTGAAACTGAATCCAAAAGGTGACCTCTGGGAAGAGGCTGACAAATCACCAGGTGTCTCGTAAACGTCTGGCGGCGCGGTGGGCCAGCGCGCCGATGAATCCCCTCTCGGATGGGGGAAATTAATAGCTCCTAACAACGGGAAATCGTTCATATTGGGCGCTGTCGTCCATCAAAGCTTCCAACGCCGGTCGGATGCGGCGCTGCGATTGTCTGTCTGTATCCAGATTCATCGGCTGCCTGCTGGCTGCGTGAAGGATGGCGCTGGTGGCCGCGTGCCAGGGGCACTTGGCACCGCGAGGGTTCCCGAGGAGATGTGTGAGACGTAGTGTCCTGTGCAGAAGTTGTTATGCGTGGTGGCAGGGCAGTTTGTCTTATGCGCACTGAGGGTTTCAGCTTGTTGCATCTTTACAACCATAAGTGCTTTTTCAGATTTGGATAGCGCGTCCTCCACACTTCCGGGTGCGTAAAGTGCGCACATGGCAAAGCTGCGACGTTCATTGGCCAACAGCCTGCCATATCTGGGAATAGTATTATAATTGTAGTTGATCATATTGGGTAAACATATAACGCTGCTTGCCCTGGACAACACTCCGAAGCACGTTTTTATGTTTATTTTTTATTTTTTGCAGAGTTTTATATAGCGTGAACTTGACCCTAATTGGGTATCAGAGCGCTTTACATAGCACCAGTTGCGTTACATGAGGACACATTGATGATTTTTGTTAGGCACGGGGAAATTACGTGATTTGCCCAGAATCCTAGCATGTTCAGCATCGTTGCCGAGACTCGAACCCAGTTCCCCAGATTCGAGGTCGACCGTCCTAGCTGTTAGGCCAGCTCCACTCTCCACGTTGGTGGATAGGAGGGATGCTGCTCTACGGTGGGAGTGTGTGTGGCTGTAGACTGGACAAGGCGCCATAGCTCATTGGCGGATGGTAGCACGTTGCACCGTTGGTGGGTGGTAGGCGCTAGATATACGTTGCTGTGGCAAATGACTTGGAGTCCAGTTGGCGGCGACACAGGATGTTATGTTATGCAGATTTGAAGAGTGCACATCAGCCAGGAGGGTATCCTGGCGCTGAGCACGTGTGAGTTTAGCCAAACTTAGGCCCTAGTGGAACTTCTCAAACACCCAGGTCTTCAGCACCTTCCGGAATTCAAGAAGTGAAGAGGAGGCTCATACGTGCAGCGGCAGTTCGTTCCACGCTTTAGGAGCGATGTAGGAGAAGGCGCGACAGCCAGATCTGGTTTTCTGTACGCATGGGAAGTGTGCAAGTAAGAGTCAGGACAAGCAAAGGTGTCTGGAAGGTTTGTGAAAGCAGATGCGATCGTTGAGGTGCCCTCGGCCACTGCTATGTAGTGCCTTGAAAGAGTGGTGAGGAGTTTGAATTGTGCTTGTTTGTGGATTGCGAGCCAGTGGAGCACTTCCAGGCATGGTCGGATGTGAGTACGGCATGGGACGTTGAGAATGATTTTGCCCACCAAGTTCTGAATGGTCTGTTGCCTTCTGGTGATCAACCGTCCAGGGAGCACTTGATGTACAGAGCCCTGATGAGTGACCTACGTAGCCATCCTACAGGTCACAGAGGAATAATCCACCCCCATGCACTGGAGAAGCTTAGCTGCGGTGAACGCTGTTTGGAGACGCCCTAAGACGAGAGAGTATAATCGCACGCATGCACTGCACCTAGGCTGCTATGATAGATGACTTGTGCAGCCCACCCATGTGTGGGAGGTGGACTCTCCACAGACATGCTCTGCATACATACAGGCATGCTGAAGAATGTAGAACCCATCCCAGGTCTACACCCCAAAGGATAAGTTCCCCTAGTGCGTGCTCTTTAGGAGCGAGAGAGGAGCTACCCACAGGCATGCTGTCGTTATAGGAAAATTGGTCCAAAGTCACGATTGGGTGAGAGGGCCCACCAACGGAAGTGAGGCAACCTGTGACAGAAGGAGACTAGCAGGTGTGGCACGTCACAAGCCAAGGGGTCTGTGACCCAATGTCCAGCTGCTTCAAGTCCCATTCAGCCCTCTGTGGATTTGTCACAGTGCTAGGCGGGTTTGTGTGTCTGCTTGGTGGGGTAGCTGCTCTGGAGTCCCCCCTACGTGCGGCAGACGAGCCGCCTACTGGAGTGCGGCGAATACCGACAGCCATGATATTCCATGGGGGTTACACAAAATATGGCTACAAACAAAGGGTGATTTACGAGTTTTGTCACTCACATGTACAATACACACAATAGATATTGAAGTAATCTCGTTAGTGCAGTTTTTAAAAGGGAGAAAGTCCACCCAGCAAGTCCAAGAGAACCCCAGGGTTTCGTAAACAACAACATGCCAGCCATGTACACAATTGTGAAATTATTCTTCAGATGTCAAAGTTTGTTATTAAACTGCACTCCATCTGTGCATGAAATCCTCAGTGAGTGTACCCTGGAGGACGCAGTGATCCTGCCTATACTCGCTGAGGATTACCCGCATGGACGTAGTGCAGTCTTACACTTGATAAGGCTTCTCCATTTTAAACGAGCTGAGGGTACACACCAGATATCTCCCGCACAACTTGAGTGCGGTTTTACTCTTGGAACAATCTTAGCACTGGACTTGTGACAGTTTCCCAGTCATGAGTGACACATGACAAAAGAAAGAGCCATGCCTGGACAAACAAGCCCTGATGAAGTTGTGCACAAGGCGCCTGATGGACGAAACACGTGTTGGCAGTGGGCGAAGGACCAATAAAGATTGAACATTTAATAATAGCAAACTTTGACATCTGAAGAATAATTTCACAATTGTTTATGTAACTCGCGTGTGCTTAAGACTTTGTTTTCGGGTTCCATAAAATAGTCAATCGTGGAAGGACAGGAATTGAACCTAACTCTCCTGGTTGTCAAGTCTGCATGTTGGTTGTAAGGATCCAAACAGGCAGAATATTCTGAACTTCTGTCCTCGGGGTAGTCCATATCTCCTGAGTTTACTTGAAAAGGACAGAGTAACTGTTAAAAGCCTGGTGGGGACCCTCTCGGTGGTCTGAAGCTACATGTTCTAGATCTTTGTGAATGAAGTTCGTTCTGCAAGTATTCAGTACCCAATTGGGGCGGTGCACTGTAAGCCACTGTGGCCATGTTGAGCGATCACCTTACACGACCACCTTCAACAGCCACCTTGAACTGCTATCTTGAACAGCCACCTTGCATTGGCACCTTGAACAGCCATCTTGCAAGGACCACCTTACTTAGGCCACCTTGTATGGGCCACCTTGCATGGACCACCTTACTTGGGCCGCCTTGCATGGACCACCTTACTTGGGCCGCCTTGCATGGACCACCTTACTTGGGCCACCTTGCATGGACCACCTTACTTGGGCCGCCTTGCATGGACCACCTTACTTGGGCCACCTTGCATGGGCTACCTTGAATGGGCTACCTTGAATGGACCACCTTGCATGGACCACCTTACTTGGGCCACCTTGCATGGACCACCTTACTTGGGCCGCCTTGCATGGACCACCTTACTTGGGCCGCCTTGTATGGACCACCTTACTTGGGCCACCTTGCATGGGCTACCTTGAATGGGCTACCTTGAATGGACCACCTTGCATGGACCACCTTACTTGGGCCACCTTGAATGGACCACCTTACTTGGGCCACCTTACTTGGGCCACCTTGAATGGACCACCTTGCATGGACCACCTTACTTGGAACACCTAATTGGGCCACCTTACTTGGACCACCTTACTTGGACCACCTTACTTGGGCCACCTTGCATGGGCCACCTTGAACAGCCACCTTCGTAGGCTTGAACTGGCATTTTGAATGGAGTTCAAAATCTGACCAAAAGCAAGTGACGGTTACAGTCAAATATTTAGTCTCTTCCAGCATTCAAGCAGGTGATGACGCGAGCTGCCATTTTCAACACTAGCCGGGTTTCTTTATCAACGCCAGCGATAGTGTTGCAGCACGCAGGGACGCTGACTGCCCCATTCTGAGTTCTTCCTACCGTTCATCACTACTTTTCTTATGTTTCGGGGACATAAGGTAAGTGTTTTTTAATGTGGTTTCTTCACACAGTTAAAGGCTGTCTTAGGGCCAGACCTAAAAATAGAGGTGTTATGAGATCACAGAACTGTCCAAATTGGGGGTAGGAAATAAGATCATCAATGAACTTGTTAAAAACTTTTCTGTTTCAGGCTTAGTAACTTTTCAGGACCTCAGGACTTCACCTCTCTTCTGTTGATTGAGCGCAGAGATACTCCTTCGGGAGTCGATTCTAGCGCTATACAAACCCACAAATAAATAAATAAATGAAAGGTTTGAGAAGGCCAGGCCTGTGCAGTTAAATGTCTCCCTCATGCCCTTTCCATACAAAGGTGCCACAGTTCACTCCTACATTAATGATTGTACCCAGTGCTGCCTAGAAATCCCACCTAAGACTTTTATAACCCTGTGCTAAATATTGGCACATGCCGTTGAGCACCCCCCCCCCATTGCCCAGACGGCCGGCTGCCCCACCACCATTGCCTCATTGGCCCTTAAGCATATATGGTTTCATCGGAGGGCATTGTGGAGGAGGGGCACAACCCTGGTACCTGTGCAAAGCTGGCATTTGCCCTTCATTTAAGTTGTAGGACATTAAAGTGCAGGCACTTGCAGGCTTTCAGCTCTGGCACTTTTTAGAAGGACTGTGATACTTCTGGTGCAGAGTCAATATCAATACTTCACCGAAGGAAGCGGGCGCTGTCAAGCTGTGCCAATGACACCTTTCTAAAATTTTGGAATATAAACTCAATTCACCTCGATCAATCAATCAATCAGTAGATTTGTAGAGCGCTGCTTGTCACCCGTATGCAGCAGGTGTAGCTAGCTAGGTAGCCCAATAGCGCAGCAGGCACGGCCTCGGTGCAGTCCCTATGATCTGACTGTGCTCGCATTGTTGTGTGGCCGCCTCTCATCCTTCTGAAGTAGACGAAACAGGAACAGTCTGAAGTAGGAAATAATTGAGCCTAAAATCACATCTCTCCTGCAAACCAGAATGCAATAATTGTCAACTGGCACAGCCTCCTTGCCCCCTGGGGCTCTTCAGCGCCCCCTGTGGCGTAGGCAGTCTCTGAGCAGGGCAGCCTGCCCGCCTCTGCAGCACTCGGAGCAGAGCTCCAGCTGGGGGCCGCTGCTAGAGCAGTCATTACTGTGCCAGGGTAATTAAGAGCTCTCCTTAAATGATAGCTTTACGCAGCTCTCAGATGTTCTCTAACCAGGAGGTCGAGGAAGGTGTTGGTCTACAGTGTACATTATTGTCAGCCGGGCCTAATTACCGCTCTATGAATCACGCCCGCGCCAACTTCAAGGCGAGCGGTGCTGGCGGCCATTTTACAGCAGACACTTCGTATCGCGTTTGAAAGCTGGGACGGAGGATGGGAGCCGTATTTATAGATGTCCTTTAAAAGTTTGGTGGTGAAACAACGCTAACTGGGTGATGTGACATTAGATGTCCAAAGATTCAATGACTTTGTCAGGTTTGGATTCACAGAGCGGGCAGTCGGATACTGGGCAACAGCTGTGTTGCCGATGCCCTGATGTGGGCCGTATTTAGGCCCAGCCTAACAAATAGGGCAAGCGCTCTGCAAATGACCTATTGTGTGCGCTCTAAGAACTTACAGGGGCCTACAGCCCGCCCACTGCTTACCATTGGTTTGCTTTATTGTCACTCTCATTTGCTTGCTTCTTATTCGCTTTCCTTGTTCCAGCCTATTAATCCTGCATTTACTCCGCAACTCTAGGCATTAGCTTGCCTCATCTCCACAACGGCCCCCCACAAACGCCGGGGATGCCTGGTTTCACCTTGGAGATACCCAGAAGGGAACATCTCACAGGGAAAGCCAGGACGGGTTCCCCAGCGGTCTACAGCGCCACGACACCTCCGGGTAGCAGTGCGCTTTACAAGACATACACATTTACACATTTACCTCTCCCCTGGAGCTCAATCTTTTTACTATTTATCTGATTGGCTAGCTTAAATCCTTCCACTGCTCACTTTTAGACAACTTCTTTTTTTTTTCTTTTTGGTTAAGCACTCCATGAGAGTGCATGTGTTTTCCAGCTCTTTCAATGTCTCCTCCATATGCTTCCCCTGTGGTCCGTGTTTCTCTCACGTGTACTTATTCCTCTGGCATCCTTGTGCTCCGCATTGCCATGACTCTCATATGATACTTCCCCACTCCGTGTTGCTCCCCATTCGTATGCATCTCCTCCCCTCCCCCTGTGCTTTCTGTTCTTCTCTGCTCCCGCACTCTGTTTTCTTCCCGGCGCGCATGCTTCTCCCCAGTTTTTCTCTCTCCTTTTTGCAATGCTTTTGCACTCCTCATCCCGCTCATTCCCCACATTCACTTGCTACCCAATCTCTGCAAATTGTGCTTTCATGTTAAAAAATCTGTATTTTTGTATTTAGTGATCTAAGTGATGTCCTTCAGCTTGGATCAGGAATTCATGTTTTTTTTAATTAAATCAAATGGTGCCCAGGTCATTCTGCTGGTATGTGCATGCATTCTGATGCATGCATGTTTATATATCATCATGCTTGTCACTGCAAGCAGTGGTCCTGTTGTGGTTTTAAAAAAATATATTTTTTGTCAATGTTGCACAACTTCAGGGGGAAAAGCCAGATGCTGTAGTGCATCGTCCAAAGACATCAGGAAAGCCAATAGGTCCCAAAGGCGAGAACCATTGGCTTTGCCAATGTTTGTTATCTGCTTGGGCCAGATGCTGCAGACTTAAAATGGTGCTCACTTGTCACAAGTCTGGCCAGCCAGTCGCCATACGGAGAACGACAGTGACCCGGCACTGCTTGTGAAATTCACAGTGTGGCTCCACTCCTCAGCGAGGGCCTTGTCCTGAAGGGGTTTCTTGTACTGGAACAATTTTCAAACCAGGGTGCTGCCATCGGTTGTAAGTCACTGAATCCATAGAGATTCCAAGAAATCCAAGCGTCACAAAAAAAACAAGTGTAGCAAATAAGCCCCGTCCTTTCAGAAGAGGTAATAGGTAGGGATAAGGGTGTAGTATGTAGATGGTGGTGCATTTTGGAGCACACTCTGCAACTATATCCCTTTAGCGTGATGTGGTGGCATA
Organism: Lissotriton vulgaris; assembly: GCF_964263255.1. NCBI lineage: Eukaryota > Metazoa > Chordata > Amphibia > Caudata > Salamandridae > Lissotriton > Lissotriton vulgaris. Next base: position 83,871,397 of record NC_141699.1, read on the forward strand.
CTGTCTTTTACAGACAGCACAGATTCCCATCAGAAAGGTCTGTAAATTTGGACGGACATGCAGTTTTATTATTAAAACTATCTAATGCATAAACAATAATGCTTAGAAAATGGGTTTCAGTGAATATTTGTTATTTACACGTCATCAAGTAAAATGTCTTGATATGTTTTCCACCACACTTCAGAATAAAAAATGTGTTCGATTTGTCCTTTCTTAACTGCTGATATATTTTGAAATATTTGTAGTTAGTTTAAATGGATTTAAAGGTTGTTGTATTTGAAAAAAATGACATCCGGCAGCCTTTCCTTGCATACTCCCCGTACCCCAACTAGATTGTCTTGTAGCCGAATTAACAAAATCCTCTCACTTTGCAAATGAAGAGTAAACACCAATCTCCACGATGAAATAAGCAGCAATTTGTCATAAGACATAGCTTGTCATTTGACCTCTCTCTTTCAATGCACAACTAATGTGACAAGATAAAAATATAGTTTACCAACATCTTTAGTGTTCATTCACCTTCTGAACTTCAGCATTAGTATTTTAGGGGCGATGTAGCATCCCAGCAAGACTGCTTTGCCTATGGTTTCTTGAAGACAAGGGAGAAGTGGAGTTGAAAATCATAGAAACCAAAAAAATTGAGAGAAATCAGCAAAAATAAAACAGACGAAAACACAGCAAAAAGAGTCTGTAGACAAAAAGAAACAAGATCTTGTACAGAGTGGCATAAAATGTGGGGGAAAAGGAGCCTACGTCTACTGTAAAGTTGAAACTGCATGAAGTGCCAAGACATGCCCTAGAGTATTGTGCAGCCTTTGCGTACATTTTTGTTATTAAAAGCGGATTATAGTTGAGATGAGTGGTACCTACCACCTGGTTCAAGGCGGTCTCCGATACCAAGGAGGACAAGCAGAATAATGGTGTCAGCGAGTTCTGAGTACATCGCATTGAAGTTAAAGATCTTGTTCTGTCTAGTGCCGTCTGGAAGACATAGAAACCAGAGTGTTGTATAGATCTTCAGAAAAGGTTTCAAGAGATGGTAGATTTGTAAAAGAAAGATGCTACAGGAAGGTTGAAAACTCAACATGCTCTTTTTTTGTGAACTCTGGCCCATTTTGACTTGGAATATTCTGGAAGTGAAAAGGAAACCTCAGCTCTTCTTCCTCTGACCCCTAGTTCCACCTGTAGGAAGCTCCGAATGGCGGGAGGTGGTGTGAAAAGCAGCGAGTCTTCTAAGACCCCCAATGCTGCCCGGTGCAGGGTTCACCTCTAATTCACTTTGGGTTCGCTATCAAAATAATGAGGCAAGCGCTGGAAACTGGAAGGCAAGAAAAAGGTTTATTTCTCATGAGGAGATCACGTCAACCGCAGACACTGATATGTCTGAGGGCGGTGTTCCGCTGGCATCTCCTTTGGCTCTTCCTTTTATACAGGTTTGACACAATGCATTTGTTTCATCAACATGGTTACACAAGCATGGAGTCCCCGTCCCGGGCACGTTGCCACACAAGCCCAACAGTATTTCTCTTCCCACCCAGGTGAAACAGACATCTTAACTTGCAGCTGGACCTTGCTTCAGGGTCTAAAACATGTGAGACAGGTCAGATCTAAGAGTCCGTTCTGTTGATAAAAACAGGTCCCATTGTTGGTAAAAACAAGTCTTGCTGTTTGCAGTGCAAGAAATCATGTTGAAAGGGTCTTTTTAGTGTCTGGAACCTGTTTGTGTAACTAGGTGCGGTGAGGGGTGGAGTGTCCAAAAGTTTGCCTGCAAACAGAGATGAATGGAAAAACGAGTTTGTAGCAGCAAGTGTCGCAGAGGTTTGTCGTGACAATAGGGTTTGTAGCCTCCAGCACACATATCAGGTTTAGTCAGAGGGTCAGAGGGATGCTAGTAAGGGCAGGGTGAAACAAAGGTGACCAACAGAGTACAAAATGGCTGTGATGGATTAAAATGACTGCAGCTTATATGCACATAGAAATTTCCACCAGACAAGATGGCGCAGGCAATGTTCACGATTGTCATTTTGCTTTTAACAATGGTGGTGAATTTCCAATGGTCAGCTCCCAGATGAGCATCTCGTGATACCTCAGAACTGGGGCACGAGGAGGCGGGATGGTGTTATGATATTGCCCCTAACATGCATGTCTCAAACTTGGAGAGTTTAAAGTTTAGAACTGTAGAGTGAAAAGTTTGTACACTGGGGCTTGTTGACAGACAACCCTCCTGCCGCATCCCCTCAGGCGCACCAGAACCCCAAGAGGCAAACCCGCTGTTGTATAACTGGCTTTACAGAATGGGTCATACGCTAGTCAGTACATTGTGTCTGTTCAGGAATACCACAGGAATAGTCTTCACAGGATGGATACACGATCTGTAGAATCGTTTCCTCTGGAACTGTCTGGTGTAATCCTGAACAGAATTCGTAAAATCTTAGAGAGGTACCCAGGAGCGACCACCGATTGACAGCAAAGGATATCTGGATTCTGTTTAGAACCCCTCGTGTTTCAGCGAGCAGGGTAATGCTTAAGACTGCTTTGAGCCTGTTGATTGGTCGCAATATTTTAGTATCTATAACATTTGATCACTTTAATACAATCCGCTGCAGTTCCATGGGCTACACAATGTCTAGATCATTATGTCTCACGCTTTGGTGGCCATATTGATCGGCTCTCCCTCTAAGAAGAGTCATTTGGCTTCAGTATAATCCACTGCAGTTACTCGGGCTACCGAGCATGTATGTCTCTCACCGTGGGAGCCATGTTGAGCCGGTCCCTCTAAGAAGAGCCCTTTGACTTCAATACAGTCGGCTTCTGTTTCTTGAGCTATAGAGCATGTAGACCACTATTTCTGTCACAGTGGCGGCCATATTGAGCCGCTCCCTCTAAGAAGAGTCCTTTGGCGTCGGTCCAATCCGCTGCAGTTACTTGGGCTACACAGCATGTATGTCTCTCACTGTGGCGGCATGTTGAGCTGCTCCCTCTAAGAAGAGTTCTCTGACTTTACTACAATCCACTGCAGTTACTTAGGCTAAAGAGCATGTATGTCTCTCACGGTGGTGGCCATGTTGTGCCACTCCCTCTAAGAAGAGTCCTTTGGCATCAGTCCAATCCGCTGTAGTTACTTGGGCTACACAGCATGTATGTCTCTCACCATGGCGGCCATGTTGAGCCGCTCCCTTTAGGAAGAGTCCTTTGGCTTTAGTCCAATCCACTGCCGTTACTTGGGCAACAGAGCTTGTATGTCTCTCACCGTGGCGGCCATGTTGAGCCTCTCCCTCTAAGAAGAGTCCTTTGGCTTTAGTCCAATCCGCTGCCGTTACTTGGGCAACAGAGCGTGTATGTCTCTCACCGTGGCGGCCATGTTGAGCCGCTCCCTCTAAGAAGAGTCCTTTGGCTTTAATAAAATCCACTGCAGTTACTTGGATTAAAGAGCGTGTATGTCTCTCATTGTGGCGGCCATGTTGTGCCGCTCCCTCTAAGAAGAGTTTTTTGGCTTTAATAAAATCCGCTGCAGTTACATGGGCTTACAGCGCATGTAGACCGCCACGTTTGCGATTGTGGCGGTTGTATTGAGCGGCACCCTCAAGGAAGAGCCCTTTGGCTGCCTTTTTGAGAGTCTTCGGCCTTGTTCCTCACTGCAGGGCGGCGAGAACTGACGGGGTGCCACCTTGGAAGCACAGCCTTCGATCCAGTTCCCTGGCCACATCAAACGGCTCCGCTGGCTTCTTCAAGACTGAGAAAGCGTTGATTACAAAGAGGACTTTGCATCTTAATTAACTAAGCTCTCAGATTATACCAAGGATTTATAGTCTGCTGACGGCTGCTTCATGGACTAATAAGTGGAAAATATGATGCACATTTTTTCCTTTTTTTTCTGGCCAATCTTTTTTCCCTTTTGGAAAAAACAGGACCTGATTGGAGGAAATGGTCTGTTTATTAGAAATATTTCTTGAGCAAGTCTTTTCTGTTAAATGTGTGCATGTGTCAAATTTCAATTTCATGCTTGTGGTTCGAGCTGGTCTAAAATGTGTTTAGTGAACCTCGAATTTCCAGATCAAAGGTTTTTTGCTTTCACCCAATGCAGCCAAAAAGTGGAATTTACTCTTTTGAAAATATCCCTACCTGCTCCTGTCTCAGCACGTGTTTTTCCCCTTCAGAATGATTGCAACCTCGATTTTCAACGAGGAGTCCCCAATATTTAACTTCTTGAAGTTCAGTGTAAGCTGCACTTTTGTTCCGAAAGACTGCACCAGACAAAGGTGTTCCGCGAATGAAAATTGTGGACCCCACACAAATTGTACTCTGAATCGGGAGAGAAATTCACTGTGAAAGAGGGAGGATCTGTTTCACTGATTTTCACAGTGGATCATTTTTAGATCTTTCAAAACACTGAAATGATTTTTCATTTAATGAATCAGTGGCAGGTCTTGGGTCTTAGACCCCACAGAGAGATTCCCAAATGTACCTTTATTGTGGCCTCCTAAGGCCTTTGGCAGCGTGCATTCACCAGGGTGTCCACCTGTGTATGTGCATTCACCAGGGTGTCCACCTGTGTATGTGCATTCACCAGGGTGTCCCCCTGCGTATGTGCATTCACCAGGGAGTCCACCTGTGTACGTGCATTCACCAGGGTGTCCACCTGTGTATGTGCATTCACCAGGGTGTCCAGCTGTGTATGTGCATTCACCAGGGTGTCCACCTGTGTATGTGCATTCACCAGGGTGTCCACCTGTGTATGTGGATTCACCGTGGTGTCCACCTGTGTATGTGCATTCACCAGGGTGTCCACCTGTGTATGTGCATTCACCAGGGTGTCCACCTGTGTATGTCAATTCACCAGGGTGTCCACCTGTGTATGTGCATTCACCAGGGTGTCCACCTGTGTATGTGCATTCACCAGGGTGTCCAGCTGTGTATGTGCATTCACCAGGGTGTCCACCTGTGTATGTGCATTCACCAGGGTGTCCACCTGTGTATATGTGCATTCACCAGGGTGTCCACCTGTGTATGTTCATTCACCAGGGTGTCTACCTGTGTATGTGCATTCACCAGGGTTTCTCCCTGTGGATGTGTAAATGTAAATGTATAGGCATTTATATAGCGCACTACTTACCCGGAGGGTCCCAAGGCGCTTCGACCGCTGCGAAACCCTTCCTGGCTTCCCTGAGAGATGGTCCCTTAATGGGTATCTCCAGGCTGAGACCAGGCATCCCCGGCGGTCTGGTGGGGCCGTTAGTGAAGATGAGGCAAGCTAATGCCCAGAGTTGCCGAGTGTGATCGCTGATCAGAGTGGGCACCGAGGCGAGAGAATTACCGAGTCCGCTGACCCTGGTCCAGAAACCTGCCGCGCCGGGAATCGAACCCTGGTCCCGGGCCGTCCTCTGCTCTCGGGTCTGCCGCCTCTAACCAGTGAGCCACACACTGTGCATTCACCAGGGTGTCCACCTGTATATGTGCATTCACCAGGGTGTCCACCTGTGTCTGTGCATTCACCAGGGTGTCCACCTGTGTCTGTGCATTCACCAGGGTGTCCCCCTGCGTATGTGCATTCGCCAGGGTGTCCCCCTGCGTATGTGCATTCACCAGGGGGTCCCCCTGCGTATGTGCATTCACCAGGGGGTCCACCCGTGTATGTGCATTCACCAGGGTGTCCACCTGCGTATGTGCATTCACCAGGGGGTCCACCTGTGTATGTGCATTCACCAGGGTGTCCCCCTGCGTATGTGCATTCACCAGGGAGTCCACCTGTGTATGTGCATTCACCAGGGTGTCCCCCTGCGTATGTGCATTCACCAGGGAGTCCACCTGTGTATGTGCATTCACCAGGGTGTCCACCTGCGTATGTGCATTCACCAGGGTGTCCACCTGCGTATGTGCATTCACCAGGGTGTCCACCTGCGTATGTGCATTCACCAGGGTGTCCACCTGTGTATGTGCATTCACCAGGGTGTCCAGCTGTGTATGTGCATTCACCAGGGTGTCCACCTGTGTATGTGCATTCACCAGGGTGTCCAGTTGTGTATGTGCATTCACCAGGGTGTACACCTGTGTACCTGCATTCACCAGGGTGTACACCTGTGTATGTGCATTCACCAGGGTGTCCACCTGCGTATGTGCATTCACCAGGGTGTCCACCTGCGTATGTGCATTCACCAGGGTGTCCACCTGCGTATGTGCATTCACCAGGGTGTCCAGCTGTGTATGTGCATTCACCAGGGTGTCCACCTGTGTATGTGCATTCACCAGGGTATCCACCTGTGTATGTGCATTCACCAGGGTGTCCAGCTGTGTATGTGCATTCACCAGGGTGTCCACCTGCGTATGTGCATTCACCAGGGTGTCCCCCTGCGTATGTGCATTCACCAGGGGGTCCCCCTGCGTATGTGCATTCACCAGGGTGTCTCCCTGTGTATGTGCATTCACCAGGGTGTCCACCTGCGTATGTGCATTCACCAGGGTGTCCACCTGCGTATGTGCATTCACCAGGGTGTCCACCTGCGTATGTGCATTCACCAGGGTGTCCACCTGCGTATGTGCATTCACCAGGGTGTCCAGCTGTGTATGTGCATTCACCAGGGTGTCCACCTGTGTATGTGCATTCACCAGGGTATCCACCTGTGTATGTGCATTCACCAGGGTGTCCAGCTGTGTATGTGCATTCACCAGGGTGTCCACCTGCGTATGTGCATTCACCAGGGTGTCCACCTGCGTATGTGCATTCACCAGGGTGTCCAGCTGTGTATGTGCATTCACCAGGGTGTCCACCTGCGTATGTGCATTCACCAGGGTGTCCACCTGCGTATGTGCATTCACCAGGGTGTCCACCTGCGTATGTGCATTCACCAGGGTATCCACCTGTGTATGTGCATTCACCAGGGTGTACACCTGTGTATGTGCATTCACCAGGGTGTCCAGCTGCGTATGTGCATTCACCAGGGTGTCCACCTGCGTATGTGCATTCACCAGGGTGTCCACCTGCGTATGTGCATTCACCAGGGTGTCCAGCTGTGTATGTGCATTCACCAGGGTGTCCACCTGTGTATGTGCATTCACCAGGGTATCCACCTGTGTATGTGCATTCACCAGGGTGTCCAGCTGTGTATGTGCATTCACCAGGGTGTCCACCTGCGTATGTGCATTCACCAGGGTGTCCCCCTGCGTATGTGCATTCACCAGGGGGTCCCCCTGCGTATGTGCATTCACCAGGGTGTCTCCCTGTGTATGTGCATTCACCAGGGGGTCCCCCTGCGTATGTGCATTCACCAGGGTGTCTCCCTGTGTATGTGCATTCACCAGGGTGTCCACCTGCATATGTGCATTCACCAGGGTGTCCACCTGCGTATGTGCATTCACCAGGGTGTCCAGCTGTGTATGTGCATTCACCAGGGTGTCCACCTGCGTATGTGCATTCACCAGGGTGTCCACCTGCGTATGTGCATTCACCAGGGGGTCCCCCTGCGTATGTGCATTCACCAGGGTGTCTCCCTGTGTATGTGCATTCACCAGGGTGTCTCCCTGTGTATGTGCATTCACCAGGGTGTACACCTGTGTACCTGCATTCACCAGGGTGTACACCTGTGTATGTGCATTCACCAGGGTGTCCACCTGCGTATGTGCATTCACCAGGGTGTCCACCTGTGTATGTGCATTCACCAGGGTGTACACCTGTGTACCTGCATTCACCAGGGTTTCTCCCTGTGCATGTGCATTCACCAGGGTGTACACCTGTGTATGTGCATTCACCAGGGTGTCTCCCTGTGTATGTGCATTCACCAGGGTGTACACCTGTGTACCTGCATTCACCAGGGTGTACACCTGTGTATGTGCATTCACCAGGGTGTACACCTGTGTATGTGCATTCACCAGGGTGTACACGGGGAGAAACCCTGGTGAATGCACGCTGCCAAAGGCCTTAGGAGGCCACAATGTAGGTACATTTGGGAATCTATCGGTGGGGCCTAAGACTCAAGACCTGCCACTGATTCATTAAATTAAAAAATCAGTTCAGATGAGCATTATTCAGGACACTATTGTACATGAAATTCTTCCAGAAGATGTCTTACTCTTGCTATACAATCAGGATCCAAGTGATTGGTTGGTGGTGGCAGTGGTGTAAGGAAACTTGAGGGGGCCCCTGTAATGTTCATGGAGTGGGCCCTCAAATATCTTGGCCCAGTCAGGAGCTCTGAGGCCAAGGGCCCGCCACCCGTGCACAGTGCTAGAGGGGGCCCCTGGAGCTTAGACCCCCTACACCACTGGCCGGTTGCAGGGGCTGTTGTTATGCCACTTGGTGGTACACACCACAGGACCCTAAACTTTCTCTGTACAAGACAAAGAACATCCTAAAGCCCCCCCAAAGTTTCTGGCCTGTTCGATGTAAGTCCGATCATTAAATTTGATTTTTCTCACTGAACATAACCTGTGTAGAGCTCACATAATTTCCTGGAAGCCTAATTAGATAATTTCCTTTCATCTTTTTGTTAGAAGCAGCTTAATGAGTGTGGTAATGAGTGAGGCGTGTTGGCCATATCCAATAGGAGGCCATTGATAAGTCCCCACCACATTTACCCGGATGCTTTAGTTTGCTTTTCTCTCTAACAAACCACGCGGGCACATTTTCCGTGATACTTAGGATAAATTATTCTTCAGTCCTCCATGCTGAAACTTTAATGATCTTATGAATTGTTGAAAACCCAACTAGTTGTACATTTAAATATAACTTTTGTTTTGAAGTTAAGAGTACGTAACTGGCTGAAGTGAGCACTAGTCTTTTAAGATCTGGAGTGCTCCACTGTTCTTCACTATGAAGGTGTTCATACCATAAGTAATGTTTATTAAACAGATAATACTACTTTTATGTAACATTTGTACATGATCCCTCCTGGCTTCTTTGCTCTGACAATGTTATTGTTTCCAAAATCAGTAGTCCTCGTTGTAATCTGTTTTAAATCCATCCTGCGGTTTCCAATCTTGCACCTCTCGGTTGTTTACAAATTTCTGTAGTGGGTGCGTTAACCTCCTGAGCTATTTCAATGTTCAGTGTTTTTAAACTGCATAAGGAGCTCTGTGGACCTTTCACTCTACAAAAAGGTAGGGACAGTAAATGTAAATGTAAATGTAAATGTGTGTGTCTTGTAAAGTGCACTGCTACCCGGAGGCGTCCTGGCACTATAGACCGCTGGGGAACCCGTCCTGGCTTTCCTTATGAGATGTTCCCTACTGGGAGTCCCCAAGGTGAAACCAGGCATCCCCGGCGTTTGTGGGGGGCCGTTGTGGAGATTAGGCAAGCTAATGCCCAGAGTTGCCGAGTGTGATCCCTGGTTAGAGTAGGCACCGAGGCGAGAATTATCGAGTCAGCTGACCCTGGTCCACGACCCTGTCGCGTCAGGGATTGAACCCTGGTCCTGGGCCATCCTCTGCTTCCAGGTCTGCCGCCTCTAACCAGTGAGCCACACCACTCCACAGTCCATGGTGTTGGAAAGGCCTCCTTTGATTTAGGAGACATGTTTTAAACAAGGGCATCCAAATCCTGGATATTTCAACAAAATTAAGCTCATGGTGAATACTCCAGAGCCTCGGCGATTGTCTACACTAGTTAGAAAATTGATAGATGTCACCTGGAATGGAAAATGAAGGTGTATCAGCCACTGCACTAGGTAAAGGGAGCTGCAGAACAGCTGCACTCAGCGAGATGTACACCTTGCCTTAGATGGAGCTGTAAGTTCTTTGTGCCTTAGGTGGAGACCGAGGGACTGATTTAGGTCTTGGATATAACGGGACTTATATTTCGGCGGACAGGGTTTCCATCACTGTTGTGATGGAGTAACCCATCTACTGAGATCAAGATCTAAACCAGGCCAAGAGTCTCTGCTCTCTGCTGTTTTTGGGGAGGACTAGAACATTATGAAGGGGTTCTGCCCAAATCACCCTCCCAAACCAGAGCAAGGGACATCAAAAAGATGAAAAAGTAGAAAAAAGAGGAACTGAGGGATCAATTCAACAGTCAATTCTTAAACAAGATATATTTAATTATCCTGTTATTTACAAATATTTTTAATTAAATCAAATTTCACAAGTTGTAAGGACATGTATACGCGTCACAGGACAGGGTGGCACACAAAAACAAAGTATTATTGAATTATAAAACATACAATATATATACTTCACACATTTACAATATATACACTACATATACAACAGTGTACCTTACGAAAAATAAAGATAAAGTTCTCACAATATCCGCTATTAACTTAGAGTGATATACATCAAAGAAGGAAATCCTCGCAGCGCCTGAGCTATAGATTCTCTTAAACAAAATATATTTATCAGGGCGCCTGAAATCAAACACAAAATGCCAATTTATGGGGACTCCTTATCACAATGGTGTTGACGCAGTCGCGTTTCCGCCAGTTGTCTCTTTTGGCTTCATCGGGACAAGGGTACTAAAATAATATTAAAAAACATAAAATATACTAAGACAAAGTACAAATGCCGGTTCAACTCTCACCCGTCTGTGATAATGCAGTGCCAGAAAATCCTGTAGTAGTCGTAATGTATGTACACTCTTACCTCTGCTGGAGAGAGGAGTAGAAATGACCCTAGGCAGCGGAGAGTGGTGTTGGCACTGCCCTGGAAGGACAGAGGTAGAACGTGTGGGGCCTGCCTCAGCCAGACACCGGGTGTGAAAACATTGTGGCTAGAAACATGAGGATGAGAGTGTACCCTAGCTGGAGGGAGAGGAGGTTTAGAACCCGTCCTAGCTGGGAAGAGGCGGTTTAGAACCCGTCCTAGATGGGAAGAGGAGGTTTAGAACCTGTCCTAGCTGGGAAGAGGAGGTTTAGAACCCGTCCTAGATGGGAAGAGGAGGTTTAGAACCCGTCCTAGCTGGGAAGAGGAGGTTTAGAACCCGTCCTAGATGGGAAGAGGAGGTTTAGAACCTGTCCTAGCTGGGAAGAGGAGGTTTAGAACCCGTCCTAGCTGGGAAGAGGAGGTTTAGAACCCGTCCTAGATGGGAAGAGGAGGTTTAAAACCCGTCCTAGCTGGGAAGAGGAGGTTTAGAACCCGTCCTAGATGGGAAGAGGAGGTTTAGAACCTGTCCTAGCTGGGAAGAGGAGGTTTAGAACCCGTCCTAGATGGGAAGAGGAGGTTTAGAACCTGTCCTAGCTGGGAAGAGGAGGTTTAGAACCCGTCCTACCTGGGAAGAGGAGGTTTAGAACCCGTCCTAGATGGGAAGAGGAGGTTTAGAACCCGTCCTAGCTGGGAAGAGGAGGTTTAGAACCCGTCCTAGCTGGGAAGAGGAGGTTTAGAACCCGTCCTAGATGGGAAGAGGAGGTTTAGAACCCGTCCTAGATGGGAAGAGGAGGTTTAAAACCCGTCCTAGATGGGAAGAGGAGGTTTAGAACCCGTCCTAGATGGGAAGAGGAGGTTTAGAACCCGTCCTAGATGGGAAGAGGAGGTTTAAAACCCGTCCTAGATGGGAAGAGGAGGTTTAGAACCCGTCCTAGATGGGAAGAGGAGGTTTAGAACCCGTCCTAGATGGGAAGAGGAGGTTTAGAACCCGTCCTAGCAGGGAAGAGGAGGTTTAAAACCCGTCCTAGATGGGAAGAGGAGGTTTAGAACACTACTACGGTTATGGAAAGCTAGTAGAAGGTGGTTTAGGACCTACATTAACTGGGCAGAAGTGGTGTCTACCTAATACACTACCTTAAAGGCGGGGAGCGGTGTGTACCTACCTCTGCCCTCAGTGGAGAGGCCGCCTTTACCTCTGCTCTACAGGAAACCGGTGGTACCTCCCACATGTCCTAACTCTGGAAATGCAGAGTTTTCCTCCGCTGTAACTGGGCAGAGGTGGCCTCTACCTCTGATCTAACGGGACGTAGGTGGCGCCTACCTCACCTACTTACTTGTATTTACCTCTGCTCTACCAGGGGACCAGTGGTACTTCCCCAAGTCCTACCTGTGGAGAGGCAGATTACCGCCGTCGTAATTGGGGATGTCTACATCTGCCTTGACTGTAGACAGCTCGTGCCTACCCACATCCAGATGTTAAAAAGGGTTCCAAAGACAACCGGTAACCAAAGACCCTTTTATGTTGCCCGGCGGTATCGCCTCTATGACCCACCAATATTAATCAATGAAGAAGCAGGCGCTGGAGACTGGAAGGCAGGAAACGAGGATTTTATTTTCTCCGGAGGAGAACACATCAATTCAGACAGCAAGTATCGTCACGAGGTGCTCTAACCACATCTCTGAGGCCTGGCCTCTTATACTAGGGTTTATGACCTTTATTGCACATAACACATTCTCGCAATACTTTAGTACTTGAAAGAACATCCTCGGAATCTCCCCTTCAGACCCGTTCCCACATACATTTACAGTTGGATTCCCCACCCCGGTCACAACAGGTGATGGTTGCCGCACAGCAGGGCATTCCGCCGATTCACGGAATGCATGGGGTTGGTCGGATCTCATGGGGTGGGGGCTTTGATCGATTCGGGGGTCTTTTGATGGGGAGGGGAAGCTTCCTACTGTACGGGGTAATAAACAGTATCCGCAGGGCCAGGTGGCGGCCTGGGAACAAGGAAGACAAACGGGGACACAGGAAAAGGGGGTTTGCATCAAAAGGATCTGAGGCCATGAAAGGAATGAGGGGAGGTGTCGCGCTGGGAACAGGATGGGATTCCGTGGTGAAGCTGCGCTGAAGAGGGGTTTATGACCCAAGGCATGAGAGAGCGGGGGTTGTCAGCGTGCGGGGGAATGCTTGCGAGGTTAAGAGAGAGAGAGAGAGACGCGCTGGCTATCAGCGAGGGGCAGGGAGGCCATGGTGCTCAAAATGGCTGCCGCTTACGCGCACGAATGGGCTTGGAAAGGGGCAAGATGGCGCCGATAATGTTCACCAAGTTTGTACTTATTTTCCACAGTCCTCCCTTTAACATTTCCAAGACATCTTGCTGGCCTATTTCCTATCTACACCTATATGCAGCGATCATAAGTAAGGGAGAGGGGACTTAGGCGAAAGAACTGTACATAAACATCACATTATAAACATCATATTGAAAAATCTCATCATTTAGTAGGCGGGTTCATCGTTAAGTTGGTTGCAGAAAAAGTCATCGTAATGCAATATCAGACTAGAATTATGTAGCGAGGGCGTTGGGTACAGATCATAGAATAAGAACTGGTAAGTTATCATATAAGTAAGTCTTTTTTGTATACGGCGGGTGCATAGTCAGTCCAATGGTGGTTGGGAGAGAAATGAGATACAGTAAAATATATATATCAGAGTTCTCGTTGTCCTTTGTCGTCTTCTGTCGGCACTGTTGAGCACCTGGATTACCTATCAACAGAAATGTTCATGTGGATTGAGTCGTTGGGGGTCTGCGGGTAGGGGTGCATTCTGTTTGGTTTTCGTCAGACCTCGTAGGAGGAATGCGTTACGGTTTTGGAGCAGGTGCATCTTCTTCCGTAATGCAGAGCATAGATTTGCAATGGAAAATGCAATTGTTCCAGAATTGTGAGATCTGTTCGTTTCTTGAGTCTCTGTGGTGGGCATTTCCTGTTGCTTCCATCATCTTCAAGGTGCTTGGTAGCGGGCAGAACCACAGGCTTTGTTTATCCTTTCTTCGGGGGCGACCCTTGGTGGAGTTCTAGGTCACCGTTCTGGGATTTAACATAGTTCGTGGTCTACTTAGTCGGAGCTCCCTCCCTTCTGACGCAGGAAGTACTCTTCTCTGGGTAGCTCAGTAGGATTTGGAGGAACTTGGGAGTTCGGGTGGAAAGGTGCGGGTGTGAACAGTCCTTATGGTAGGTCGGAGGAGGAGGGGATGGAGCAAGGCCAAGTCGGGAACAGATCAGGGGGACGGAGGGTTTGCGACAGGCGGGTCCGTAACCATGTTCAGAGAGCGGGGACTTTTTGGCACACGTTGATCATAGAGCAGGGGCTTCAGGTCAGCCCTTTCCTTAGCTTTGTTTGAAACAGTGCCCCGTCCTGCGACTCCTTACTGCTGTGGTCTCGCCTCGGCCTCCGTCGCTGATGTTCCACAATCCGCAGTCAGGCCGCGTGCTCCCACATCCGGTCTTTTTCCCCTCCGACAGTGATACCCTTAAATGAGTGTTGAAAAGACAGTCTTTAGAGATTTTGCAGAAAAAGGTAATTACATAAATCTATTTTCTCTCCCAACACCAAGCAACAGGGGTAAGCACTCGCTACATTTGAGATTTTTGCGGCTAACGTATAAACAATTGATGATGGATTTGCTGGATTCCTTACAACTTCCTTTTGTTGGCTAATTCTTTGACGCTTTGATGATTATTACGTTCATTTGTCATATGTCTATTATAGTAGATGTCAGTTCTTCTGGCAGAGACCCATTTCCTGCCACCCCCCCCCACCACCACCCTCCACGCCTGGACCCCGATCAGCACAGAAGACACCATCCGCACGATGAACTCCATCCACTCCGGATCACCAACCGACCCCTGCCCTCACCACGTCTTCAACAAGGCCGACGCTGTCATCGCACCCCACCTGCGAGACATCATCAACACATCCTTCGACACCGCCATCTTCCCCGAAAGCTGGAAACACGCCGAACTCAGCGCTCTACTCAAGAAACCAACAGCGGACCCCACCGACCTCAAGAACTACCGCCCCATCTCGCTTCTCCCGTTTCCAGCCAAAGTCATCGAGAAGACCGTCAACAAGCAGATGGCCGCCTTCCTCGAGACGAACGGATCCCTCGACCCCTCACAGTCCGGCTTCCGAGCCAACCACAGCACCGAGACCGCCCTCATCGCCGCCACCGATGACATTCGAGCCCTGATGGACAAAGGAGAAACAGCGGCCCTCATCCTCCTAGACCTCTCCGCGGCATTCGACACGGTCTGCCACCGCACCCTAATACGGCGCCTCAGCAACGTCGGAATCCAGGACAAGGCGCTGGAATGGATCATCTCCTTCCTCGACGGAAGAACACAGCGAGTCCGCCTACCACCGTACAAGTCAGAGGCCTCCGAAGTCATCTGCGGCGTCCCCCAAGGATCATCACTGAGCCCCACCCTCTTCAACGTCTACATGAGCCCCCTCGCGGCCATCGTACGCAAACACCACCTCAACATCATCTCATACGCCGACGACACCCAGCTGATCCTCTCCCTGACCAACAACCCCGCCGCCGCCAGAGCCAACCTGCACGAAGGGATGAAAGAGGTAGCCGAGTGGATGACGACCAGCCGCCTGAAACTGAACTCGGACAAGACGGAGGTCCTCATCCTGGGCTCTTCACCCTCCGCCTGGGACGACTCCTGGTGGCCTCCCGCCCTGGGCACCGCACCCAAACCGACAGACCATGCACGAAACCTGGGCTTCATCCTGGACTCCTCCCTCTCCATGACCAGGCAAGTCAACAGCGTCTCCTCGGCGTGCTTCAACATTCTACGCATGCTACGGAAGATCTTCTGGTGGATCCCCTCAGAGACCAGGAAGACCGTCACCCAGGCCCTCGTCACCAGCCGGCTGGACTACGGCAACGCCCTCTACGCCGGGACCACCGCCAAGCTCCAGAAGAGACTCCAGCGGATCCAAAACGCCTCAGCCAGACTCATCCTCGACATCCCACGATCCAGCCACATCTCCGGACATCTGAGAGACCTTCACTGGCTTCCCATCAACAAGAGAATCACCTTCCGCCTCCTCACCCACGCACACAAAGCCCTACACGACCAAGGCCCGAGCTACCTCAACAGCCGAGTCAACTTCTACGCTCCCAAACGCCACCTCCGATCTGCCAACCACGCCCTCGCCGCCGTCCCCCGCATCCGAAGAGCGACTACAGGAGGAAGGTCCTTCTCCTACCTGGCCGCCAAGACCTGGAACTCCCTCCCGTCCGACCTGCGCCTGACCCAAGACCACCTCTCCTTCAGGAAGAAGCTGAAGACCTGGCTGTTCGAGCAGTAGCGGCACCCCCCCTCCCCAGCGCCTTGAGACCCTACGGGTATGTAGCGCGCTTTATAAGTGTCACTGATTGATTGATTTCCCTAGTACGAGTCTTGCAAGGCTAGGCTGGTCTTCAGGGCCTTGTATTTTACAAAAAGTGCAACGTGCTATTCACCATAGTCTGATAGGCATCCTTCTGAGGGATGAACATAGGCTAAACAAGTCTTCATCACATCAAAACATCTTATTTTCAGCAAGGCTTACAGCAACAAGGTCTTTCGATTTTCGATCTAATTTTTAACTTTGCATACATCTTTCTAACTTTCTATATAAATCCTCGCAACCTGGTTACTACAAAAACTCGGGGGGTGGTTTGCGATAATTATAAAACTTATCCTCGGGGAAGGTGGGATCTTATGAAAAACGATTAGGAACACAGCGAATCGGAGCAAGGGGCGTTTTTCAAGTTCTCGTTCAGGGCAGCTGATACCAAACTGGGGGCATTTTGGGTAGATGGGGGTGTCTCGATCATTTCTTACAGCTTGGGGTACGGAGACAATTTTCAATGGGGACGGTCGCATTACCACAGACACATTTTATCATAGAAGCCACTGACAAATAGTTCCCTCAGAGTGGGTCAAATTTAGGGAACCTTAGTCGTCTTACCTGTCCCTTTCCTATTGGCCAATTTAAATTTCATCCATATTTTAGTAGAAAAGGAGAGGTAGTAACGTGGTACCGATACAATTTTATTTAGGACAAATTTGTGCAAATACTTGTGGTATTTGGGGCCAATCAGGAGGTGCACCAGGTTCGTCAATTAGGTGCCAGTCGCTAGGAAGAGGGAAAGTGTGGAGGGGTGAAAGAGTGAGAGAGAGAGAGAGAGAGAGAAAGAGAGAAAGAGAGAGAGAGAGAGAGACAATAGGCAAAACAGTACACATGGGACATAGAGAATGACCGTGTATTGTTTGGGCTATTCAGTGCGTTACCCAACGTTAGACGTTTCGGGTCTGTGTTAGGATGTAAAAAAGCATGCAGTTTTGGGACAGAAAAGCATTAGATCTAGTACAAAAAGGTCGTGCATTGGGTAGGGCGTCCTTTTTGTGTCGTCTTGCAGCGGTAGTCCGTTTTCATGCATCGGGCGTGACGTGGTTCCAGATCCCTTATGATACTCCAATCGGGATTCTAATGTAACCTGCAGAGGGAAAAAGGGGGAAAAAGGGGAGGTAGGGGGACATCATTCGAACACATCAAATGTATGGGCACGAAAGTCCTTTACTTACCACATACTCGTACTTATCTCTTCGGGATATAATCCCTTAAGGTTCTGGTTTTCTAAAGTCATGGGGGCAGGCAATGTGATAGGTGGTTCATGGGGAGGTTCGAGGATGGCATTAAGGATCGTGTGTAGTGAAAAACGCTTAAAAAGAGGAATCAGAGGTGCCTAGCGTGAGGTACCCGGTTTTGTAGATGTATCCGGCCATCGGGATCCCTAAATCATTCCCAAAGCTGTGATGTTCTAAGGCATATCAGTTCTTCGTTCAACCCTGTACCTTAGTACCTTCGACCACCATATCTTTATAACATTTTATCAATCACCCCGTTTTACTTTACCCATTCTCAGAAGTCGAGGTCCTTCTTCATACGTCAGTTCCTGAGCTTAGTCGCATATCTTGGAGGCAGCGTATCATACCTTCGATTCGACCATCAACCCAGGGCCGAACAACCATTTCTCGGATAACCTTAAAAAAAGAGCAGAACAGTTGCGCACAGAAAAACCCTCCCACCGATACCCGCATTTACAGAAGTATGCGATGCCTATCCATAGCTTTTTAAGACCTTTATTTGTAGAATTATTCAGTACGTAAAATGTGAGAGCGCAATTCATATTTTGGTCTGACATGTCGTCGATGGAAGCACATACAGTAGGGGGTTATTTTGTAGCACAAGAACATGTAAAAAAGGTCTAATTAATTATTTGCAAGTAACCAAAAACATTTCATTGCGTGACGAAGGAATCAGGGGCATTTCAGTTCATAAATGGAAACACAGTCAAGCTCATCGTAATCACATTTCCTAGATGTAAACCGCGGGTGTGCATCATGAGCGACGTTATGTATCAGTTACAACAAATATCAAAAATAAATTGTTCATTGAAACCAACATTTTACGGAACCCTTCTTAAATGTTCGCCAAGTGAACCCTCCTCCCTTTAACATCGAGTGCGCAATGGTTCGTATATATATATATATATCTTAGTACATCAAGTTTCATTAGCTAAGGAACACCACGAGGCATCCGTTAGTTTCCATTGATACCAGCGCCATTTTGGGCGAGGCCGGTTTAGTCCGGAAGTAGCATCAGGGGCAAAATATCCCCGACAATTGGCGGTTGGACCAGAGTCCCTTTCGGCAGTTCAAAAGAAAACTGTGCTAACAGAGGGGCTGGTGGTGTGGACCGTCAATCAAGAGAGGGAGGGGGTAGAGTCTCTCTTACCGGGTCATGTTGATGTTCAGCCGGAACTTGCTCGAGTTCGTTAGCCCATAATGTTCCTGGGTGGTTCAGACGGAAGCTGATGCAGACACGAGAGCACCGCCATCTTGTTGCTGTGCCGTGGTTATTTCATTTGAGATCAATGCAACTGTTCCTCACCGGAAGCCTGAAGGGGCCGAGGGCTCTTGGGACTTTGGTAGAATCTTCAAAGTCGAGGGGATGTTTGTCGATGGTGGGGGCTTGCGCCCAGGTGGGCAAGTGCCCGAGTTGCAATTTCGGACAAAGTTACTCCAGCGGCCTAGACCCGCCTTTCGAGGGCCCAGACGCCATTTTGAGATCCTGCGGCAGCCACCCTTTGTCGTATCCATCAGGAGTGGAAGAAACTTCCTGTGATGGCGAAGGATAGAGCATCATGCTGCTGGAGCAGGACATTTTGGTTCGGGGCGCCAGGGTGCAGCAGTGGAGCCTTCATCTGGGGAGGTGAGGGAGGCTCGTCCGTGCCGCCTTCCTCTCCCGGCGCATCCTACGCCGTCCCTTTGAATCAGGGGTGCACATGATGACCACCCTACACCCCTGATTCCGACTCTTGGGGGACCACTGTACATCCGGTGCTCCGTAAATATGCCCGTCGGACATTGTATGTCCTGTACTAAGGAAGTATACTAGTCGGGCATTGTATGTCCTGTGCTGAGGAAATATGGCCGTCGCCCGGCTGGAGGACATCGGCGTCGGGCCAGGGCAGGGAAGCCTCCTACCTGTGGAGGTGGAAGAGGCTCGTCCGCGTCGCCTCTTCCTCCCTGCCCACCCTGCATCCGTTCGATGGAGAAATTCGTGATGGCCGGACCAGGAGATACAAGGGAGGGGGTCATTTTCATCCGCCCCCTCCCTACTCGCGGTCCGGGGGACGCCATCCCTGGAAGGGTAGTATGGGAAGACCATTTCATTGCCTGCTGTGTGGAGTCTCCAGTACCTTCTCGCCAGCGATCTCTTTTTGGCCCATGGTTGCTGGCAGGCCCCGCCCCACACGTGCTATGTGTTTCGGATGGGCGGGACCATCGAACTGTTACATTGGAAGACTTCCGGAGTGAGCATAATATGTTTTGTATTTTTCCTATTAGTAAAGTTTGTTTTTTTTAGAGAGTTCTACTAGTTATTCTATTTACTGTTGGTTGTGTGTTTTACCGTAATTAAATCCTTAAGTTATATAATAGACGCTTGGCTTTCTTGAGTCTTTTCTCTAACGGGGGGTTGTTTACACTGACCTGCAGTTGTGTTTGTTTTTCAGAGTGGGGGAGCAACAGAGAGCAATCAGTCCCAGAACTCTAACATGTCGTTAAAATTGGTCTGACGAAATCTGTGCCACCGAGCATAATCAAACGGGGTGGTCCTGTCTGTTCTGTCTGCACTAGTCTGATTGGTTTTTATTTCGTGCCTTTTCCCTTTCTGTCGGCCTGTCCTTTCTGTCGACCCTCCATTCTTACCTATGCTCTGCAAAGTCGGACATTGGGCTTTCCAGTGTCCAAGACATTTACAGAAAGCACATTGGTTTTGTTTTACATCTGTTCGTCCTGTGCATAGTGCCGGGGGATTACCTTCGGGTCGTTGTGTTCCGGGGTTGGCTTGTCGGCACATCCCTTTACACCGTTCGCTTTTCATGTCTACTCCTCGGGACTGTGCCATCGCTGGCCCTTCCCTTTGCCTACTAGACGTTTGGAGGGTTGTCCGTCGTGTCCCTTCACCTTTTCTAAATTCGTCGCCTTCCCTTCGTCGTGCAGCTTCTTTGCGCCACATACCGAGACTATCGAGCATAATAGGTGTTGTTTCATTCCTACGAAGGGCTATTTCTACCGTTTCTATTTTGTCAAGATCAAAGGATCCTCTCAGTGGCCACTGACTTTCTCGATCCTTTTTCGTATATTTATGCCATAGTTCACTGTAGGCTATAGCGATTAATCCATGCTTCATGAACATGTCCTTATTAGGGGTGCCTTCCAGCGGAGCCGGATGGTTCATCTCTAATAAGCGGTCCGGGTAAAACAGGCTACTAACCAGTGGGGAGAAGACAGGCATGACGGATCACAATGGGATAATAGTCAGCACTACCTATCTTATCACTGCGCGCAAAGACTAGACAGAATATTTCTATTCTACGTTGTTTGCACGTAGTGAATACCTCATGAACCAATTCTGAGCAATCAATGTTAGGTCAAAAATAAAAAATCAATATGGTCAATGGGAAGAATAAGTAGGCTCGCAAAGGTTCGCGTCACCTACCCTTTCACTATCTGCAAAGAGGGGACCTATTTTTCCCTGTTTGCAGACAGAGAATCTCCAGAAAACAATCTATAACAGTTAATCAATGTTTAGGTCAAAAATAAAAAATCAATATGGTCAATGGGGAGAATAAGTAGGCTCGCAAAGGTTCGCGTCACCTACCCTTTCACTATCTGCAAAGAGGGGACCTATTTTTCCCTGTTTGCAGACAGAGAATCTCCAGAAAACAGTCTATAACAGTTAATCAATGGGGGAGAAAGATGGGTCCGACGGGTGCGTACCTATCCTTCGCTGTTTATAAAGGGAGAGCCTGTTGTTTCTCCGTTTGTAGACAGTGAATCTCCAATAAATTAACAAAAAGTAATACTAGTATTTTCTCAACAATTATCAACCACTTTCAATTATCTATCACTTTCGCAATTCGTCGTGTTTACACGACCTTACCCGGACCGCATGGACAGTTTCTCGTCTTCCGAATCCAGCGCCCGATCGTCCTCTTCTCTTCGTACTTCTCGTGGCACTCCTGATGGTTCCCAGTCAGGACCGCAGATCACTCGAGAGAGGTCTGTTCGGAACCAGTGAAGTTCGGATGATCGGCTGTCAGACGAGGGTCTATCGGACAGGGTACCTTCCGATCGTTGCAGTCGTTCACTCTGTCGTCGGGACCTCTCCCACTGGATCCACGAGTCGCTGATGGGCCCCACGTTTGGGACGCCAATTGTTAAAAAGGGTTCCAAAGACAACCGGTAACCAAAGACCCTTTTATGTTGCCCGGCGGTATCGCCTCTATGACCCACCAATATTAATCAATGAAGAAGCAGGCGCTGGAGACTGGAAGGCAGGAAACGAGGATTTTATTTTCTCCGGAGGAGAACACATCAATTCAGACAGCAAGTATCGTCACGAGGTGCTCTAACCACATCTCTGAGGCCTGGCCTCTTATACTAGGGTTTATGACCTTTATTGCACATAACACATTCTCGCAATACTTTAGTACTTGAAAGAACATCCTCGGAATCTCCCCTTCAGACCCGTTCCCACATACATTTACAGTTGGATTCCCCACCCCGGTCACAACAGGTGATGGTTGCCGCACAGCAGGGCATTCCGCCGATTCACGGAATGCATGGGGTTGGTCGGATCTCATGGGGTGGGGGCTTTGATCGATTCGGGGGTCTTTTGATGGGGAGGGGAAGCTTCCTACTGTACGGGGTAATAAACAGTATCCGCAGGGCCAGGTGGCGGCCTGGGAACAAGGAAGACAAACGGGGACACAGGAAAAGGGGGTTTGCATCAAAAGGATCTGAGGCCATGAAAGGAATGAGGGGAGGTGTCGCGCTGGGAACAGGATGGGATTCCGTGGTGAAGCTGCGCTGAAGAGGGGTTTATGACCCAAGGCATGAGAGAGCGGGGGTTGTCAGCGTGCGGGGGAATGCTTGCGAGGTTAAGAGAGAGAGAGAGAGACGCGCTGGCTATCAGCGAGGGGCAGGGAGGCCATGGTGCTCAAAATGGCTGCCGCTTACGCGCACGAATGGGCTTGGAAAGGGGCAAGATGGCGCCGATAATGTTCACCAAGTTTGTACTTATTTTCCACACAGAGGCGCATCTACCAGTGGTGCAGCAGGTGCAGTGGCACCGAGGCCCAGAGCCCTGAGGATACCGTTGCACACTGACATTGCTGCATTTTTCTACCTCAGGGGGCCTTTTCCCCGCCGGCACCAGGACCCATGGCAACCTTGCTATGCTACATCCAAGGCCCAGACGCGACGGTCAGCCGGATGGTCCATTCCGTGCACGCGCCAGCATCTTCCCCGGTCCCCCCAGCTCTCTGAAGCCCCCGTGCCATTGACCTTGGCACCGTCAGCAGGGAGGCTGCTGCCAGGCGCCGCGCAGCCAAGCGCCGCGGCTAATAAGGTTGTATAATTCCGATATAACAGCCCAGCTCTGTTGTACTATTAACGGTTTCAAATATTAATGCGCATTAATGGTGTCACTCAGCCATTTTATATGATTAGTTTTAAACCTCTCCTGGGCGCCGAAGAAGGGGAATTTTAATGAAATGTCCCCCCCTGCCCCCCTGACCCGCGCGGCGGCGCGTGCGTGCCGCCTTTACGAGGCGCTTTTACGGCCCCCATCACTCAGCCCTTCAGCCTCTTCGGGGCGGCGGTAATTTTCAGAAGGGAGATAAAAAGGAAAGCCAGTTCTGTCTTTTCCGCCCAGAAGGGCCCCCCTCCCTCGGCTGTGACCTTTACGCTGTCGTGCTCGGATTAATCAGATTTCTGCCGGAGATGGTCTCCCAGTTAATGGGAGCTGTAGGGAGATTAGCTGGCCTTTCTCTGCTGCCTGCGCTCTCCGAAGGGACTGCCTGACACTCTCAGCCTGCTGTCTTTCCTGGCTCCGTCTGTGCGGCAAGCCCAAGGGTACCCGGGCCCGCCAACATCTTCCGCGGCTCACTGGGCATGCGCCTAGAAGCGGCCCTCCAAGTGCGCGCGGCGCACGCTACAATAATATCAGAGGGGCCACTGGAAGGGGAGGGATGCGACAGGGCTAACTACATTATGTGACAAGAAAAGGGAAATTATGCGGCGAAATACGGCACATTCTGTATTACTTAATATTTTTTTTTTCAATTTTCTCACTTGTTATCACTGTCTGGAAATAAGGTGCACGTCATTAGAACCATTTTAACCCCCAAAATCTAGCAATAAGCAACAGAAAGGTGACCAGTCAACCTTTGCAAAGGGCCTTCCACTGCGTGGCAACACGTTGCTGCCTTTATAGTAACTTTTAACCCGTTTGTGCTAGAAACAACTTTTTGTTGAAATCTGCAGATTATGCAGCAGGTGGTGGATTATGTGGTAAATCCAAAATTATGCGAAAATCGCGGCAGCCGAACAATGGCATATTTCCAGTGGCCCTGCATAGAAGGGGGGCTGGCCTTTACGGACATAAGTGTCACTGATTGGCCCATTCAGATGGGTACATCAGGCACAATAAACTAAAAAGCATATCTGGCTAGGCCGATAGAATATCATTTATTTCCAGCTTCAAGCCAATTCCTGTAGGTAAACCGGAAGAAAACTCACTTCTGGAGTAGCCGAGCGCTATATAAATAATCTTCATTCATTCATTCATTCTGTATAGTGTAACAATAACCCATTATTATCAAGGCCACTGGAATTATGCAGCAGGGGGAGGACCAAATTATGCAACATGGTTCACTAAATTATGTATTAGGCTCCCAATTTTAAATTTTTACAGATTTTTACAGATAAATACAGAGAGAACATAATTTGTTTCCTGGCTATATTTATTTTTAAGAGCGGAAAAATACTGAAAATTGTGGTTTGTGTGAAAATATCATGAATTTCAAGCAAAATCTGAGCAGATAAGACAGCATGGGGAGTTAAAAAAGAGGATTGGATTTCCTTAAATACAGGTGTATGTTAACATATGTTTGTACTATAACGCTAATATGTATCTGTGGGTGTAGTGTTTTGTTAAATGGGGCTGCCAAATTTGGTACAACGCGACAGGTATCCACATATGAGTTAAATAACTATGGAAATATACTATCTAACAACTCCATTTATTCTCAAAACACAAAATAAATATGGATAAATAGCCGGGCTAAAAAAGAAATATGGAAAAATACAGACGGAAAAGTTAAAAAAAGAATTACCATAGAACCAGGAGCCCTAATTATGTAGCAAGAAAAGGCAAATTATGCCAAATGCAGCACATTTGGTACTTCATTATTTAGCAATTTTCACCAATTTAGCACTGTCCGGGCTACGGTTTCACCTCATTAGTACTGGTTTAGCATCCATATACGCCAATAAGCAATTCCTAGATCATCCTTTGCAAAGGGCCTTCCACTGTGTGGCGACACATGTTGGCCCGTTTTAGTAACTTTTGATCTGTTTGAGCTGGAAACCAAACTTATTTTGTTAAAATCTACAGAATATGCAGTAGATAAAGAACTAGTTGTAAGTGCAGTGAATCCATAATTATGTGGAAAACGCCACAGAATTGCAGAATTCCTTTGGCCTAGAGTATAATGCTCCAAAGCTCTCTGGATGGACGAACTGCAAAACATACATCCAAACACTAAAGCAGTTTCTGTGACTTCATCAGACTGCCACTGCTCCTTGGTTCTGGGTATTCACAAAGGTGCCTTACTTACCTATCATTTGAGTAACAACTCTCTTACACTGTGTCTGACTCAGTTTTCTCCCCACCTCAATGAGCTGTGTCTTTGCTGCTCGACCAAGCCACGCCGGGGAGGCGAGGAGGCTACAGCTCTCCCCTTCGCTGCTGATGACGAGCTCAGCTCGTCATCAGCCACGGTGGTCGTGTGCGGATGACGAGCTGAGCTCGTCATGTAACGCGGGTTTTTTGTAAATTGCCGCACAGCGGAAAAATAACCGCCGCAGCGATGCGGTTAAGGAGCATATTGGTGTTGGGGTGTGAGGTTAAAAATCGGGAAATAGGTACTTCTCAGGAAAACTTAAATGAACAATTTCCCTTACCTCTATTAAAAATGCGTGGTGTTATCTATTTGACTTTAGTTATCTTGGATAGCTATAGGTCAACATGTTTCGAGCTTCTGTGTGAACATGCATTTATTAGATTATTTGGAGCACGTATGCTGGACCTTGATGCGCTCTAAGACACTCCCTTTGTTAGACTCCATATGTTCCGGCCTGAACCCTGGCAGTGCTCATTTTATAATAACCCTTAATTTTTCAACGTTTTATCATGTTGTCTTTAATTCAGATGTAGTTTTGTTTTCCTTGGCATTCCAGAAGGTTCTTCATTTCCATCAGAAGTTTATTTTTTATCCGTATATATAAATCGACGACTTCTCTTCTTGCAAAAATCTTCTCTCAAACATTTTTGCGCATACTACTGCTTGCACCAGTGCTATATGTCAAATGTTAAGCACATCCTTGAAGCAGGACTGAATGTTCCAGCACAGATATCCCTGCTCCAGTTCTATTCTTTTCGACTTTATTGGAAGACTGGAACCAAGGCTCAGTGTGGAGATATGTTCTGGATTTGAATTGACGCAAACAGATCCTGCGGGTACTCCTGTGGGGGCAACTTGGCGGTAGTGGCACTTCTGCAAACGCCAATGAACAAAGCCGCTCCTACCTCCCATGTCTGAAGGCTGTTGACATTTCGTAATTCGATGATCGCATGAATTGACGCATGATGGCAGAAAGGGAACAAAAGGCCAATTTGTGGGATCCGTCCGCAGCCGAGTGAACCTAAATGCTCAATAAAAGCTGCGGCGATACGGCGTGGATCCGTCAAAGGTGCTGCTGGTCCTTATATTCGAGCCTCGCCGGCCTATAAATTCCTATAAATTCTTCTATTTATCTGGCTTTGCCTTCCTAACCATCTTCAAGTTTTATTGCAAAAGACAGCACGTAATTACAGAGTCAGAATAGATCTCTGTGCTTCTCGCGGCTGACAAGACCCCGCAACAGACCTCCCTCGCACTGCGCGCGCCATGCTATGAATATTTGCATGGCGTCCTTGGGCGCCGCGCAATCCTCCTTTGAGTTTAGTTTCTAAACTGATATTAAACCCATAGACCTGCATGCTTATGAGCTATAAGAGATGCAGAGCTGTCCTTCCGCAGTAGTGGTGGAATGGATGGATCCATGGACCACAGTTCATGGGGGAGGGGTGGGTGTTCATGAAAGAGAGGATGCTGTTTGTGTCCGTTGTTTGCTATGAACTGTAACAACTTATGACCCCCATCTGCACACTGGCCTCTGTCTGAACTTGTTCCAAACTATTTCCATCTCCAGAATAAAGAAGCAAGAAGTGCTTAATTAGTTTTAAAAAAAAAATGCCATGGTCCTCCTAAGTAGGCCACTGGAGTTTGCACCACCCATTGCCCCTGCCACCGCTGCCAATGACCGTAACAACGCAATTACTAACCATAACACTCCTACAAGCGCCACATTTCTGACTATCCGAGGCCCCCAAAGCTATAAGAATGGCTTGAGAGGCAGATATTAGCCCTTTTAATTGTTTATTTGATTAATAAACAACGGTCGTGTGCTCATCTTTCACTTTGACAAATAGCTCCATCTTGTGGCTGACTGTCTTAAGTACCGGTATTAGCAATTGAGTGCTGGTGCTGAGCGCCAGAAAACACTGGTTCAAATAAAGCGCCGTAAGTGAGTGGGTCTTTGAACAGGGAACACAAGAGTTTCATGGAGATCGCAAAGTGCATGCATGCTGGGCTCTTCCTTCCTCAGACTATCACCATGAGAGTCCTCCCTTTTCATAGTACACACGCAGGGTTCCAACAGTACTGAGATTGTAAACACTGATGTAACGGGGCACAACACAACCCCTTCCTAAAAATAATGAGATACAATGTAAAAACAAAACTAAGGAAAGAAAGAAAAAACATATGATAGAGAAAATATGAAAAACCGGTTCACAAGATAACATAGGCTGACTGTATAATGTCTAAATAAAGTCATCAAATCTTTTTGTCTGGTTCATGTCACATCCTCTGGAACGACTAATGAGTTGAGTATCCATAGGTAGACATTTGCGTCTTTTTCATTTGCACAACTCTTTGTCATTGCCTTGAGTCATGCTTCCCATATTCCATTTCCCGTCCATCTTCTAGCAGGCTCCTTATCTCCCTCTACATGTTTAGGGACGGACCATTTTAAAGATCCCTTCTTTTAAAAGGCCACACTTTTTACTCATATAAAATACAACACAAGTAGTCTGCTTGCAGTATCGTTCCCTTGTCATTGACTGTTGGAGCATACCCTAGCTTTTTTCCTCACACCATTTTCCACTGATGGGCCTTGTCAATTTCGCGCACACCCATTCGATGCATCCACCCTGTAGATACCTTGGTACAAGATATGCAGCACTTCAGCAAAAGATAAGGTGATCCCTCCCACAAAATTAGAAGAAGGGCAGTTCTTTAACTCCTCAACATTCTTTTTATCTCCTATGTCCTATTAAAACTACTCCGCAAGGGTAATTGCACTTTATTTCTGAACCCTTTATTAAAACGTTCTACCAACCTGTTCTCACTATGGTGGTACAACATCATCTTGTGATGTTTCACTCCATATTCTTCAGAAATTCTTTAAATTGGCCAAAGGTGAACTGCGGGCCATTGTATGTAACCACTTCTTCATGGTCACCCTCTCGACTAAAAACCTCATCACAGATGTCATGACATTCCCCGACATGGCGTCTTTAACGAAACACATTTCTGGCCACTTCAAATAATGCACAACTCCTGCCCATTTCCAGAACACTAAAAGGGACCACATCCATCCATCGCAACCTTCTGCCATGTTTGTTTGGTAAAATTCACTGGAACAACAAAGATTATTTCCCAATGTTCAATTTGTCGCTACATGCACATGCCACACACTGTCTCACCCACCTTTCTAATTGGCAGTCCATGGCTGGGCCCCCAAAATCAACATGTGCCCTCCTCTCCATGGCTGACATGCCACCATGAATGACCCTCATGTAAGCTTGCCATTAATCGCCCAAGGAGACCCTTACCCCATATTCAAAGCTGAGCACAAGATGCCTCCCCTGGGAAGAGATGTTTGCTTTAACACCAACAGATGATTGAGTGGGGCATTTATGAGGCCTAGGTTCGCCGGAAGGCTTCTTGGCGTTAGGACTACCCCAGGCTTAACTAAGCAATCTCGAATAGAAACAACTGGTCTTATTGGACCCAAAGGAAGGCTTTGTGCTTTGTAAATTGGTGAACGGTGAAGGCCAGCTGATTCCAGACCCTTGGGACCAGTACCTAGAAGGAGTTGCCTCCAAGGCTTCTTGGCGTTAGGACTACCCCAGGCTTAACTAAGCGTTCTCTAATAGAAACAACTGGTCTTATTGGACCCAAAGGAAGACATTGTGCTTTGTAAATTGGTGAACGGTGAAGGCCAGCTGATTCCAGACCCCTGGGACCAGTACCTAGAAGGAGTTGCCTCCAAGGCGAACATACTTCCACCATGAAGTAGGCAGCAGCTGGAGAGCTCCAGGGCAAGTAGTGCAAGGCGATGGAGTTTAACCCAAACGTACTTGGGTCCGTCCGTGATCCCAGAATGTTCTCTGAGGAAGTCACAGACTCTTGAAATTAAATGTCTGTGCTGCTGGGAGACAGAATAGCAGGCCAGCTCAGACCCATGTTTGCATAAAATTCTGACAGGGAGTAAAAAAAGAATAAAAAATATACATCTATATACACACACACACACACACACACACGTGTATATATATATATATATATATATATATATATATATATATATACACACACACACATATATATATATATATATATACATTCTTGAGTTTGGCTTGGCAGAAACCAATATGAAAAGTGTACAATGATACATGTTATTAGACTATTCTGTTTCCTGCTGCATGTTTTTTATCCTGTACCGAACTATCAAAATCCAGTTGTTTACAAGAGATAATACTACGTGGCTGAAAAATTTAGCGTGACTATAGTTAACAGTGTGTTGGGTTCCTTCTTTACCTCCATTGGGTTGGTTTTCAAGGGTACAATGGAGAGCAGCTTTAGGCCATCCTGGTATGTATAGATGAATGTATGTATGGCGCGAGCCAAGCCAAGAGGCAGCGAGGCTCTCTTTTTAACATAGCTGCAATGTTTGAGAAATCTGATTTTAGTTCTCCTCAAATCAAGACTGAGATTTAAAGTGATCTGTTGAAGGCTTCGTGCTACCAGCAGCGATCTTTTGGGTGGGGCCCCTGGAGGCGAAGCTTCGGGGCCCTGTCTTCTGTCCATAGGCCTCGGGCAGCCTTTCCTCTCTCCTCTGAGCATGAGAAACAAAACATTTGTTTAAGTTTTTAAGCATCAATGTATGCTTTTGAGACCGTTTCCTAGTAAGTAGACTGTTGTCATGGTGATTTTCACACCTGTGGTTTCCAAAGTTTCTGGAAGTCACCTCTCCTGCTTGGCGCCCAATTCTGCTATTTATAAGAAAGGTGTCAAAGTATCTTTTTTTCTTCACCCATGCAGGAGAATGTGAACATCCCGGCCAATCAGATTCCATCTCTTGCTTGTCACTGTTCCAGTTCTCAAACTGACAGACCCCCCACTCTTGGTATGTGATAAACTTAGAAACTGCGCTACCATATGTTGGATGTTCCCCCTTGTCCGTCTGGGTGGCCTTAGCGTCAAACCACAGCCGCCGTTTACCCGTGTCCTACTGACGGATGGACCATCCGGACAGTGTCTCCTGGGCAACGAGACCTGGGGAGATCCGCTCGGGTCCTTTTCTGTGTCTACAGCACCACCCTCTTTGGCAAAGATTCCCCTTGACCAGCATGTTTTAAAACTTAGAACCCTTCAGGGGTGAACTATTGAGCTAGCGAAACTTTCAGGACGTAGTATCCCCCCTTGATAACTTCATCAAGACTTTGATGGGTCAAAAACTCACCCAAGGGAAGCCTTCTACCTGGATTAGCCTTGCTGATGAAACACTTACTGGGATTCCTACAGTCCAGGTTTGCCAGATTTCTGTCTTTGTGATGGGAAATTCTTTCAATCGGCTATACGTTTTATCTTTTGTTTTTCGTAGACTATATGGACCTTTATAAGGCCACTTACCTGCACTCTGGTGTGTTATAGGTTAGCAGAAGGAGTGTGCCATCACAACAGCGGGGGAGTACTCTTTCCGCCAAACTGAAAGTCCTCCCCCCTGATTTACAGAGGGGCGGACCTAAAATATGTCCACAACAGAGACTACTTCTTCGTCAGGGACATAGTGCTCTGGCGGCCTGACGGAGTAAGGGCCATTGGAGGTGTGGCTATTCGACCACTCGCACGATTTAGAGTAGGAGGGCAAACGGCCATTTTTTATATCCATTTCCCCTCCTGAAAAATCTGGTGGAAAGGGACAGTAAAAACGTTTAAATTATCCCCAACTCCATGGGGAAAAACTCACATGGTGGGGGCATCATTACTGTGTGTTTTTCCCAAAACAAAATCCCGCTTTGGGATTTTGTTTTTGGAAAAATACAGAAACAAGTAAGAAGTTTGTCAGGTAGTACCGTCAAACTTTTAAGACACTACAAGAATAATTGTGAATCGTTTTGGCATGAGTATTTGAACAACATCTTGTTGTGATGATATAGGGTAAATCTAACATTTGGTAGGCAGACTGTATTTAACTCCTTCGGTGCTTATGACGGCTCATGAGTCACAGTAGATACGTTGCCGTTCCGCCCACACAAGGTTAATTCCCTGCCTGTGCGGGAGTATTAATCAGTGGGCGGAGTTCTAACGGCTCGCGGCCGTCATGAGCACACGCCCAACGTGATTTATGACAGCCGGGAGCCGTCATGAGTACCTGAGCGCCACGCCCAGTTCCGCCCTCCTCGCACTGCGGCAAAATTCGCGCCATGGCAAAGGAGTTAAATGTTTCGAAAACAAAGTCCTTCCGTCTGAATTATAGGTGGGCGGACCATAAGTATGTCAGCGACAGAGACTGCTACATGTCCATCACAGACAAACTCCTCTCACTGCCCAATGGAGTAAGGACTATCTGAGGTTTGGCAGTTCAACCGCCAGCTTGATTTAGAATTTTGAGTGGGCGGGTGTTGGACAGGCCACGTGAAGGGCCGCTCCCCCTCTGCCCGACCAGGCCCGAGCCCGGCCCCTCAAGTGTCCCACACCACCACTTCACGTTTTCCGTCCCCTCCGGGACCCTTGCCTCTGAACATATCGACCTCGTGGGCCCGATCCACTACCGGCCCGCGCACCCAGCCTGGGCGCCATCTTGGACCCTCCACCACGAGGCCGCGTGGCTCCCGATCGACCCCAACCCTGGGCCTGGCCAGGCCTCAGACATCCCGGCACCACCATCCACCCAGGAGGTGAGCGGACTACTTGGCAGGTCAATGGGAGAAAGAGGTGTCGATGGCTCTCCCCCGCCAGGTACCGCTCGCCCACAACCTCCCCGGGCGCTGGCTCCACCCCCCTGCTGGGTGTCTGGACTCCCTCATCCCGGACCCCCCCGACCTCCAAGTGCGAGGGTCCGGACATCAAAGGGCACCAGCCCTATAACTGGGGCAGCTCCAGAGCAGGAAGGCAGTTGTATCCTGGAGTCGAGAGACGCAGAGAAGAACTCATCCTTGACGGGCTATTGGCGCTGCCGTAGCTCTGCCTTGCGAACTATCGTCCTGCCTGCTGGCGCTGCCGCAACCTTCGTAACCTTCATCGTCGTCGGGACCTGCTGGCGTGGCCGCGGACCGTTTGTAACCACCATCTTCATCGGGACCTGCTGGCTCCGCCGCGGACCGTCGCTTCCTTCATCCATCTCGGGACCTGCTGGCTCCGCCGCGGCCCGTCCATCTAGAACGCCGAGCTCGAGGATTGAGAGCTATTGCATCTATTGGTAACAAGACTGTCCCGCTACCCTTTTCCCAATCCAGAGACCAGAATCGAGGGGACCCCTGAGTCCAGACCTCCTTGTATCATTTCACCGTACTTAAAGAATTGCTTATAAAGTATCGTTAAACCTTAACCTGGTGTGGTGTCCGTCTGTGGGGGGGAAGTTACTTGTCTGTACGATCGCTGGAGACGGCTCTCCCCGGAGACCTCTCCCCTTATCCTCGGCCGACCCTCCCGGTCCGTCTAACATTGGTGGCCAGCGGCGCGATCCGAATCACCGCATAATCGTACAGAAAGTAGCTCACCCCACGACGAAATCACGATGACAACCAAAGAAAGCGGATCCACCGAGAAATTTCAGATGGAGAAATTGGACGAGTACAGCCATCGTGAATTAAAACAATTCTGCATCGAACTAGGTATCGCTACCACCGGTCTCAGTACCAAAGACGATTTCAAGCATGCCCTAGAGTCCTGGGCAGAAACCGGGGCCGTCGGAACCACCGACCAAAGCATCACAGCAGTAGAGAAAAACACCACGGCCCCCGAGGAGCAAAGAAAGGGTCTCTCGCAAGACGAGATCCAGGAACGAGAAAAAACACGGCTACATGAGCTAGAAATGGCCCGGCTCAAAATGGATGTTGAACTTAAGTTGGCCAAACAAAAACTGAGCTTAGAGCACCTGCGTCTCCGAGAAGAAAGAGAGGAAAAACAGAGACAAAGGGAGCTCGAGGAAAAGAGACTGGCATATGAACACGAGCGCAAGTTAGCTGAGATAGACTTACGCAAGCAGAACAAAGAATTAGGAGTGCCCGAGCAACCCCCCACCCCAGGGACAACAGATAAGAAGGTACACATCCCCAAGGATGTCGTTCGAGAATACTTCCGAGAGGACGACATCCAGCAATGGTTCAAGGCCTACGAAATCGCTATGACCGCCCACCGGATCGATCGAAGCGACTGGGGAGCCGGTCTATGGGGGAGATTCCTCAATGAGGGCCGCGATGCCCTGCTACAGCTCCCGGACCACCAGATGACCTCCTATGACCACATGAAAGCTGCCCTCCTCACCCGCTATGGGCTCACACCCGAGATGTACCGTCAGAGGTTCCGAGACTGCACCCGCATCCCGGGTACAACTTGGGTGGACTACGTGAACTATTTTAGCCGAGCCTTCGAGGGCTGGATCAAAGGAAGCAATGTCACAACTTACGAACAACTATTCAATCTCATGGTGTGGGAGCATCTATCAAACAATTGCTTCATTGAGCTCCGGCAGCACCTCCTCGACAGCAAATTGACTGATCCACGGCAGCTCGCAGCCGAGGCTGACCGGTGGGAAATCACCAGAGTGGGCCGAAATGGATCCTATGAACAGAACCGGAACAACAACGGTCAGCACCGTCCCCGAGGAGGAGGAGGGGGCCAAGGACGAGGAAGAGACAACGCTCCGGTCGCCCCCGCTACCAGCACCACCCCCCCGGCCAACCGGGGCAGCACCCCGGCACGACCGGGATACAGAGCCAATGTCACGTGTCACCGATGCCAACGAGTCGGCCACTATGCAAACGACCCAAATTGCCCACAGTACCAGAGCCCAAGACCCCGCCAAGTGGCCGCTGCTGCCCTGGGGGACGAACAGATCTCCGAGGAACAGGACGAATATGAGCAAGAGCATCAAGAATGGGAGCCAGCCGCCATGGCTCTAGCATGCTTAGGGGGGAAAGACATGGTCCCGCGGGTCCCCCTACCCGCTAACACCCGGAAGTACAGCCAATGGGTGAGCATCAATGGACGCCAGGCCGAAGCTCTCCGTGACACCGGGGCCAGTGTAACAGCCGTCCGCTGTCACCTGGTGACCCCAGAACAGTTCCTACCAAACATTCTCTGCCCTGTCCGTTCAGCCGATAACTCGGAAAGTCTGTGTCGGATGGCCTGCGTCCCTTTCGAATGGGGAGGGGTCTCCGGCATGTTGAAAGTGACGGTCCGGGATGATGCCCCCGTAGACTGCCTCCTGGGAAATGACCTTGAAAGTTCTCCGTGGGCAGCCGTAGAACGAAGAGAACACCTGGGGATGTTGGGCATCCCGGACTGGGCGTGCGTCACCACCCGGTCCATGGCCGCCCGTGCCAACCCCCGACCGGAGGAACCCGAATGGCCGGCGCCTCCTCCCCCAGTCGCCCCAGTCGAAGACACCGACCGTGCCGTCCCCCCAGAACCAGCTCAACCTCCGGACCTCGCTGGCCACGACCAGTGGCATCAAGAGGGGGGGCCCACTCAGGAGCAGTTTCGGCAAGAGCAGAAGACCTGTCCCTCCCTCGAGGGACTCCGCCAACAAGCCCTCGCCCAGAGCACAGGGGATACCTCCGGAACACATTGGATTTACTGGGACAATGATCTGCTATACAGTGAGCAAAGGATCGCGGAGCTGGGGGCCAGCCGAGTGCTAGTGGTGCCCCTCCGTTTTAGAGACTTCTTGCTAAACCTGGCCCACGATGTCCCCCTGGCTGGACACCTGGGTCAGGATAAAACCTACAGCCGCCTAGTGACCCACTTCTTCTGGCCCAAAATGAGGAATGATGTACTCCAGCATTGCCGATCTTGCCCCACGTGCCAAGCCAGTGGAAAGAGCGGCCGCAAACTAAAAGCCCCCCTGCAAACATTTCCCGTGGTCACCACCCCGTTCGAGAGGGTCGGGATAGACATTGTGGGGCCCCTGGACCCCCGTACAAGACAAGGACATCGGTTCATCCTGGTACTGGTGGACCACGCCACCCGCTACCCCGAGGCTGTTCCCCTGCGAACTGTGACAGCCCCGGTAGTCGGCCGGGCCCTGATGGGGATCTTCTCCCGTGTGGGCTTCCCCCGAGAAGTCGTCAGCGACAGAGGCACAAACTTTATCTCTAAGTATATGAAGTCCCTCTGGCAACAGTGTGGGGTCACCTACCGATTCACGACCCCCTATCACCCTCAAGGAAACGGACTCGTTGAGCGGTTCAACCGCACGCTCAAAGGGATGATTGGGGGGTTGGAAGAGCCCCTCCGTCGCCAGTGGGATGTGCTGCTGCCGTGCCTCCTCTTTGCATATTGAGAGGTCCCCCAGAAGTCCCTCGGCTTCAGCCCGTTTGAACTATTGTATGGACACCCCGTACGGGGGCCGCTCAGCCTAGTCAAGGAAGGCTGGGAAATGCCCCCTCTAAAGAACCCTCCAGAAGTCTTCAAATACCTCCTAACCCTCCGCAACCAGACCCGACGGTTCAGAGAGCTGGCAAAAGCAAACTTGGAGGCCAGTCAAGAGGACATGAAAAAGTGGTATGACCAAAATGCCTCCTCCATCGAATTTGAACCCGGACAACAGGTATGGGTGATGTCCCCCACCGAACCCTGCGCCTTGCAAGACAGGTGGACGGGGCCCTTCAAAGTAGTCGAGCGCAAGGGTCCCGTCACCTATCTCATCGACATGGAATCTTCACGGAACCCCCTTCGAGTCCTCCACGCTAACAGACTGAAACCCCACTTTGTACGTTCAGAACTCAGCCTCCTGATGGCCACAGACAATGGAGCCGAAGGAGACTCCGAACCCCTCCCTGACCTCCTACGGACTCGGGAGAAAGATGGCTCTGTGGATGGGGTCCGACTCTCGGAGGCCCTCACCCTGGAACAACGCCAAGAATGTCGAGACCTTCTGTTGCAGTTCGCCGGCCTGTTTTCCCTCACCCCAGGTGTCACTTCCTGGTGTGTGCACGACGTGGACACGGGGGACAGCCCCCCTATCCGCCACCGGGCCTACCGCGTACCAGATCGGGTACGGGCCTGCATCCAGGAAGAAATAACCAAAATGCTCACGCTCGGGGTCATTGAGCCCTCAGACAGCCCCTGGGCCAGCCCAGTAGTACTGGTCCCCAAAGCAGCCCCTCCCGGCACCACACCGGAACTCCGGTTCTGCGTCGACTACCGGGGCTTGAATGCGGTCACTAAAACGGACGCACACCCCATCCCCCGGGCAGACGAGCTAATCGACCGCATGGGAGCTGCCCGCTACCTCAGTATTTTCGACCTGACGGCGGGCTATTGGCAGATCGGCCTCACACCCCGGGCCCAAGAACGATCTGCATTTTCCACTCCTGATGGCCATTATCATTTCAAGGTCATGCCCTTCGGCATGAAGAATGCTCCAGCAACATTTCAGCGGCTCGTCAATCAGGTCTTGGCCGGGCTCGAAGGATTCAGCGCCGCCTACCTAGACGACATCGCTGTGTACAGCCACCATTGGTCCGACCACCTCCACCACCTCCGAGCGGTGCTACAGGCCCTTCAGCGAGCTGGCCTCACGATCAAGGCCAGCAAATGCCAAATTGGTCAGGGGTCCGTAACCTACCTCGGACACCAGGTGGGGAGCGGCCTGGTGGCCCCTCTGCAGCTCAAGATTGCCGCCATCCAGTCCTGGCAGCCCCCCATCACCCAGACCGAGGTACGCGCCTTTCTGGGACTCACGGGCTATTACAGACGGTTCGTGAAAGACTATGGTACCATAGTGGGGCCCCTCACAGAACTCACGTCCAAAAATCAACCCAAGAAGGTCAACTGGACCCCAGATTGTCAAACAGCCTTCGAACAACTGAAGGCCGCCATGTGCTCCGCCCCTGTGCTCCAGGCCCCCGACTACAGCCGGGAATTCGTCGTCCAGACGGATGCCTCCGACCACGGCATTGGGGCGGTCCTGTCTCAATTGAACACCGAAGGCCTTGATCAGCCAGTGGCCTTCATCAGCAGGCGACTCCTACCTCGAGAACAACGCTGGAGCACCATCGAGAGGGAGGCCTTCGCTGTGGTATGGGCCCTCAAGAAGCTCCGGCCCTCCCTCTTTGGCACACACTTCCGGGTGCAGACCGACCATCGACCCCTGCAGTGGCTGATGCAGATGCGGGGGGAGAACCCAAAACTACTACGTTGGTCCATCTCCCTACAAGGGATGGACTTCACTGTTGAACACCGGCCTGGGCCAGATCACGCCAACGCGGATGGCCTGTCCCGCTTTTTCCGCCTCGACGAGGAGAGTCCCCAAGAGGATGGGTGACTCTCCCCGCCTTCAGCTGGGGGGGACGCATGTTGGACAGGCCACGTGAAGGGCCGCTCCCCCTCTGCCCGACCAGGCCCGAGCCCGGCCCCTCAAGTGTCCCACACCACCACTTCACGTTTTCCGTCCCCTCCGGGACCCTTGCCTCTGAACATATCGACCTCGTGGGCCCGATCCACTACCGGCCCGCGCACCCAGCCTGGGCGCCATCTTGGACCCTCCACCACGAGGCCGCGTGGCTCCCGATCGACCCCAACCCTGGGCCTGGCCAGGCCTCAGACATCCCGGCACCACCATCCACCCAGGAGGTGAGCGGACTACTTGGCAGGTCAATGGGAGAAAGAGGTGTCGATGGCTCTCCCCCGCCAGGTACCGCTCGCCCACAACCTCCCCGGGCGCTGGCTCCACCCCCCTGCTGGGTGTCTGGACTCCCTCATCCCGGACCCCCCCGACCTCCAAGTGCGAGGGTCCGGACATCAAAGGGCACCAGCCCTATAACTGGGGCAGCTCCAGAGCAGGAAGGCAGTTGTATCCTGGAGTCGAGAGACGCAGAGAAGAACTCATCCTTGACGGGCTATTGGCGCTGCCGTAGCTCTGCCTTGCGAACTATCGTCCTGCCTGCTGGCGCTGCCGCAACCTTCGTAACCTTCATCGTCGTCGGGACCTGCTGGCGTGGCCGCGGACCGTTTGTAACCACCATCTTCATCGGGACCTGCTGGCTCCGCCGCGGACCGTCGCTTCCTTCATCCATCTCGGGACCTGCTGGCTCCGCCGCTGCCCGTCCATCTAGAACGCCGAGCTCGAGGATTGAGAGCTATTGCATCTATTGGTAACAAGACTGTCCCGCTACCCTTTTCCCAATCCAGAGACCAGAATCGAGGGGACCCCTGAGTCCAGACCTCCTTGTATCATTTCACCGTACTTAAAGAATTGCTTATAAAGTATCGTTAAACCTTAACCTGGTGTGGTGTCCGTCTGTGGGGGGGAAGTTACTTGTCTGTACGATCGCTGGAGACGGCTCTCCCCGGAGACCTCTCCCCTTATCCTCGGCCGACCCTCCCGGTCCGTCTAACAGCGGGTTTTAATATCCCTTTTCCCCCATGAAAAACTTGGTGGAAAGGTACAGTAATTTTTTTTTTTAGTGATCCCCACACAATGGGAGAAACCTCCCATGGTGGGTGTAACAAACTGGAAGAACACCAATGAAGATGGCTCCGGTAATTGTTGAGGAATAATCTTTTTCAGCACGGCTTGTTGACAGAAGTAAGTCAAGCTCCCGAATAACAACTGTCGTTCACCGCCATATGTATATATCTTCCCACTCCCATACAAAAAATGCTCCCACGCGCACCCTACAATACCAACCTCCACCGCATTATCTGAAAGTGGCCTTGAGCGTGAAACATAGTCATACTCGTGTGTACCGCAAACAATAACACATGGTGCGCGTCAAGATACGAGTGCGATATTGAGATGCCGCGCTGATGTATACAACACATCTCCTCCCTTTACATTGTAATTTTTGTTTTTTTAAGTTAGAACAAGGTCTTTAACTCTTGCAGGGGGGTGTCTTAACTTTAAGCCCCTGGAAGTGCCACTATTATCCCACCTCGGGGACCGCCAGCATATTACTACTAGTGTATGAGTAATGACGGCTGCATGACGGGCAGTGCCGTCCATTTTACAGACTGAGGTGCAGTATAGTAAACAAGGAATGACGGGTCGTTCTAATGGGCTGAGGGGCCACGCCCCTCACCTTTTGGCCCCTATAAAGAATGTTTGTCTGTCTGGCACACCTTCACTCTTTATTTTCAGGTCTGTCAGCCTGGAGCTAGACATGTGCTAAATGCGCCGCCTCCTGGCTGCCTGAGCAGAACTTTGCTGGGCTGAGGATGTCCCAACTCCTGTGGGCGTGACCTCAGCATGGCAAAGTACCTCGAGGCCCTCCCCCATGTGACTAGGGGGAACGTCACTGATTGCCTCGGACCTGGGCACTTCAGTTCTAAGCCCTGAAGTGCCCAGGGGCGAGTCTCAGTCACTGACCCATCACCACATTTCCTATCCTACTCTGACGAATGAGGGACTGCTGCCTTCCCTCATTGGCTGACCTTCCGTCAGCCAATGAGGACAGGCAGCAATGTCAACCCTTCAAGAACCTCCGGTGAGGGAAGGCAGCAGTCTCAACTCTCCTAGAACCTCCGGTGAGGGAAGGCAGCAGTCTCAACTCTCCTAGAACCTCCGGTGAGGGAAGGCAGCAGTCTCAACCCTCCTAGAACCTCCGGTGAGGGAAGGCAGCAGTCTCAACTCTCCTAGAACCTCCGGTGAGGGAAAGCAGTAGTCTCAACCCTCCTAGAACCTCCGGTGAGGGAAGGCAGCAGTCTCAACCCTCCTAGAACTTCCGGTGAGGGAAGGCAGCAGTCTCAACCCTTCTAGAACCTCCGGTGAGGGAAGGCAGCAGTCTCAACCCTCCTAGAACTTCCGTTGAGGGAAGGCAGCAGTCTCAACCCTTCTAGAACCTCCGGTGAGGGAAGGCAGCAGTCTCAACTCTCCTAGAACCTCCGGTGAGGGAAGGCAGCAGTCTCAACTCTCCTAGAACCTCCGGTGAGGGAAGGCAGCAGTCTCAACCCCCTGGGATCACCTAGGCGGAGCTACGCAGGTAAGTGCGTTTAGTGCATTAATGCCCCTGCTGAGCTAAGTTAATTATCTTCTCCTGTAAACTCAGAGGCGGGAGAATTTTTGAATCCCTGTAAATGTTCCATCCATCAAAGACAGCTCATCATGAACATCCCATTATTCCTTCAAGGTCTCTGGTAAATCCTTACATTCAGGCCAACCCTTCATTACACATTGTGACACAGCCTTCAAAACGCCATCCTCTTCACATGGCCTATCCCACTCCTCCATATCTCTGGTATACTCTTTCACCCGTGCTCGCCCACACAGTTCCTCCTCCACTTTCCCTTCTTCCATGGACAAAGTTGCAGAACTCTCCTCCACCATGGGCAGCCTTGACGAGCAATCTGCTGCTTTACCTTAGGCTCCGTCCACGTTCTCTGCATGGAAATCCAATCCTGTTAACCCTTCACTCCATCTTTTCATCATGGGAGTTAGGTGTGCACCTTCACTGCAAGAAAATATCTGGAATAAAGGGCGACATTCACTCCTCACTGTGAAGGGTACGCCCCACAGGAAGAACTTAAAATGATGGATGCCCATGACGCTGCCAATGCCTCACGCTCAATCACTGAGTACCTTTCCTCAGCACTTCTGATTGAACGTGAGGCAAATGCAATGACCCTTCCGTCAACCACTTGAGACGACACTGCTCCAAGACCATTCACGCTCGCATCCGTGAACAGTACGGCCCTACAATGCACATCAAATGGCCCCAATGAGGGTAATTCTGCAATGTAATGTTTGATAGCCTTGAAAGCACCCATACATCCATCGGTCTCCTCAAGTCTACAGTTTTTTTTTTTCCCAGTGAGCTCAACGACAATGACATTGTTGCAAATGTAGGTATAAATGTGGCACAGAAATCCGGCAGACCCAGCAAAGATCTGACCTGGTCTTTGTAGACAGCAGTAGGCGCTTCCATAATACCTTTTGCCAGTACCAATTCGGGACTCACACCTTCCTCAGAAGTCATGTGCCCAAGATACGTGACCGATGGTACCCTGAATTTGCCCTTTTTCTTGCTCAAAGTGAGGCCTCAATCTTGTATCTTATCCAAAGTCAACTTCAGGATGCGGTCATGTCTGTCCCCGACACAAGTATATCATCCTGAAAAAACAGTGCCTTTGGTATGCCCTTAAGTATCTTCCGCATCACCTATTGGAAGCAAGCTGCCGCCAAACCAAAAGGCATACGAAAGAACCAATGGGCACCTAATGGAGTGGACCCTCGTCGCCAGTGTCAGGATGTACTTGTTCTTCTCTTCCAAATTAGAGAGACCCCAGTCTCTTTTTGAATGAAGATCTATGATCAGCAGAGGAGTACAGGAACCACCAACCCCCAGCAAGCTCCCCTCTTCTCCAGCTGCCACCCGCAAAACCTCCATCAACCATGACAACCATTACAGTGCGCGCCCACAACAAGGACACTAAAGTCCTTTCAGCCCCAGACCCACCCGCAGAACCTCCATCAACTATGACAACCATTACAGTGCGCGCCCACAACAAGGACACTAAAGTCCTTTCAGCCCCCAGACCCACCTTTGGAGCCAGGAAACCAGGCAAGTCTTGGCTTCTGCCCGGGACCAAAGTGTGTGTTTGTGGCAAAGCACTTTATCGCCCTTCGATGTGATGCCAGTATCAGCCACATGCAGGGGGCATCAGGAGATTGCGTGCCATATAAGAAAAGGATTCATTCACCCATTCAGCGAGTAAAACAGTAAAGAAAACTCGCGTGGCCATCTTCTCCTGAGCTGTAAAGATGGCTTTCACATCAGACCCCCCCGGGCTGTGCCCGCGCTCGATATGGGGGTTATCTGGAGGCTAATTCGATTCTACTCCAGACCAGACTGATCTTTTCCAATCGCAGCCTCCGGATTCGGCTGTAAATATTCCGTTCGTTTAATTGATCAACATGCAGAGGAAATGAAACTCTACCCACACGGGCTCTTTTTCTCCCTCTCTGCATATTTATATTGTTCAATGTGTAGCGCCCTCCTGGCTTCTTGGAGCTGCTGAAAGGGTAGAGAGAGCGCTTAGGTTGGCTTTTTAAAAACAATTCAACGAAGAATTGGAGACACATTTATTCTAATGAGTACTTAAAATTGGAGAATTGTAACACCGGTCATTTAAAGCTCTTAGAAATGGCAAAACTGTGCTTCTAAGCGCTATAGAGACGTTATTAGCAGAAGTATACAGAGCAGCAGCAGAAGTATTATTAAAAGCAGCCTGCCGTAGGTGCAGAATGCCACAACAGAATTCAAAATATCCGGTGTGAAGGAATATATGGTGGTGTTGCTGTCAGGGTACTAGGCATTTCTGTCAGAGAGTCCTGGTGGTCCGTCTCCAAAGTGATTTTGATGTGTGTATCTAGATTGGTATAAAGGACCAACATCTTCTGCCCCAT
The DNA here is from genome assembly GCF_964263255.1 of Lissotriton vulgaris. Lineage (NCBI taxonomy): Eukaryota > Metazoa > Chordata > Amphibia > Caudata > Salamandridae > Lissotriton > Lissotriton vulgaris. The sequence continues at coordinate 83,913,691 of NC_141699.1, forward strand.
TGTCTGTTTTTTGCCTCCATGGAGATGGTATCTTGGCGTCCTACGTCACCTCTACTTCCTGGTTTAGTATGTACTTGAGATGGGCTTCATGTATTGATAACTATATCGATTGATTATTTCCATAGCATAGGCCATAATCAGAATTTCCTTTTGACCCTTAAGCCATAGATGTTATTCCTCAACATAACATTCAGTTAATCAGCCTACGAAGGATGAAAGGTCAAGTTGACCCTTCTAGGATTCAAACCTATGGCTTGCAGATTACAAGCACATCCCTGGCAGTTTTTCATCGTCCTATAACCCAGAAGTGGCCGCCTGGCAATGCACTGGGCAGTGCCGGAGCCTCCAGGCCCGTGCTCAGCACATTGTCATGTATTATGATAATTGTGTTGGGGAGGAGAAAGGAAGGCGCCGGGGGGTGGGGGAAGGGTTGAAATAACTAGCTATGCAAATGAGATGTAAACCGAGTTAGAACCCTCTTAGTCTCTTGATTGCCATCACACATTTTGCATATTTGGCATGTGCGGTTCCTAATGAGGCCCTGATCGAGCTAATTGCAATTGGAGATTCAAATGGGGGGCTGTGAGGAGCCAATCAGAGCCTGGCACGCATCTCATTTCCTTTCCAGGGCATCATGTTCATCTTCATATGATCATAAAGGTTTTATTTTTTTTTCTCCATGTTCAGTAGACTTTGATGGACATGGAGCTCTGCTATTGTGTGGCGCGAGCTCATGTAGGAATAAACCGCAGCAGGCATGCCTCTCCTCCCCCAATGCTGGGGCTGCTGACAGCCTCCGTGGGGGGATGGGGGTCTTTCGACATCTCAGATCTGCTTCACATCCTCTGAGTTTCGATGTTGGGTGGACCTCACTCCCTTAACACTTCCAGAACAATTGAACTTTCTGATCACATCTTTCTCATTCCGTCTGCAGTCAGTTCCTGATGGCTGTCAGACCCCTCTGCTGCAAAACAGGGATCTGCTACTTTCCTGCTACAGACTCCACTTTGTACCTACTCCATCCTTCTCTCCCAGCAACTCCTTGTTCCATCCCACACACACTCCCCACCCCCTTCTATCCACCTGACATACACTCCGCTCCCACCTTCTTTGCACCTGATACACACACTCCCCCTCCCACCTACTTTCCACCTGACACACTTCCCACCACCTTCTTTCCACCTGACCCACACTCCCCACCCACCTTCTCTCCACCTGATACACACACTCCCCCTCCCACCTACTTTCCACCTGACACACTTCCCACCACCTTCTTTCCACCTGACCCACACTCCCCACCCACCTTCTCTCCACCTGATACACACACTCCCCCTCCCACCTACTTTCCACCTGACACACTTCCCACCACCTTCTTTCCACCTGACCCACACTCCCCACCCACCTTCTCTCCACCTGATACACACACTCCCCCTCCCACCGTCTTTCCACCTGACACACCCCTTCCACCTTCTTTCCACCTGACCCACAATCCCCACCCACCTTCTTTGCACCTGCACACACTCCCCCTCACATCTTACACCCCCCTCCACCCTCTTTCCACCTGACCCAGGCTGCCTATAGCTTCCCATATTTCTGCACCAAACTCTTCATGTCCTGGTATTTTTTACGCCTTTTCCCAGATTACATTTTGGCACGTTCGTCTGGGTGAAATTTATGGGGGAAAAAAATCTGAAGGTGCGGGCTTTCTCACACCTGTCAATTGCCTTATGTGATTAAAAAAAATCACATCACATCCCTACCCAAGCAGGTGTTTATTTAGGGAAGATACATTCCAGAGGTATTGATAGCCGGCCCTAAGGGTCTTATCTGCCTGGCACTGCCCCATATACACTAATCAACCCACGATTCCTTGATAGGTGCACCTCCCAAACTGCGATGACTTTGTGTATCGGACTACTTACTGGATACAAACTTTCTCGTAAAATCACTATTTTTGTGTACCGGAAATAAATACATATGTTTTGGTAGTAAACAAGGTCTCGGGTCTCTAGAAGGCTGCAGCGCCCCTCATCGCGCGCACCTGCAGATCACCGCCTGGCATCACCCAGTCTACGCTAAGCAGGTGCCTCTGACTTTTTGCTAAAAGGAAGAGGCTGAAGGTGCGAGCTTTAGCACACCTGGTCTTTTACCTAAGAAAACAACACAAAACCCATTCCTGTACAAACAGGTATGTGCGTAGGGAACATACATTGCAGAGGTATTCATAATTAAGACCTACATATCTCCTGTATGTCGGTCCCTTCCCCCTTATGCACCAATCCTGTGTTGTTTTTCCCCTTATATGATGGTTAATTTCAGCTTGTTGTACTTTATAAAGCCAGAATGCAAGTACCATTATTTACAAACAGTCCAACTCTAACCTAGGCGTGAGATGGCTAAGAACATAGTTTTGTGAATTAAACTCATTACATCCATCTGTTAACCACATTACTACAAACTGTAGAGTTATAGATGACCACGTTTACATTGTTTGAGGGGGAGAATGTGTGTGGCAGTTTGCCACCACTTCACAGCCCATGGGTAACAAGGAACTACCCCGGATAAGCAGCCACTGGGTTGTCAGTCACACTGGACAGCAGATGGGTCTTCAGTTGTAGTGTTTCTACAAGTCCTCTTTGGGACTGAACTGGACCAGCCAATGTCCACGGGGTGCAAGCTTGCCTTTGGGTGGACCTCCCTCTCCTCTCGTCTCGAAGAGCTTCTCACGTGTAGGAGACCCACCTTCGTGGTTGTCCCGTGTGCAATGGTGATAGACGCCATAGTGTCGTCTCTTTTCCGTCCATTTTGTTGCTTGTGGTCTTGACACCTCTGGGACTAAGAATGTTGTGTCGTTGGTTGGTAAACCAAAGCTTCGGGGCCATTTGCTTATAATGACCCGGTGGAAGCGTGCTTAATGCTGGGCTCGCCGGAGAGGTCTGATGATCTTGGGTGGGAAGTGCTGAGTGAATGTTGGTGCTCCTTAGGGATCAGGTCATTTGGGGGGGACCATTCCTCTGCCCCCAATTATTGAGAGCAGATGCTGAAAGACATATCTAGAGATGTCTTACAAGAAGCAAGGTCTCTCTTTACCTCTCCATCTCAGAGAGAAGCGGTCAGGAATGTTAAATCCAAGCACATCGAGTCCCAAAATGTTGATATTCTCTTCCCATTGAGATGTCCGCCCTCGGTCCGAAGATGCTGAAACTCTCACGTTCACCTCCAGCTTCTAAGTGGACATGCTCCATCTTGTTTAAACCCCTTTATTTTTATTTTATGGAGTTTTATATAGTGCAAACTTGACCTGAAGATATCGGGTATCAGAGCGCTTTACATAGCACCAGTTGTGTTACATGAGGACGCATTCATTTTTTGTTAGGCACGGGGAAATTACGTGATTTGCCCAGAATCACAGGATGTTCAGCGTTTTTGCCGAGACTCAAACCCAGTTCCCCAGATTCGAGGACGACCGCCTTATAGATCCTCCAGTTCTCTCGGAAGCTCCTGTTTCAAGCCTGTGGAGCTCCTCTGTTGCTCTTACATTTGGGCACATCCTATACTTAAATAAAGTCTATTTCAGTACAGGCACGTGTTTCGAGTGGACCCTGGACATCTCAATGGCTACCATCTGCTCCTCAGTCTTCGGCCTCGGGCCCTCCTCAGTTAAAGACTATAAGCTGGAGTTAGCCCCGCTTTCTCAGTTTGCCAGGTATGCTGTTTGCCATCATCGCCTTTGTCCTCCCTAGGATAGATTATGCCAACTCTCTTTACATTGGCCCCCCCAAAGGCCTTATTAAAAGACTGAAAATTGTCCAGAACCAGGCAACCCGTCTAATCTACAAACAACCGAAACATTGCCACATCACCCCCTCTGATTGTTAAAAAGGGTTCCAAAGACAACCGGTAACCAAAGACCCTTTTATGTTGCCCGGCGGTATCGCCTCTATGACCCACCAATATTAATCAATGAAGAAGCAGGCGCTGGAGACTGGAAGGCAGGAAACGAGGATTTTATTCTCTCCGGAGGAGAACACATCAATTCAGACAGCAAGTATCGTCACGAGGTGCTCTAACCACATCTCTGAGGCCTGGCCTCTTATACTAGGGTTTATGACCTTTATTGCACATAACACATTCTCGCAATACTTTAGTACTTGAAAGAACATCCTCGGAATCTCCCCTTCAGACCCTTTCCCACATACATTTACAGTTGGATTCCCCACCCCGGTCACAACAGGTGATGGTTGTCGCACAGCAGGGCATTCCGCCGATTCACGGAATGCATGGGGTTGATCGGGTCTCATGGGGTGGGGGCTTTGATTGATTCGGGGGTCTTTTGATGGGGAGGGGAAGCTTCCTACTGTACGGGGCAATAAACAGTATCCGCAGAGCCAGGTGGCGGCCTGGGAACAGGGAAGACAAACGGGGACACAGGAAAAGGGGGTTTGCATCAAAAGGATCTGAGGCCATGAAAGGAATGAGGGGAGGTGTCGCGCTGGGAACAGGATGGGATTCCGTGGTGAAGCTGCGCTGAAGAGGGGTTTATGACCCAAGGCATGAGAGAGCGGGGGTTGTCAGCGTGCGGGGAAATGCTTGCGAGGTTAAGAGAGAGAGAGAGAGACGCGCTGGCTATCAGCGAGGGGTAGGGAGGCCATGGTGCTCAAAATGGCTGCCGCTTACGCGCACGAATGGGCTTGGAAAGGGGCAAGATGGCGCCGATAATGTTCACCAAGTTTGTACTTATTTTCCACAGTCCTCCCTTTAACATTTCCAAGACATCTTGCTGGCCTATTTCCTATCTACACCTATATGCAGCGATCATAAGTAAGGGAGAGGGGACTTAGGTGAAAGAACTGTACATAAACATCACATTATAAACATCATATTGAAAAATCTCATCATTTAGTAGGCGGGTTCATCGTTAAGTTGGTTGCAGAAAAAGTCATCGTAATGCAATATCTGACTAGAATTATGTAGCGAGGGCGTTGGGTACAGATCATAGAATAAGAACTGGTAAGTTATCATATAAGTAAGTCCTTTTTGTATACGGCGGGTGCATAGTCAGTCCAATGGTGGTTGGGAGAGAAATGAGATACAGTAAAAAATATATATCAGAGTTCTCGTTGTCCTTTGTCGTCTTCTGTCGGCACTGTTGAGCACCTGGATTACCTATCAACAGAAATGTTCATGTGGATTGAGTCGTTGGGGGTCTGCGGGTAGGGGTGCATTTCTGTTTGGTTTTCGTCAGACCTCGTAGGAGAAATGCGTTACGGTTTTGGAGCAGGTGCATCTTCGTCCGTAATGCAGAGCATAGATTTTGCAATGGAAAGTGCAATTGTTCCAGAATTGTGAGATCTGTTCGTTTCTTGAGTCTCTGTGGTGGGCATTTCCTGTTGCTTCCATCATCTTCAGGGTGCTTGGTAGCGGGCAGAACCACAGACTTTGTTTATCCTTTCTTCGGGGGCGACCCTTGGTGGAGTTCTAGGTCACCGTTCTGGGTTTTAACATAGTTCGTGGTCTATTTAGTCGGAGCTCCCTCCCTTCTGACGCAGGGAGTACTCTTCTCTGGGTAGCTCAGTAGGATTTGGAGGAACTTGGGAGTTCGGGTGGAAAGGTGCGGGTGTGAACAGTCCTTATGGTAGGTCGGAGGAGGAGGGGATGGAGCAAGGCCAAGTCGGGAACAGATCAGGGGGACGGAGGGTTTGCGACAGGCGGGTCCGTAACCATGTTCAGAGAGCGGGGACTTTTTGGCACACGTTGATCATAGAGCAGGGGCTTCAGGTCAGCCCTTTCCTTAGCTTTGTTTGAAACAGTGCCCCGTCCTGCAACTCCTTACTGCTGTGGTCTCGCCTCGGCCTCCGTCGCTGATGTTCCACAATCCGCAGTCAGGCCGCGTGCTCCCACATCCGGTCTCTTTCTCCTCCGACAGTGATACCCTTAAATGAGTGTTGAAAAGACAGTCTTTAGAGATTTTGCAGAAAAAGGTAATTACATAAATCTATTTTCTCTCCCAACACCAAGCAACTGGGGTAAGCACTCGCTACATTTGAGATTTTTGCGGCTTACGTATAAACAATTGATGATGGATTTGCTGGATTCCTTACAACTTCCTTTTGTTGGCTAATTCTTTGACGCTTTGATGATTATTACGTTCATTTGTCATATGTCTATTATAGTAGATGTCAGTTCTTCTGGCAGAGACCCATTTCCCTAGTACGAGTCTTGCAAGGCTAGGCTGGTCTTCAGGGCCTTGTATTTTACAAAAAGTGCAACGTGCTATTCACCATAGTCTGATAGGCATCCTTCTGAGGGAAGAACATAGGCTAAACAAGTCTTCATTACATCAAAACATCTTATTTTCAGCAAGGCTTACAGCAACAAGGTCTTTCGATTTTCGATCTAATTTTTAACTTTGCATACATCTTTCTAACTTTCTATATAAATCCTCGCAACCTGGTTACTACAAAAACTCGGGGGGTGGTTTGCGATAATTATTAAACTTATCCTCGGGGAAGGTGGGATCTTATGAAAAACGATTAGGAGCACAGCGAATCGGAGCAAGGGGCGTTTTTCAAGTTCTCGTTCAGGGCAGCTGATACCAAACTGGGGGCATTTTGGGTAGATGGGGGTGTCTCGATCATTTCTTACAGCTTGGGGTACGGAGACAATTTTCAATGGGGATGGTCGCATTACCACAGACACATTTTATCATAGAAGCCACTGACAAATAGTTCCCTGAGAGTGGGTCAAATTTAGGGAACTTTAGTCGTCTTACCTGTCCCTTTCCTATCGGCCAATTTAAATTTCATCCATATTTTAGTAGAAAAGGAGAGGTAGTAACGTGGTACCGATACAATTTTATTTAGGACAAATTTGTGCAAATACTTGTGGTATTTGGGGCCAATCAGGAGGTGCACCAGGTTCGCCAATTAGGTGCCAGTCGCTAGGAAGAGGGAAAGTGTGGAGGGGTGAAAGAGTGAGAGAGAGAGAGAGAGAGAAAGAGAGAAAGAGAGAGAGAGAGACAATAGGCAAAACAGTACACATGGGACATAGAGAATGACCGTGTATTGTTTGGGCTATTCAGTGCGTTACCCAACGTTAGACGTTTCGGGTCTGTGTTAGGATGTAAAAAAGCATGCAGTTTTGGGACAGAAAAGCATTAGATCTAGTACAAAAAGGTCGTGCATTGGGTAGGGCGTCCTTTTTGTGTCGTCTTGCAGCGGTAGTCCGTTTTCATGCATCGGGCGTGACGTGGTTCCAGATCCCTTATGATACTCTAATCGGGATTCTAATGTAACCTGCAGAGGGAAAAAGGGGGAAAAAAGGGGAGGTAGGGGGACAACATTCGAACACATCAAATGTATGGGCACGAAAGTCCTTTACTTACCACATACTCGTACTTATCTCTTCGGGATATAATCCCTTAGGGTTCTGGTTTCCTAAAGTCATGGGGGCAGGCAATGTGATAGGTGGTTCATGGGGAGGTTCGAGGATGGCATTAAGGATCGTGTGTAGTGAAAACGCTTAAAAAGAGGAATCAGAGGTGCCTAGCGTGAGGTACCCGGTTTTGTAGATGTATCCGGCCATCGGGATCCCTAAATCATTCCCAAAGCTGTGATGTTCTAAGGCATATCAGTTCTTCGTTCAACCCTGTACCTTAGTACCTTCGACCACCATATCTTTATAATATTTTATCGATCACACCGTTTTACTTTACCCATTCTCAGAAGTCGAGGCATGATGGCGCTGCTCATCTAATTTAGAGATGAGCAGAACAACGGTAGTTTAGGGCAACAATATACATTAAAATTGCTCATACCTGCCTCCCCAGCCATTCCTTTAGCTTTGGGGACCTGGAAAAATCTAAACTGTCGCATTTACATGTGAGAGAGATGGCTAGTTGTTGTTTTGGCAACGATGACAAGGGCGATGGGTGGTGCAAGATGCAGTGGCCTCCTGCTCAGAGTCCTGGCACTACATATTTTACAAATTAAGCACTGATTAAAAACCTGGCTATTTAGACAAGCCTATAACTAACGCACACTTCCTCTGTCTCTCACCCTCTTGGTTCCCATATAGCGCAATGAAACCTTTTGGTGAATGAGCGCTTTATAAACTCAGTAACATAACATAACATGGTGCAGCTTGAAGCGGTGATATAAGCTCCCAAACCCACGTTACGTGCTGTAACGCCTCAAGGAGGAGCAGTTTCCGGGCGTAGGATGTGGGGGTGTGGACCAGTGCAGACAGGTTTACAAGCCGGCCCTCCTCAGGCCCAGACTGCCTTCAGGGACAGTTCTGAAAGTCATCAGGTGCTCACATCTGCTAAGTTCAGCAACCACACACTCTTGTTAACATTGGCTGCGCAGCCAGCGCTGAAAGTGCGTGGGGACTGGATAGTTCATCAGTGCGGAGCAGGACAAAGCTCTTTTGTAGTGTGAGTTCAGCCCAAGGCTCAAGTGAGCTACTTAATGGCCGTCTTGTGTCTTGTTCCCGGATCTGCGCCTAATGAGATGGTCGTTGTGCAAAGTCCCTGCGGATCAGGAGTGGACTTCACATTGTGGGAGCCAGCAGAGCTGTACTCAGCCGAGAGGCCCTGCGAGCGTGCACACTGTACGCAACCCCCTTGTCCGCTTCAGTAATGTGGACTCCGACAGTGTGTTAACCTATGCACTAGCGCCTTTGTGTTAACCTATGCACTAGCATCTTTGTGTTAACCTTTGCACTAGCATCTTTGTGTTAACCTTTGCACTAGCGTCTTTGTGTTAACCTTTGCACTAGCGTCTTTGTGTTAACCTTTGCACTAGTGCCTTTTGAGTTAATGTATGCACTAGCATCTTTGTGTTAACCTTTGCACTAGCGCCTTTGTGTTAACCTTTGCCCTAGCACCTTTGTGTTAACCTTTGCCCTAGCACCTTTGTGTTCACCTTTGCACTAGTGCCTTTGAGTTAAAGTATGCACTAGCGCCTTTGTGTAAGCTTATGCACTAGCACTTTGCTGTTAACATAATCACTAGAGCCTTTGAGTAAAAGTAAAAAGAACAATTGATGGACAGAATGCAAAATAATGTCATTCATTCACCCCAGCACAGGGATCCTGGGCCTAAATCCATCGTTTTTTTGCTCACCATGCTATTCCAGTTTGGACCCAGCCATATGCAAATCAGTCTTGACCCTGTGCCCCGTGGGAACGGTCCAGCCCGAACTGCCAAGCCAGGTCCTCCCTGGACTGGAAACAAGCATCCTAGGACCGTTTCTAGGTTTCACCCCTCATCAGCCAGGATAGCTTGATTCCAGTGGCATGAAGGGCACAGGACCCACGTCTGAGCATACCCATCCCACGTAGGGTGACAAATGCAAAAAGAACAATTAATGGACAGAATGCAGAACAATATCAAACATTTACCCTAGTACAGAGTTCTGGGCCTAAATCCATCTGTTTTTGCTCACCATGCCATTCAAGTTTGAACCCAGCCTTATGCAAATCAGTCTTGACCCTGTGCCCAATGGGAAGAGTCCACCCGTCCTCTCTGGACTGGAAGCAAGCATCCTAGGTCCGGTTTTGAGGTTTCACCCCTCATCAGCCAGGACCGCTTGACTCCAGTGGCATGGAGAGCATGGGTCCCACGTCTGGGCATACCTGTTCCTTGATTTTGTGTAAAAGCATGCACTAGCACCTTTGTGTTAACATAAGCGCTAGTGCCTTTGTGTTAACACATGCACTTGCACCTTTATTTTAACTTATGCACTAGCCCCTTTGTGTTAACATAAGTCCTAGTATCTCTGTGCTAATGTATGCACTCGCAGCTTTGTATTAACCAATGCACTACCACAATTGTGGTAACATAAGTCTTAGAGTGTTTGTGTTAAACATAAGCCCTAGCGCCTTTGTGTTAACGTATGCACTAGCACCTTTGTTATGTTAGTGTAAGCACTAGCACATTTATGTTAATAGTTGCACTAGTGTCTTTGTCTTAACATACGCACTAGCACCTTTGTGCTAACGTGTGCACTAGCACTTTTAACATAATCATATAAACAGTGTTCCCCATTAAACCATTTACCATATGACTTGAACCAGATACAACTGGCCAAGTTTCAATAATATACATTATTTCTTCAATGATCAATACTTTGTATTATTTAAGACTATATCAAAACATGAGTACAAAAAAATGACGGTTATTTGGCTGTTAAACAAGCATTAGAAATGCAATAGGTCTCGCAGCATTAGAGTTAGTGCTTTTAGAATTGTTTATAGGTTTTTTGTTGTAAATCTTTTGCATTTTATTTTTTTGTAGGCAATGCAAAAGAATTACAAATCAAAAAAGCAATAAGCAAATGTAAAAGCTTTAACTAAAAATCCTGCGAGACCTATTGCACTGTGTGAGGGTGAGGGGTTGGGGGTGAGTGAGGGTGGGGGTGAGTGAGGAGTTGAGTGTGAGTGAGGTGTTGAGGGTGAGTGAGGGTGAGTGAGGGGTTGAGGGTGAGTGAGGGTGAGTGAGGGTGAGTGAGGGTGAGTGAGGGTGAGTGAGGGTGAGTGAGGGTGAGTGAGGGTGAGTGAGGGTGAGTGAGAGTGAGTGAGGGTGAGGGGTTGAGGGTGAGTGAGGGTGGGTGAGGGTGAGTGAGGGTGAGTGAGGGTGAGGGGTTGAGGGTGAGTGAGGGTGAGGGTGAGGGTGAGTGAGGGGTTGAGGGTGAGGGTGAGTGAGGGTGAGGGTGAGTGAGTGAGGGGTTGAGGGTGAGTGAGTGAGGGGTTGAGGGTGAGTGAGTGAGGGGTTGAGGGTGAGTGAGGGTGAGTGAGGGTGGGTGAGGGTGGGTGAGGGTGGGTGAGGGTGGGTGAGGGTGGGTGAGTGGGGGTGAGTGGGGGTGGGTGAGTGAGGGTGAGTGAGGGTGAGTGAGGGTGAGTGAGGGTGAGTGAGGGTGGGTGAGTGAGTGTGAGTGGGGGTGAGTGGGGGTGAGTGTGGGTGAGTGTGGGTGAGTGTGGGTGAGTGTGGGTGAGTGAGGGTGAGTGAGGGTGAGTGAGGGTGAGGGGTTGAGGGTGAGGGGTTGAGGGTGAGGGGTTGAGGGTGAGGGGTTGAGGGTGAGGGGTTGGGGTTGAGGGACTGACTGCTGGCATCTGGCGAGAAAACTCTATGCAGCGGCAAAACAGCCTGAGCAGACCCAGCGGTGGCCATATCCAACGAAGGAGCGCACTGGCGGCGACGTCCTGCTTCAGGCTGGCTCTCCCAGGATGGTAGCCTGGTGCAGTGCAGTCCTATTGTGTTGCACCTCCGCCTCTGTCTAATCCCCGTTCTGCTATCTTGGAGCGAATGGCAGCATGTGAGGCCACCGGGCTAGATGACCGAAGGTCATGGCTCACCTGAGTTGCATGAGGGAGCTTACAGGCCGGAGAGAAATCGTGGCGCCTTTGGACTGGACTCAGCAGCCTCGACACTTGGGGAGGGGCAGAGGCAGCGAGTACACACTTTGGGGAGGATCCCCTTACTAACAGAGCACAGCAGAGGACGTGGTGCGGGCCGCTGCTCGGGCCCCCGTATACCAGAGCTGAACAGTGAGCACACACGGACGCTAGGAAGTGAGGCCAGAGATAATACGCTGCTCTTTGTCTATCTAAAAAAAAACAAGCGAAAGGATCGGAGACACGGCGGGTAAAATAAACAAAAAAAGAAGCCGGAGGGAAGAGGGGGGAGGAGAAATGCGACACGGCGGGAAGGGGAGGGGGCGCTTCAGTATGGTACCGCTGGGTGTAAAGCACTGTGTTTTGCCCCTTGGAAGTGCTGGAGTCATGCTGAGTTGGAAGCACTGCCATTGTCCCATTAAAAGTGCAACAGTACTGCTGAGCGAAAGCACCACTATTGTCCCGGCCCCCTCTGAAAGCGCTACAGTCCCGCTGGTTGGAAAGCGCTGCTATTGCCCCCTTTGAAAGCGCTACAGTCCCGCTGGGTGGAAAGCACTGCCATTGCCCCCTCTGAAAGCGCTACAGTCCCGCTGGTTGGAAAGCACTGCTATTGCCCCACTGAAAGCGCTGCTGTACAGTACCTCTGGGCAGAGAGCACTGCTATTGTCTCATTGGAAGTGCTGCAGTTCTGCTGAGAAGTGCCGATATCGCCCCTTTATTTTAAAATGTTACTGTGAAGTGGCGGCACAGTTCCAGTGTACAGAAGTCCTGTTGCGAAGTGCAGTGCTAATCCTTTGCAATCCAGCGAGCCGCTAACACCTCACATTGAAGACAATCTTTGAGGTAGGCGCTACACAAGGTAGCCTAAGCAATTTGAATCGCATATGTTGTCAAGTTCAAGGCACTCTAATGCCAAAAGGAATGCCTGCCGCTGTATCAGTCAGTACATTATTTCTATATTATTTTTTAGGGAATGATAACTTACATGAGACGAAGCCCTAGGGGATGGTGGTGGGCTGTGACAGTGTATCAGTTTTCGGGACCACACAAGAACTTTACTCAGCAGATGTGAGCAGCTAAATTACCCCAGTCGGTAAAATGAGAGCGAAGTATAGCGGCCGGACTTACTGTGCACGGCGAGACTCCTGCAACGGGGAACGCGATCCTTCCTTTCCCACAAAGTGCGCAGCTGAATCTCACAGAGAACTGGAGGTGATGAGGAGATTAAAATGGGCGGTTCGATCCAAGCAGCAAGGTGCGCGCCGCCCGAGTGCCAATCCAAAAGTGAGCTCCCTGGGGCTGTGAGCAGCTGAGGAGTTATAAGGTTCGTCTTTGCCAGTCGGGGACGATGCCCCGATGACGCCTAGGGCTGGGTGTGTCCTCTGTATAAAACTGGAGGCGCGGGGACACACTGTGCTGCTATAAATAACCTCCGGGGAAAAGCAGTCAGGCTGCACCACACAGAAAAGTTATTTTTCACTCACTCTCCTGTTTGACTCACTGGCTGCATGAAATCACGCTCTGGAATGTGACTTCCTTAGCTCTGATCGCTGCCAGGCTGTGCGCATGGCAACCAGGAGGTGACACACACAACAAGCGAAAGGATCGGAGACACGGCGGGTAAAATAAACAAAAAAAGAAGCCGGAGGGAAGAGAGGGGAGGGGGGAGGAGAAATGCGACACGGCGGGAAGGGGAGGGGGCGGAGCGGGTCAAATCAACAAACAAGCCGGAGGGAAGAGAGGGGAGGGGGGAGGAGAAATGCGACACGGCGGGAGGGGGCGGAGCGGGTAAACAAAGACCTACATGCACGCGCCCGTGACTTTTAAGGTCAATGCGCATGCGCATAAGCTTAATGCGCATGCGCATTGACCTTAAAAGTCACGGGCACTGCAAGGAATCGCCACGATTCCTTGCAGTGCAGATAAAGAGTGGATAACTCGCAATACTCTCGCCTTGCTCGATGCGCATGCGCATCGACAGGCGAGACCTAAAAAAATATATATATATATATTCAGGTGCTCAAAGTCCCATTGTACGTGAACATATATGTGAGCCTAATCAAATGAAGTAATTTACACTATGTACAAAGATTCACACCCACAGGACGAAAAGAATCCTTCAAAACCCAATGATATTTACATTTGGGTTTATGTAGCTCAATCAGTAAATGAAATCGGTGTAATCTAATAAATGGACGTTTCGACCACTTAGGCTGAGTTCCACTGGGACTTCATCAGGACAACAAATACACAAGGTAGCGAACTGACCCGACTAATGAGGTCTGTCTTTTAATAGCTGCATGTACTTCTGAGCTTTGAGCCAGCACGTACAGCGATCCTACAACGTAGTAATGATTGGAATCACGAGACTCCTTGATTTGTACCTTTTTGGGAGACTTAGAGGGGTGGGGGGAATTCAGTCTTTTTGATGCACCACAATGTACAGTCTGAACAGATGTGTCATTCATATACAGCTGTGTGCCTGCTAACAGTGCTGTGGAGGTTAGTGCCCACCACCTCATATCCCTCCAGAAGTCAGTATTTTCTGTCTCTCATGTCAGGCTTAGTTTGGGAAATAAACACAGCTTCCATCCAGTCTTCAAGGTTCTCTCCCAGATAAAACCTGCAAAATCTGTGGAGAAATATCTTCTATTTGATGAGGCTTTTAGTTCATGTCTGGTGAAGAGCTGCAACCGACATCCTGCTCCAGGTCAAGCTGTTCTAGCAAAGCCTTCAACAAAATATTACACTTTGCCTCTCTCTGGGTAGGCAAGCGAAAAAACATTAGGTACAGCTCCTGCACTGTTTGGAGCTGCACCCCTGTTGATCTCACGCGCTGATTGGATCTGAACGCCTGTCAACCTCTTGCACTGATTGGAGCTGAAACCCTGTTGATCTCACGCACCGATTGGATCTGTACGCCTGTCAACCTCCTGCAGTGATTGGAGCCGAAACCCTGTCGATCTCACGCACCGATTGGATCTGTACGCCTGTCAACCTCCTGCAGTGATTGGAACTGGACCCCTGTTGATCTCACGCGCCGATTGGATCTGTACGCCTGTCAACCTCCTGCACTGATTGGAGCCGAAACCCTGTCGATCTTACGCACTGATTGGATCTGTACGCCTGTCAACCTCCTGCAGTGATTGGAACTGGACCCTTGTTGATCTCACGCGCCGATTGGATCTGTACGCCTGTCAACCTCCTGCACTGATTGGAGCCGAAACCCTGTTGATCTCACTCGCCGATTGGATCTGTACGCCTGTCAACCTCCTGCACTGATTGGAGCCGAAACCCTGTTGATCTCACGCGCCGATTGGATCTGTACGCCTGTCAACCTCCTGCACTGATTGGAGCTGAAACCCTGTTGATCTCATGCACCAATTGGATCTGTACGCCTGTCAACCTCCTGCAGTGATTGGAACTGGAACCCTGTCGATCTCACACACTGATTGGATCTGTACGCCTGTCAACCTCCTGCAGTGATTGGAACTGGACCCCTGTTGATCTCACGCGCCGATTGGATCTGTACACATGTCAACCTCCTGCACTGATTGGAGCCGAAACCCTGTCGATCTCACGTGCCGATTGGATCTGTATGCCTGTCAACCTCCTGCACTGATTGGAGCTGAAACCTTGTCTATCTACCACACTGATTGGATCTGTATGGCTGTCAATTTCCTGCACTGATTGAAACCGGAACCTGTCATACTCCCCCATAGGTTGAAGCATTCTTGGTTGGTGGTGGTGGGGCTTCTCGGATGATGGAACTATGAGAGATCTGTCTCTCCTAGACTTGCAGCATGGGCAACAAGCTCTTGGAGAAGCCCTGCTTGCACCGCTCTCTTACGAGTGCTCATCTGAGAATAGTATGCCCCTTCCCCCAACAGTGAGCGAACACCATCAAGCATCCAACGTCAAGATCACCCTGGTGCCCCTGTGGCCTCCCAAGTGAGCCTCACCCATACTGATCAAGCCCTGGAGAGGCGACACCCTGGCGTGGACGCTGCCTACCCCAATGTGTGCCTTGTTTTTGTCTAATGGTAGAGCCCGGTCACACTTTTTGCCCGGCCTAGCAGCAAAAGTAGGTAGGTCATTCCTACCCTGGGCTGGAGAATGTGTCCTGAGCGCCACAAAACCCGTCCGGCTTTTACTAGACCGACCTCCCTACTCTGTTATAGTTCCCTGGATGCAGAGCTAAGCAGAGTAACTGGTGTCTGCCCAAACCTTGCCCATTAGAGTCCAGACGGACAACTGTGTTGGGGTTAGTGAGACCTTAACTCTCACAGGTAGAGAGGAGAACCCTTCCAGAAGTCAGTGATGGGTATGGCCCCAATTACTGAGTTACCAGCCACTCAGTTTCAAGGTCCATAAACAATAAACATAGCCCACCTAGATCTGCCAATAGGGCAATTGAAGGTTTTAATGTGGTAATATTAAAGAATTCCAACTTTTATCTATTTTCAGAAATGAAATTAAAACTTACCGTTCCCCGTTTTTTATGGCTCTGGGCTCGAGCTCATCCACCCAATAATTAGAGTCTCTTATACAATAATAAATGATGGTAATATAATAAAAAATATAGGGAATTACTTTATTCTTGATCCGTACCCTAAAGATCTTGTGAAACTTTTGGGTATTTGAATATCTTTAACCCTTTCGCTGCAGCGGCAATTTCGCCGCCGCGCTAAGGGTTGGGGGGGGGGGCCGCGTGGCGCTCCAACGCTGGTGACGGAACCGCTCCGTCACGCCCCTTGGGTGAGCTGTGCTTGTGATGGAGCGGTTCCATCACGGCCCCGCCCACTCAATAAAACGCGCCGCGCAGGTGCAAAATCAGCGCCGCGCAGGCGCGGCGAGCGGTTTCGTCACCAGCGTGGGAGGGTTTAAAAAACTCCCTAGGTCAGTCACTTCCTCTAATATTCATTTGGGGAAGGATCTCATTTTCAAAGGTGTGTAAACGCTAATAATAGTTAATCGAACAAGTGTATTTGCTAAAGCAGATGAACCATCCCTTTTAGCTGTGTCAATTTCTAATGTGTCTACCAGTATTTGGGGTCTTTTATTCTTCCTAACAGAAGCTTGGAACAATTGTTCAATCTGCTTTAAAATATTGTAATGCAATTTACAAGGAACATTTAGAAAAGTAAACACAAACAAAGGTAAATTCGTAATTTTGATCAGAGCCACTCTCTCAGCGATAGAGCAAGAGATTACTGTTCGTCTGAGAGTGCCTTGGTTTTGGGATTAATGGAATATATTAGTAAATGTGTTTTGTTCTCTAAATATGTAATACATAAATGCCTAGATATGTGATTGCATGACTTAGGTTGGAATGTGTTCTCAGCTCAGGTTGTAAAACCTCCGATGTTGCGTAAACATCAATAATTCTGTCTTTGACTGGAATGTTCTCAGGTGCAACAAGAAATAATGATGTGCACAAGACTTAATCGGGTATATGAGCCTCCATATGAGGCTATGACCAGGGCTCGAATCGGCACACCACGCGGGTGGACGGCGTCCCCCCACTTATTTAACGGGGGAAGCCGGAGGGGGGGGGGGGGGGAGAGTATACCGTCCCCCCTGCCAAACAGCTGGACTTCACTCTTTGGCCTCTCTGGGACGAGGAGCGCGGCACCTTTCGTGACGTCACTTCCTGTTGTGACGTCACTTCCTGTTGTGACGCCACTTCCGCTGACAGCGTCACCCACTTCTTTTTTTAGGACTTGTGCCCTGGCTATGACACCGGCCCTCGAGATGTACACGAGACTCCAGCTAAGGCTACTGCAGGCAACCTTCGCAGTGTATATGACCCTCTGACATCCAGCCCTCATGGTGTGCACGAGACTCCATCGGAGGCTACGACACCCACCCGCTCCTTCTGAAGCTAGAAGCCCCAGGCCCCTACCTGCATGGCACACCCAACCCCTGTTGGTCCACTCCAGCTTCACCGGAAGTTGCCTCCTCTGTACCGGAAGCCCTGTCCCATCATGCTCTGCGGCCCCTGCTCACGCGTGAAGGATGGCTGCATTTTATCACGCTTTAAACAACCCTCTCCGTGAAGCATCTTAAAGCCGCTCTCAGCCCGGGAACAGTCGAGCTTAGCGGCGATTGAAGCCCTAAGCCCCTGGAAGAGCTCCTTCCAGAGAAAAGCACTGCGGTTCCAGATGTTCTGCGCCGCTGTATTGCAGCTTGTAAACAAGCCACCAAAGGCATTCCACATAATGACAGGGAGACCACAATTACATTGTTGTGGAGATTAGCGAAGGCCTGGCATCCTTCTCTGACTTAAGAGAGGAGACATATTTCATCCTCTCTCTTATGTTTTTTTTCTTTTTTTCTCTAAAGGGATGATTTCCAAATTTCTCTCGCGCAGGAGAGAGGATGAGATGTTCTGGGACTCATTAGAAACGTGACAAAGGGAAGGCTTTCTGCTCAAGGAGAAGGCAGTGATTAAGTGATAGATTTACTGTACCTGGGGAGGAGGCAGCCTGCTGGCTGCTGGGTTTGATGATGTGCCATGTTTTGTGCGCCTCTGCAAAGTGTTTGTGATACGTGCAGCCTAGGATTTATTGTGGGGGTTAAGTGTGTGCAGGGTTCTATGCTGTGTTGGTCCCATGTGTGGGGCAGGCCAAAAACTGCCTGGAAAAAATGTGCAGAGCAGTTCTGGTCTCTCTCTACCTGGTTAGACTGGCTGGCACGGATTGGCATTATGAGCGGTTGGCAACGCGTGGAGGTTTTCATTCCCCAGTGCTTCAAATCTGGTCCTGCTCACGAGCACCAAGGCTACCCCACATTGGCCAGGGATGATTTGCGTCATCACTCTTTGTCCAGCGACTTGTTGCTGCTACCTTGTTGTTGCTGCTAGCCTACTGTTGCTGCTAGCTTACTGTTGCTGCTAGCTTGCTGAAGGATAGTTCAGTGGATTGTGGGATCCTATAAAGGTCAAGAGGTGACCCAAGCTTAGTGGATCTGTTGCTTCAGTTACCGGCTTAAAATCCAACCACTTTTGCATTTGGTGCAAATTCAGGCCTGGTCTGTGACCTACTTATATCTGCATCACTACCATATAATCTCAAGTGATGCTGCAATTTCGTCTTTCGGCATTGCTAATGGATTGTTGGTCATACGTAGCGCTGTATGGTTTAGTTCACCGATGTCGCTTAAAGATTTCTTAAAATGATGCAACAGGAAGGAGTACATGGACGCAAATGGCGACCTCACTTGCATTCCACTACCATAGTAGGAAATGTTCCTACTACGTTTCCTTACTTGGTTGTACATGGACGCAATTGGGACCTCACTTGCAATCCACTACCTTAGTAGGAAATGTTTCTACTACGTTTCCTTACTTGGTTGTACATGGACGCAAATGGCGACCTCACTTGGATTCCACTACCATAGTAGGAAATGTTCCTACTACGTTTCTTTACTTGGTTGTACATGGACGCAAATGGCGACCTCACTTGGATTCCACTACAATAGTAGGAAATGTTCCTACTACGTTTCCTTACTTGGTTGTACATGGACGCAAATGGCTACCTCACTTGGATTCCACTACAATAGTAGGAAATGTTCCTACTACATTTCCTTACTTGGTTGTACATGGACGCAAATGGCGACCTCACTTGGATTCCACTACAATAGTAGGAAATGTTCCTACTACCTTTCCTTACTTGGTTGTACATGGACGCAAATGGCGACCTCACTTGGATTCCACTACAATAGTAGGAAATGTTCCTACTACCTTTCCTTACTTGGTTGTACATGGACGCAAATGGCGACCTCACTTGGATTCCACTACAATAGTAGGAAATGTTCCTACTACATTTCCTTACTTGGTTGTACATGGACACAAAGGGCGACCTCACTTGGATTCCACTATCTTAGTAGGAAAGGTTCCTACTACGTTTCCTTACTTGGCTGGGACTTCTGGTAGAGAAATCTTGAGATCGGGGAAAGATATGACGCCTCCCACCGCCGCACAGGACAAAGGCTCATGGTTTGGGTCGCCCATTGGCGGGCTTGCCCTGGTACTGCAAGTGGAAACATGAATGAATGAATATTGCTATGCTCCCATGCATCCTCCAAATGTGGTAAACTTACTAGAGTGCCCTAGTACCGGCCGCCTCTGATGTTGCTCTGCAAGTTCACTTAGATGTTTAATACTAAGCAGTGTCTATAACAATGATAACCGGATACGAGCTACCCGGCAGTCCCTTCGAGAACCACTATCCCAAACCCCACAGCACGACGAGAACCACAGCACTTGGAGGAAGAACGGCCAGGTTCAGTCACAGAGGGCGGATCCAAGCCAGGTGTTCAGGACTGCCGGGTCTGGTATTTTAGTGAACCAATACCTCCACTGTAGGAGCCTCTGTTCGACCTCATGGTCACAGGTTAAAATCCCAGCAGGTTCACTCAGCCTTTCATCCTTCTGAGGTCGATAAAATGAATACCATTGAGGTGGGTAACATTAAACATTTGTTATTCAGCACCAACATACTCTGCTGGGTGAACGTGCGCTTTACAAATGCACATTAAGTTATGTTAGGATGTCTGCAGAAGATACATTTACAATGAATGGAAAATGATTGACATAGTCCATGGTTATCCTGAATAGCTGGCAAGGATCTGACCCTTATGGACCTGTATTGGACACTCTGAGAGGTCAACCACTGCCTTCCATTCGAGGGTATCAGACGATACTTTTCAGGTAGGATATATGAGTGTTCGACGGGTTTAGAAAAACCTGGCACCACAAAAAAAGGAAAAATATAAGCTTCTAGATTGTTGGCTGCCAAATTGCAAAAAACAGACTGTCTGGAGTCAAGATGGTGCCTGTCATCGCCTGGATGAAGATTCAAGATGGCCGCTTGGCAGAGCCCACTGTCAGATTTACGGCCTAGCTGGCTGGAGCCCGGATTACTGCGTGTGGTTATTTACGTCTTTGTTGGAAGTGCGTTGTAGGACTATGAGGTGTGTTCAGATGGGATAAGCCCTGTCATCTGAAACAAAATGCTTTGTGGGCAGTCCAACACTCTCATGTTTCTTGCATGGGCGCGGATCGCAAAAAACGCTCGAGAGACTAACGCCATCCCTAAGTGATGCCTCATGGGTCTACGGGGAACATTCACATATGAAGATGTGTTTGTTATTGAAAATGGGGTCTTCATGGCAGGGTGGGTGTTATAATCTGGTAGTTGGTACATTCCATCCCCCCCTCTCCTTCCTTCCCCGTGGTTGGGTTCTTCCTGGGTGCCAATGGAGTGATGAAGTAGAGCATATGTGAAGGGGTTACAGCATAAGGCACCTGTACCCAGTATAGCCCATGCAGACTGAATCCATGTCAAACTCTGGTATAGCCGCATAAGGTTAATTATATACCGTGGATTTCAATGGAACTCCTCTGTATAGGGGTGAAGCTAAGTCTCTGACATTGATCTTTCCTCTTGGGCCTACTTGGACACCGCTGGCATAAGGGAACCAAACTGTCCCTATTCTGTGGAATATTAGAACAATCTGACGTTAGCTCAACGTGTTGAAACCCTGCTATAGAGACCTCTGTGTACACCACCAGTTACCAGCTGATTCGCTGGCAGGGCAGACGCAGCTTTTCATCCTTACGATTTTGACAATATGAGAGGCACTGATTCGGGTGGTAATATCCGCTGTTGTTTTTCACCAAGGTACACTTTGTTTAGGAGAGCCTGCGGCATAAAGCCATATTATTTAAGTACTTCACCTGAGTGACGTGAGGGGAGAGCTCGTTCCTTGGTTTACCCGGAGCCAGCAGACCCAGGCCTCTGCTGTGACCGCAGCCTAAGAGCCAATTAGAAGCGCCGGGTGACGCGGACTGGATTGTGTGATGTGGAACACGTCCGCCGGGACTTCCGCGGAGCGCAGCCACTAATTTACAATGATTTTTGGTGATTGCTTTCCTTAGAGGGTAGGAGCTGAACCCAGACCGACAGACCACCCCTCACCGCGCCTTGCCCTGGAGGCGTCTTTCAGAGCATCAGTGGCGACGGTCCATCGTTCGCTTACCGTGCTGAGCCATGGTGGTTCCTGGAGCATCGGTGACAACAGACCACCGTTCGCTTACCCGCTGAGCCATTGTGGCTCCTGGAGCATCGGTGACAACAGACCACCGTTCGCTTACCCGCTTACCGCGCTGAGCCATTGTGGCTCCTGGAGCATCGGTGACAACAGACCACCGTTCGCTTACCCGCTGAGCCATTGTGGCTCCTGGAGCATCGGTGACAACAGACCACCGTTCGCTTACCGCGCTGAGCCATTGTGGCTCCTGGAGCATCGGTGACAACAGACCACCGTTCGCTTATCCGCTTACCGCGCTGAGCCATTGTGGCTCCTGGAGCATCGGTGACAACAGACCACCCTTCGCTTACCGCGCCGAGCCATTGTGGCTCCTGGAGCATCGGTGACAACAGACCACCCTTCGCTTACCCGCTTACCGCGCTGAGCCATTGTGGCTCCTGGAGCATCGGTGACAACAGACCACCCTTCGCTTACCCGCTTACCGCACTGAGCCATTGTGGCTCCTGGAGCATCGGTGGCGACAGACCACCGTTCGCTTACCGCGCTGAGCCATGGTGGCTCCTGGAGCATCGGTGGCGACAGACCACCGTTCGCTTACCCGCTGAGCCATTGTGGCTCCTGGAGCATCGGTGACAACAGACCACCGTTCGCTTACCCGCTGAGCCATTGTGGCTCCTGGAGCATCGGTGACAACAGACCACCGTTCGCTTACCCGCTTACCGCGCTGAGCCATTGTGGCTCCTGGAGCATCGGTGACAACAGACCACCGTTCGCTTACCCGCTGAGCCATTGTGGCTCCTGGAGCATCGGTGACAACAGACCACCGTTCGCTTATCCGCTTACCGCGCTGAGCCATTGTGGCTCCTGGAGCATCGGTGACAACAGACCACCCTTCGCTTACCGCGCCGAGCCATTGTGGCTCCTGGAGCATCGGTGACAACAGACCACCCTTCGCTTACCCGCTTACCGCGCTGAGCCATTGTGGCTCCTGGAGCATCGGTGACAACAGACCACCCTTCGCTTACCCGCTTACCGCACTGAGCCATTGTGGCTCCTGGAGCATCGGTGACAACAGACCACCGTTTGCTTACCCGCTTACCGCGCTGAGCCATTGTGGCTCCTGGAGCATCGGTGACAACAGACCACCGTTCGCTTACCCGCTGAGCCATTGTGGCTCCTGGAGCATCGGTGACAACAGACCACCGTTCGCTTACCCGCTTACCGCGCTGAGCCATTGTGGCTCCTGGAGCATCGGTGACAACAGACCACCGTTCGCTTATCCGCTTACCGCGCTGAGCCATTGTGGCTCCTGGAGCATTGGTGACAACAGACCACCCTTCGCTTACCGCGCCGAGCCATTGTGGCTCCTGGAGCATCGGTGACAACAGACCACCCTTCGCTTACCCGCTTACCGCGCTGAGCCATTGTGGCTCCTGGAGCATCGGTGACAACAGACCACCCTTCGCTTACCCGCTTACCGCACTGAGCCATTGTGGCTCCTGGAGCATCGGTGACAACAGACCACCGTTCGCTTACCCGCTTACCGCGCTGAGCCATTGTGGCTCCTGGAGCATCGGTGACAACAGACCACGTTCGCTTATCCGCTTACCGCGCTGAGCCATTGTGGCTCCTGGAGCATCGGTGACAACAGACCACCGTTCGCTTATCCGCTTACCGCGCTGAGCCATTGTGGCTCCTGGAGCATCGGTGACAACAGACCACCCTTCGCTTACCCGCTTACCGCGCTGAGCCATTGTGGCTCCTGGAGCATCGGTGACAACAGACCACCCTTCGCTTACCCGCTTACCGCACTGAGCCATTGTGGCTCCTGGAGCATCGGTGACAACAGACCACCGTTCGCTTACCCGCTTACCGCGCTGAGCCATTGTGGCTCCTGGAGCATCGGTGACAACAGACCACCGTTCGCTTATCCGCTTACCGCGCTGAGCCATTGTGGCTCCTGGAGCATCGGTGACAACAGACCACCGTTCGCTTATCCGCTTACCGCGCTGAGCCATTGTGGCTCCTGGAGCATCGGTGACAACAGACCACCGTTCGCTTACCCGCTTACCGCGCTGAGCCATTGTGGCTCCTGGAGCATCGGTGACAACAGACCACCCTTCGCTTACCCCCTTACCGCGCTGAGCCATTGTGGCTCCTGGAGCATCGGTGACAACAGACCACTGTTCGCTTACCCGCTTACGGCGCTGAGCCATTGTGGCTCCTGGAGCATCGGTGACAACAGACCACCCTTCGCTTACCGTGCCGAGCCATTGTGGCTCCTGGAGCATCGGTGACAACAGACCACCGTTCGCTTACCCGCTGAGCTATGGTGGCTCCTGGAGCATCGGTGACAACAGACCACCGTTCACTTACCGCGCTGAGCCATGGTGGCTCCTGGAGCATCGGTGACAACAGACCACCGTTCGCTTACCCGCTTACCGCGCTGAGCCATTGTGGCTCCTGGAGCATCGGTGACAACAGACCACCGTTCGCTTACCCGCTTACCGCGCTGAGCCATTGTGGCTCCTGGAGCATTGGTGACAACAGACCACCCTTCGCTTACCCGCTTACCGCGCCGAGCCATGGTGGCTCCTGAGGCTACGGTGGCGACAGACCACCATTCGCTTACTGCGCTGACCTATGGTGGCTCCTGGAGCATCGGTGACAACAGACCAGACCACTGTTCGCTTACCGCGCTTAGCCATGGTGGCTCCTGGAGCATCGGTGACAACAGACCAGACCACCGTTCGCTTACCGCGCTGAGCCATGGTGGCTCCTGGAGCATCGGTGACAGCAGACCACCGTTCGCTTACCCGCTTACCGCGCTGAGCCATTGTGGCTCCTGGAGCATCGGTGACAACAGACCATTGTTCGCTTACCGCGCTGAGCCATTGTGGCTCCTGCAACATTGGTGACAACAGACCAGACCACCGTTCGCTTACCGCGCTGAGCCATGGTGGCTCCTGGAGCATCGGTGACAACAGACCACAGTTCGCTTACCCACTTACCGCGCTGAGCCATTGTGGCTCCTGGAGCATCGGTGACAACAGACCACCCTTCGCTTACCCGCTTACCGCACTGAGCCATTGTGGCTCCTGGAGCATCGGTGACAACAGACCACCGTTCGCTTACCCGCTTACCGCGCTGAGCCATTGTGGCTCCTGGAGCATCGGTGACAACAGACCACCGTTCGCTTACCCGCTTACCGCGCTGAGCCATTGTGGCTCCTGGAGCATCGGTGACAACAGACCACCGTTTGCTTACCCGCTTACCGCGCTGAGCCATGGTGGCTCCTGAGGCTACGGTGGCGACAGACCACCATTTGCTTATTGAGCATAGGTGGCGACGGCCCATTGTCCGCTCACCGCGCGAGCCATTGTAGCTCCTGGAAGCATCAGTGGCGACGGTCCATCGTATGCTCACCGCGCCTTCCCTGGAGGCGTCTTTCGGAGCATCGGTGGCCACGGTCCATCGCCCGCTTACCGCGCCGAGCCATGGTGGCTCTCGGAACAGCGATGATCAGCTGTGGCCTCTCCTTGACCCCCTGCCCTTCCAAGCAATCACACTGAGGGTGTGCTGGGGAGGGGGGATTGTGTGCCAGAATCGTCCTCCCAGGGGGCCAGGTGCTGTTCAGGCCTATGAGCCATTTTCACCTCGGCCCCCTGGAGCCCACGCAACCCAGAAACAGTGCTTGCATTAGTCCTCGCCCACAGCCCTTCTCATTCAGGGCATAGTGGGCGAGGAAGAATGGGTCTCACTATGGGGGCCAGGTGATGTGGGGAACTCGCACCATCTTCACCCCCATGGAGGGCCCAGAAGCTGTGTTTTTGCTTTAGCCACGCCCCACAAATGTGGACCATTTTTTCGTCAGTGCCCGGGCCAAATTGTGATCCCAATCCGACTCTGGTGGCAACTGTCCATCTTCAGCTTACCGCGCCGAGCCATGGTGGCTCTCGGAGCATCGGTGGGGACTGTCGGACCTAACCAGAGGCAGGCGCAGACCTCCTGTGATGTCAGGTGCTTGAAAGCAGGAACGGAACACTGGGACAGCGTTACATGCATAGCGCCTTGAAACCAGAAGCACTGGCGGCCAGCACATGCAACCAAATATTACAAATAGATAGGCTCGAAAACATCTCCGGCATCATACCTACCACTCATAATTATTAGCCTAAAAATGTTAAATTTGCACCTAAACCCACTGTCAGTCACGTAGCCTAAAACATGCTAAAACTATATTTAGAATAAAGATGTAGTCCATTTGTACATGAGGAGTGAGTGTTTAGGGATTTATAAGTGGTTTAAATCTTTATATAGGCTGTTTGACTCTTGATAGGTATTTTAGCGATAGATGTGCATTTATACAGATCACGTTTTTTTTTTGGTTATGATGTCCATTGGTAATGTTGAGCAAATTTTGAGAATCAAACCCGGGATAGGCCAGAAATTAAATGAGGCCTAAAGCCTTTAGTCTTACTTCTATATCCAGCATGTAAATCCATACTAATATAATAAAGAGAGAGCCCAAACCTTTGAGGCGGGTAATCTCGGGAACCACAGCACCAATCACAACACCCAATACAACGTTGGAAAGGGCAGTTGCAGCAGAAGGACATAGGCTATGCAGACGCCCACCATATACATTTAAAAGGTAAAAGAACCGTGCCATCAAAGTAGTCCCTTGTGGGCGTGTCTGCGTTGTGCTGGGGGCGTGTGCTGGGCGCGTGACAAACACTGGGGGCGTGTGGTACGTTCCGCCCTGCATGCCATGTCTCATATCGTGAGCTAATCCCACGCTGCTCCCTTTAAATACCCCTGCACCCCATAATCATAACCCACCCATACTCCTTAAAATACCCCAACACCCTTAAACACTAACCCATCTTAACCCTATAAATATACCCTGAACCCCTACCCAAAACCTAACCCTGAACCCTATAAATACCCCTGTACCTCAAACCCCAAACCTAGCCCTGAACCCTATAAATACCCCTGTACCTCAAAACCCAAACCTACCCCTGAACCCTAAAAATACCCATGTACCCCAAAACCCAAACCTAGCCCTGAACCCTAAAAATACCATTGTACCCCAAAACGCAAACCTACCCCTGAACTCTAAAATACCCCTGTACCCCAAAGCCCAAACCTAGCCCTGAACCCTTAAAATACCCCTGTACTCCAAAACCCAAACCTATCCCTGAACCCTAAAAATAACCCTGTACCCCAAAACCCAAACCTAGCCCTGAACCCTAAAAATACCATTGTACCCCAAAATCCAAACCTACCCCTGAACTCTAAAATACCCCTGTACCCCAAAGCCCAAACCTAGCCCTGAACCCTTAAAATACCCCTGTACTCCAAAACCCAAACCTATCCCTGAACCCTAAAAATACCCCGGTACCCCAAAACCCAAACCTATCCCTAAACCCTAAAACTACCCCTGTACCCCATAACCCAAAACTATATCTGAACCCTTAAAATGCCCAAACACCCCAAAACATATACCTCAGTACCCCAAAACATATACCCCTATACCAATACTTACCTTATCCAAACATTAGAAAAAAAACATGCTTTTACCATTCATGCATTTACAACGAATTTCGTTGTAAATGTATGCGTGGTAAAAGCATATAAAATGTAATGCCATGCGTTATAATGGCATTGCGGAGTCATGGTACTTTCGTAATGAAAGTATGCGGAGTGAAGGTATGCGGAAAGAAAGTTGCGGAATGATGGGTGTTTACCCTCCCTCGGTAAGTACATTGGTGGCACGGCGGCCAACATCTCCAGCAACATACTCATATGTTTTCACCACCAATTTGAAAAATGCACAGGTCTCTCTCATTGATGGCCAGCACCAACATACACTTTTAGACACACCTCCTGCCACAAGTTCTAGAATTGCGAACTTTAGAGCTGGGAAGCTACGTTCGAATCTTGGCATCAGCTCAACATCCTGTGATTCCAGGCAAATCGCGTTGTTTCCCCGTGCCAACCACAAATGAATGTGTTCTATTGTAATGTAAATTGTGCTCATGCCATGTTGTCGAGTTTGCGCTATATAATATTGCAAGGAAAAATAAAGTAGGGAAACTCGAGTTCACACACTACTGAACGCGCACTCTTAAGTGCATCAGCAGTGCACTGTGAATTGGAGTGTTTAACAGGCCTGTCACAGATAAGAAATGCTATCAAAACAAAATCCTACAAAACAATATACTACTGGCCGGCAGCAATTCATACCCGGACAACGTCGGGACGGGCTGCTAGTACATTTATAAGGAAGGCTACATTTACCTAACATTATGCAGGATAGCAGGACCTCCACCCTTTGCCTCCTGCCCTTCTCCTCACCCCGGCTCCCCTCTGCTGAGTTCATGCAGTCAAACTCCTCCAGAACTGCCTGACAGAAAAAGAAATGCTTCATGTGTTTTTCAGTCTTCTCAGGCGCCTGTGTAAGGACATCAAATCTTTCAATTCTCCTTACAATTATCTGGCCTTTCTACTAAAAACTGGGACAAGTATTCAAAATGAAGAAATATGTCAGGACACCGGGACTGTCCAGGGAAAAGTGGGAGGTCTGGTCACCCTACCGTTGGGGCACTGCACAGTCGCTGTTTTCACGACCAAGTCTGACCAGAACTCTTGAGATAGACTTGCAACCTCCCTGTCTCCTGTGATGCCCAGGTTATGAAAAGCACAAGAAATCTAGGGCGTCTGGATATGGAGAAGCATGCAACTTTGGGCTAGGACTGCGGAGAGGATTTCACCTGGCACACCCACGCATACAATGACAACAGCCTATATCAGGAACGCATAAGGCCACTTACCACCTCCGGGCTAGTGGAATGCTGCTACTGGGTGGGCACCTGGAGCCTGGTTCTAGCTTCTCTGCTGATTATGTGAACCTGTAACAAGGCACAAGAGACAAAGAGAGTGTCCCCTAGATTCAATACTAGAAACAGCAGTAGCACTGGACCAACAGGATAAGAGAGAACCGAAGAAAGGGGTGCGGTGGAGAGCCGGGTAACGAGCCTGTGAGTCGAAATGAAACCCACTAACTCAAAAAAGTTGTCATGTGTGAAAATACAAGCGGCACAGCATTATACTGACATTGCTTCCCAATACCCTGAAGCAGTGTTCATGAATTAACCAATCATGGCCGCCATCTTGGATTGGGATAATGGTAATGACATTCTACAGGAAAGTAGACTCTCAGGGGCCCATATTCAAATGGTCTGGTGGTCGTCATAGCCCCTGCAATACGACTCCATGATGTGCCCTTGTCCTAAGGGGCCGTTCTTGAACCTGCCAGACTCAACAAACTCCACTTACCGTGCTGCCGTGGCCTTCTGCCTTCTCTATACATCCAAAGAGCGTCCAATTTGAGCCTGATGAGAGGAGAGGACTTGGAACTCTAAACCTCAGATGACACGTTGAGTCCTAACACCTATATGAGCACTGGCGGAAATACCATTTCGCCGATTAAAAGGTTTCTAACTCACCCTGTTTCGGTATATAGTATTTTGCACACTGGGCTGTTTTCAGAAAGAAGACAAAACAGGGCGGGCTCCAATTGTTAAAAACTCAAATACAGTAAACCACAGTCACCACTTCAAAGTCCAACTGAATTACTGCATTGCACGGCCTGATCCTGCTCGGATACTTCTAGTGTGTTCCTTGGAAAAGCAACTCCTCCAAGGGCCTGCAGTGCGCACCGCTCAGCCAATGCATACGAGATGAGAAGGGCTTGATTAAAGGCAAACATTTTAAAAATATTCTCCATTATGGATGAGAGCTTTGCCGGCATTAGGCGCCCGCCGCCGCAGTGCGGCTTAATTGGCGCCGGAGGACACCTCGAGCTGGCCAGGAGGACTTGAATAACCCATCACTGGAAGAGGCTTTGCCGCAAGCTGGTAACTCACTAAACTACCAGGGGGTAAGGGTTGGCATCGCACACCTTTGACACCTTCGCTATCCCATGCACCATTTACGTGTTATGATACACATAGGAAGGATTCCTAAAAGCTAGTCCAAATCTGCAAGGTGCATGGGCCAGATGAGGCTGGCTGGGCATTGGGCAAGTCCACTGACCATACATGAACTAATATTGTTCTAAAAGGTTGTCTTCTGTAACACTTGTCGGGGGGGGGGGGGGGGTTGCAGGTGCTCACTCACCTCTCCAAGGGGTATGTCTTTTCTGCTGCTGTTTGCTAGCCTGTTTTGTGCAGGGCTGCTTCAAGCTTTTAAGCAAGGGGGGCCGACCTTGCTTTGCAGGACCTGAGGCTTGAGACTAGACTAATGGAAGAACCACTCCTACTTGCCATAAAAGATATAAGGTCTTAGACATTGGACATTCAGTGCTCATGTGGGCATAGTAGTGGAGGGTGTACCCAGTCACCGAATGAAAAGAACGTTCCTTAGTGGGACCGACCAGGAACAGAACGAAAAATCCTCTAATAAAAATAATGCAAATGTTTACATTTGTGAATTCACGCAATAGGGTAAGTGACTCCAGAATTCAGTGGGTCCCTAGAAAATGTTCTGCATTTTAGGTCTAGCTACCTAGAATGTTGGCTTCTTTGAATTGCCTAATGTGAAATTGATTGGATGCATTGGCAAAGCCAATAGATATCACCTTTGAAATGTGAGGGATAAGCTACTTGCTTTGCCAGTGCTTGTTTGTAATGCATAGTGGGAATATATATATATTTTTAAAAAGGAAAATAGCTGCCAGTTTGTTGCGTTTATACACACTTGTGGCCATCTTGGAATGTTTTGTATTTATGAAAGTAACCTGTTCCAAAATGGTCCTTGACGCACCGCGATGCATGCACAGTCATGGGCGGCCATATTGAAGTGTTTTTTTTTTTTTTAGAATAATCATTCCAACACCTTAAAAGGATGGCTCACTATGTCACGTGACACAAAGTACTTACAGTCATCAGTTTCTTAATGTAGCACTTAAGTGCCTGATAGAAACTGTATGTTGTTGCCACACCAGGAACAGGATACATATTGTTTGGTTCAAAGCAAGCAAATGGTTCTCACTATCCATGTTTACAGCTTGTGTAAATCTGCCAATACGGGCCATGATCGACAAATTGGGCAATCCTTATATTGTGTGTTTCTACGCTAAAATAGGCATGGGCGGAGCTTGCGGAGTTCTCGCAGAACTCCACGGAGCGATCCAAAGGCTCAGTAAGATTCTGTAGAATTCTGGGAGTGGGCGGAGCTGCTCAGTGCGCTGTTTCACGCTACGTTTATGACGCACAGTAACTCGTGTTCTCGTGCTTGAAATAGCGTGTGTATGGCACTCAAGGAGAAATTATACTTGAGAATGCAGCCGGACGCATCCACAGTCACTGACGCTCTCTCGCGCCCGCTGTCTTCACAAAAATAGCGCCGGATGCCACAGGCACAGCCTAAAGCCGTGCTAGTGGGCAGCAAGCCACACAAATACTCGCAGGGCAGTTGGCAATTCTCACTTGCGCTCACAGGCAGCCGACAAATCTCACTGGCACTTGTAGGTGGTCGGCAAATCTTGCCGGCGCTTGTGAGCACTCGCAAAAACCTGGCTGGAGCGTGCCAACCCAAAAAAAAATTCCGCTATGAGATGGATTGCGGTTTATCAGAACCTCCATGTTTTCCGCGGAACGCGGAGTTCATGAATTACACAAATTCCGCTACCAGAGAGAAATTTTATGTCCAGGCCTACTGTCAATGTTTAAAGTCTGTGTGTGTCTGCCTCTACTAACAAAGCGATACCAGGTATACAGTACTTACTCTATATGTATCTGCATTAAGTGGATGATGTACATAGCGCAGTGTTTACAGTCTGTGTGTGTTGCTACACTAAGCATGTTCCATGCAGAGAGCAGTGTTTCCAAGCTTTGCATATGTACACTAAGCATGTGATTCAAGTAGTGCAGTGTGTGTGAATGTCAACAAGCCCACAACATTGGTAATGCAGTGTTTTGAGCCTGTGTGTCGAGTTCTAAATATGTTCTTACAAAAAAAATATTTTCCAAAGTATTTTTGAACTAGGTAAGAGAATTATGACGAGATGGTAAAATAGCGAAGTCTAAACCTTACTATTAAGTAAAAGCATGGTATTGTTGGAAAAAAACGATTTCCCCTTCGAGTTCTTGCAAGAGGCCTCTTGACACTTCTCTTTTCTATTCTTTCTGTGGTGGAAAGCGAGAGAACTCTGTTTTCTGCTCATTTGTTGATTTGTCTGCTCTCCCAAGTGGTTATTTTATTGGTTTAACCCCTTCGATGCTGATGACGAGCTCAGCTCGTCATCAGCCACGGGGGCGTGTGCGGATGACGAGCTGAGCTCGTCATCTAACGCGGCTTTTAGAAAAAAGCTGCGTAGCCGAAAAATAACCGCCGCAGCGATGCGGTTAAATGGCAAAGGTTGCTGTTGTCTAAAGGACCCCTGAGTTAAACTCCTGCAGATCTAATGCCCTGCCTTGCTCTACTGCCGGTGTGTTCAAGTTTCTCTCGATTGAGTCTTGCACTTGCTATGGCCCCTGTTCCCAGCTACTCACAGGTTGCCTTTTCTTCAGGTGTAAGTCCCCTCTTGAGGTATCTAATGCAAGCCCACATCCCAGACAAGTTCTCCACCAGCCGGGGCTGGTAGACACACATTACCCAATGCTCAAGCAGCCGAAACAAAACATGGACATCCCATACCTGGTTGTAGCGTCTTGCCAGCCCGGGAGCATGCAATTAACACGCCACACACCGAGCTCTATTACGGATTTCTTTGTTCCTCCACACACGATCACACTATGCACGTATTGTGTCATAACTTTTATAACCACACCTTAACACCTCCCGGCAGATCGCGTAATTCTAGTTTAGAGTCTGCCCGGGACCACAAGGGTCCTAGCGCTCATAGTCCAAAGACACTACATCGTCTGTTCCACCAGACTGCCTCTTCTAGAAATGTTGGTGCCCACTATGGCACGGAAAATGGTACTCAGTCACCCTGCCAACTTCCTCCTCCAGAACCGTCTCCGCTTGGAGGGTAGAAGCAGAAGGCAAGCGCGCTTGAACATGTAGACCCCTCGCCAAGGGTTATGATAAGCTTCTGGGTCCCGGGAGACTCGACTGAGCTCCTAACTGGACAGGTGCCGACAGGACCCTCTTCCTAACCCTTTGTGATGGGCAGAGGTGGACAGGCCTGCGGGGACCCGAGAATGATGGATAGATGGCGTCCCAAGTGAGACGGAGCATGGTGTGATTGACTCTGCCCCGTGCCTGCTGGCCTGTCGTACAAAAAGGCTGCCCATAGGACTGGATGTGTATGTCGTGTATGGCCTTTACCTAGCCCAGCTTGACGAAGACTTATTCTTAATTCAACTAAGGGGTCAATACTAAATTATCTTCAGCGTGTCTAAACGTGTTTTATGCCAGGTCTGGTGGCTTAGTGGTCTAATGCATCCACTGCAGAGGCCTGTGGTCGACCTCATGGTCACAGGCTCCAATCCCGGCGGGTCCGCTCAGCCTCTCATCCTTTCTGAGGTCGATAAAATGAGTACCATTTATTTGGGTAACAATAAACATCTGTTATTCAGTGCCAAGATGCCCCGTTGCGGGTGAATGTGCACTTTACAAATACACAAGTTATGTTAAACTAACTCATATCCCCCCCACCTCCATGCCCTCCCCACAAATATGATTGAACCCAGATGAGATGAAGGCCCGGGAAACACAAGCCCTTTGTCCGCAGACAAAAGGCTCCATAATTGCGCTCGCGTGTTGTAGGCGCTTGAAACAGCCGCTAACCAGAGCAGCCTGCCGGGTTATGTCCTGGCTGCCAGGGCACGTGTTTGCTTCTTTTAAAAGCGCCTCCCGCCTGCCTTTAACCAGACGGGTCTGGATATCAAACGAGCCATTTATTAGCAGAGCCTTCCAGACAACAGTATGTATTTATTTATTACCAATACTTTCCAGACAGCAGTATGTATTTAGAAGGGAAGGCCAGGACACTGAGAACAGTAGTGTACAAGGCATGTTTCTACATCAGTAGGCTGGCTTGCTCGCTTTAGGCCTATCACCTCTCGGTGCATAGCTTTATTTGTGGGCGGGGCAGGCGGTTGTGGAGGGGAGGGAAATATACACATATTGTGCCTCCAGCAAGTCAATCACAACACGTTTGTGTTAAATCTTATTGCTAGAAGGGGTGTCAGCTGAATGCTGGCAAGTGGGTTAGAATGAATGGCTGTCTCAAGGAGTGTCACGTGTGAAGAGGGGGTGTGCACTGGCAGCGTTTGGCCCAGGGGTCCTTCATGGGCCCCTGCCCTCCCATGCTCTTCAGACTCAGGGCATGGGGCTTACAGGCGCATAGGGCAGTGGTTCCCAAACTTTTTTGACCTGTGGCTCCCCTGACCTAATCAGCAGTTGGCCGTGGCTCCCCACCATTTTTTTACCGGTGGGTGGGTGGGTGGTGTGTACCTCCTGTTATCTTCCTTAACACCTTCACTGCTACAGGAATTTTCCTGCTGTGCTGCCCTTTTCTGAACAGGGTGTGGTCGTGACGGAACCATTCCGTCATCAGCACAGCTCAACCGTGTCTGATGACGGAATGGTTCCGTCACCAGCATTGAAGGGGTTAAAGTATTTGGGACGCAATGAAGGTATTGTATTGGTTGGAATGCTTGAATTATTAATCTCATCCACTGGCTGCATCCCAATCCATCGTTTTTTTCCCCAACAGAGTACCTGGTCCCAAACCCTTATTTATGCCAGCTGCTGCTTTCAGTACCTTTTGGTACTGAGACCCGCTCTGAGAAAATGGAACATTGAGTTTGGTCTGTCGTAATCAGTATCCCCAGCCTTATTTTTACACTAGAAAGGTCTGTCCTTCCATCTGTGTGCCCATCTATATCCAAACATATTCAACCATTTGCACACCTATCCACCATATATCCTTCCGTCCATCATTTCACTCATCCATCCCTCCATCCACCCTTTCACTCATCCATCCATTATTTATCTACCCAACCTTTCACCCCATCCATCTGTACAATCATCCATGCATCCACTCTTCCACCCAGCCATCCATTCACTTACTCATCCATCCACCCATTCACTTACTCATTCATTCACCCAGTCATTTATCCTTCCACCCATTCACCCTTTCAGTCATTCATCCTCCCTTTCTCTATCCATCCCCCTTTCACTTATCCATCCATCTACCCACCCATTTACTCATCCATTCATGAATCCATCCATTGATCCTATTACTCATCCATTCTTTCACTCATCCAACCATCCGTTCACTCATCCAGCCATCCGTTCTCTCATCCATCCACCCTTTCACTTCACTCATCTATCCATCCTTTTGTCCATCTACCCCCTTTCACTAACTCATCAATCAATCCTTACATCCACCCTTTCACTCATCCACCCATTCACCATTTCACTTATCAATTCATCCATCCACCCATTCACTTGCCCATCATCTACCCTTTCATTCATCCACCCATCCATCCTTTCACACACCCATCCACCAATTCACTCGCCCATCAGCTGCCCATTCACTCATCCATCCTTTCACACACCCATCCACACTTTTACCCATCCATCTACCCTTCCACCCATAGATCTACCCTTCCACCCATACATCCATCTATTTATATTTTCTCTCATCCATACTTCCATTCATTCACTCATCCGTCCATCCTTTCTTTCATTATCTATCCATTCCCCCTTTCATTCATGCATTCATCCTTTCAGTAATCCATCCAGCCATTCAGTCATTCCTTCACTCATTTACTCACCCACCTTTTCACATTATGAGCTGAGCCTTTGTTTGCAGAGTGGCAGGCAGAAGTCAAGTCAAGTCAAGAGATTTATATAGCGCGCTACATACCCATGGGGTCTCAAGGCGCCTGAGGAAGGGTGGGGAATTACTTGTCGAATATATAAGTTTTAAGTTGTTTTCTGAATGCTAGGTGGTTCTGAGTAAGACGAAGGTGAGTGGGAAGTGAGTTCCAGGTTTTAGCTGCTAGGTAGGAGAAGGATCTACCTCCCATGGTGGTTTTGTTGATGCGAGGGACAGTGGCAAGGGCTTGGTTGGAGGATCGTAGCTGACGGGAGGGGGTGTAGAAGGACAGTCGTGTGTTGAGGCATTCGGGTCCAAGTTCGTAAAGTGCTTTGTGTGCGTGGGTTAGGAGGCGGAAGGTAATCCTCTTATTTACGGGGAGCCAGTGGAGGTTTTTCAGGTGACCAGAGATGTGTTCTTTACGCGGAATGTCTTGTATGAGCCTGGCTGAAGCGTTCTGGATGCGTTGGAGTTTTTTCTGGAGTTTTGCGGTGGTACCGGCGTATAGTGTGTTTCCATAGTCCAGTCGGCTCGTAACCAGTGCGTGGGTGACCGTTTTTCTAGTTTCGGTGGGGATCCAGCGAAATGTTTTTTTGAGCATGCGAAGAATGTTGAAGCAAGATGATGAAACGGCGTCGACTTGTCTGGTCATCGAGAGTGAGGAGTCCAAGATGACGCCCAGGTTCCGTGCGTGGTCCGTCGGGGTGGGTGCTTTTCCAAGGGCTTCTGGCCACCAAGAGTCATCCCAGGCGGAGGGGGAGGTGCCTAGGATGAGGACTTCTGTTTTGTCTGAGTTCAGTTTCAGACGGCTGTGCTCCATCAAGAATGAACTAAAGCAAGGGGTGGGGTGCGGTGGGGGAGAGTTCACTATGCCCCTGCACATAGGCAGACTGAAAACGTAGAAGTCATGAGTCATGCACAGTGCCAGGATGTGAGGTGACTGTAACATGGTGTTGTTTCCAAGGCTGTAAGCGGTGTAAAAAAACTGGGGGGTCTCTTCAAAGGGGGTGTTTGACGTAATTAAGAGCACAGCTTAAAACACCTAGGCTAAAAATATGCGCTTAGCATAGTGTTCTGCCTCACTGGTATTATGTTGTCTGTGTCATTGCATCCAGATATATAATACAGCAAGTATCATTACACCCCAACAAGCCAGGTCTATTGGCTTTGTCAATGGTTGCTAGTTCCTTAAAAAAAAAAAGGAGCAACCATGGCTTTGTTGAATACAATATTGAAAATACTTCAGTTCTAAAATGACAGGACAGTGTTCTTTTAAACTTATTTTACAGGCTTCTTTGAATGAAGTGTTTTCTAACGTTGCAGCGTGGGCGTTTTACTTTTTATCGTACAGAATGCCCTTCTGTACTCTGAGGCAGGAGGAGGCCGCCACATGGTGTCACACCCCCAGACTGCCCCATTGTCATTCAGTAAGTGGCAATCAGCGGCATACTGGATGACAATGGGCGGGAGGGGCTGCTCGTGCCCCTGGAGGAGTGCGAGGCCCCTCCAGCAGCAGGGGTGAGGCCTCTCACAGGGGGGCAGTGCTGCTCCCTGTGATGGCCAAAATTACAGATAGTGTGCGCGGCGCCCCTGGCACCTCATTACGGCGCACCGGGGCGCCGCGGCGCACAGTTTGGGAACCTCAGGCATAGGGCAACAGAACCCACGGCCTTCCTGGCTTACGTCTCGCGAGACGGGACGCGGGAGAGGATCAGGAAGTACGTGAAGTGATTTTATGTCACTTCCGCTCCTGTTGTCGCAATGGCTGGGGGTGGTTTTTAAGGCAAGATATTTTCTGGCTCTCTTATGGGTGGCCATCGTGACCAGGGGACTGGATCATGATTCATGACACAACCAGTGGTGTAACAAAACTTGATGGGGCCCCCCCTGCAAGTCACATGGTGCTGGGCTGACCTGCCACCGGTGCCGGGGATCGAACCGTGAGCCCCAGCGTCCGGTGTCAGTCGCCCTGGCCGCTGCGCCACACCTCTCAGTTGTCCAGTGCTATAGGGATTTGCAACCGCTCCTCAGGGGTGCAGGTGTTTGCCCTGTGTAGTCCGATCAGAATGAAGGGAATTCTAGGCCTGAGTGTTCGTTGTGCCTTTTTCATGGGGATGTCAGAGTCTAATTAAAATGTATGTACAATTTTTTCTTAAACCACGTGTCCTAGTTGGACCGGTGTGCATTGTAAGGCAATAATAAAGTAATATAATAACTGTGTTATCATTGTGATCCTTTTAGCAGGTGCACCTTTTCTTAAATATTGAGTTTATTTGTGTTTTTTTTAAAGAAACATGACCTGTGTGTACCCCCATTAAAGTTTAAACTGCTATCTTGTCGTTAATTGGTCGACTCGGGCGGGGGGCGCGAGGTTTCATGGATTTATGGCAGAAGTGGTAGAATTTTGTCGAAGATTTTTTGATATCATAAAAGAAGAGGGGGGAAGTCTGTTGAGTCCTGGTTCTAGTACTAGCCTTTCATGCACAATTAAACGAAGGTTCCTCGCCCCCAGGGCCGGGCAGAAGGCCCACCCTGAAGCTGGCCGCCAGGCCGCCAGGCCTCATTTCATGAGAGGTGCCTTACAGCAAGACTTTTGCCTTATTTACATCAAGTGCAATCCACCTTCCTTCATCCTGCTGAGTGTGACCATCAAGGGTTTGAATCACTGTTGTGTCGCACTGGTGTCATCCTCTGCTTGTAGGATAGGCTGGGTACCATCATCGCCATCACAAAGCGGAACCCCAGAAGAGCGTAAAATGTGAGCGAGCGGGCCAGCATACGTGACACAGGGCTGGCTTATTACCCTCTTTTCAATACATTCAGGTTGTGTTTGTGCGTGGTCAGGGAGGAATGGTTCTGTAACTGCCCCCCCACCACCACTTCCACTAATCTCAGCATTGAAGGATGGGAGACGGTGTCAAACGCTGCCGACAGATGCAACAGGACCAACATGGCTGACGTGTCTTTGTCCAGATTACTTGTACGTTGTCCAGTGCTGCTTCTGTGCCGTGGATGGGTCTAAAACCCACCTGAACTGCATCTGAGAAGCCTCTGGTGCCGCTTTACGCCCATAACGGAGTACCTGGTATTCCTCCTGTAAACGTGGCAGCAAATAGCAAAAGTGAGGTTGGCCGACAGTTCTCGGGGACAGTTTGGGTTCACTCCCTGGTTCTTAGGACTGAGGATCGCCATTGGCTCGTCACATGATTGAAATGCTGTGTTGTCAGTCCTACATAGACATGTTACACCAGTCGCCTCACGGATAAGAGGCTAACTCCTTAAAACCAAACAGCAACAAAAGCAAGTTACTGAAATGTGGGGGCCCCGCAACTCTCCGGTCCCCTAGTTGGTTGCTGAACACACTCAGTACTTCATGAATAGGGCTCCCTGTTTTCACGGATTTTTCCAGGTAAATACAGACACAAAACAATGTGGTTTCTGTCTGCATTTATTTTTGAAAGTGGATAAATACAGAAAGTGGTGCTCTTTTTAAGTGACTCTCTGTGCTGTCTTTCCTGAATTATGGGCCAGCGGCTGAGCCGATGGACAGCAGGGAAATAAAAATCAGGATGAAATCTCTTTAAATAATGGCATGTCAACATACATTTATGGTATATGCTAGTATTGGATGTATTGTTATGTAATATTTGCCAGCTTAAATAGCTAAAACACGACAGATATCACAGTATAAGTGCGCGTCTATCAGTTAAACAAATATGGAAATGTGCAGTTTTTCAACTTCATTTATACGCAAAACACAAAATAAATATGGATAAATGGAGATAAAATGGGCAAAAAATAAATTGGATAAATACAGATGAAAATGTTTAAAAAAAAATACCATCAAACCAGGAGCCCTATTCATGAACCACATTTTAATCTGCAATGAACCTGGGATACATCTTTGACCATAACCTCTCTTTACCACATTTTCAATGCACTTCCAGCTCCATCCTTGTGACAATGCTCCTGTCTAGAGGTATCTCTGTATCTTTTCAATATAGTTATTTTTTTTAAGAAGTTAGCACCAGGTTCAAAATGAGGGATGTCATTGGCATTATCGGCCGTGGAAGAGTGAACGGCTAAGCCAGCCCTGCCAGACTATAAAGCGATAGCCTTCGGTTTACACGCAGATGTCTGAGCAGGCGCTCCATCTATTGACTACCACGGGGTGGATCAAGACGCAACTTCCATCTAGCACGACGCAGGTGAGATGACTTCATTAGGGGTGGGTAGAACTTGCGTAGTCTCGCTACGCAAAGCTCCGCGAAACGGTAGAAAATCTCTGCGAGCACGCAAACGTTTCACGGAATTGCTTGTTTCGCCCGTTCGCGATGCTTTTTTCCTGTTTGCGAACGCTGTTTGCATGCTCAGGGAAAAATATCTTGAGAACACGCATTTTGTGTGTCTGAACAAGCAAAAATTCTGCTAAGCTGCGGATCACGGAATTTTTGGCAATTCCGTGTTCTCCGCGGAACGCAAAATTACCCGAATGCCGCGAGCGGAACGGAATTTACCACCCAGGCCTTGACTTTATGAGAGGGGATAGCGCCTTGAGCAGGGCAGGGGCTGCCATAGCGCCCATGTCTCATGGACTGAATAAAACTAGACGTAGGAGCTTCCTCGCGGGCTTCGAGGCTCCCAGCGCCGGCCAGCCCTTAAAACAACAGCGCCCAGTGCCGGGATTGCTTGTCTCGAAGTAAAATTCAATTATGCAGCGCGGGCTGGCTTTGCTGTGACACAGAGGGCCAGAAATTAATGTTAACACTGTTTCTGGTTAAGACTTTTTCTGTTGATAAATAATTCATGAGGCAGTTAGCTCTTTGAGTCCTGACAACACAGGAATATATTAATACACTAGACATGCGAAAGGTCAGGCCTGTACAGTCAGGCATCAGAGCCATCTTTTATTCATTCTCTGACACCGGCTCATTAATTATTAGCGTATTTCAAGGTCTGCGCGCGGAAGGTGCTAATGAGAGCGCGGATATTGGATTGGAAACCTGACACGCGCTTCTGAAGCAATCTGAACAGCGCCTGACAACTGGGCGGCCTTCCGCGCATGGGGTTGTGGGTAAACATGGGCAGGTTTTTTTTCTCCTTTTTTCAAGTTTTATTATAGAGTATTTCATTTTTTTTCAAATGGGGTTTTCCACTGACACTCCTGCCTCATTTCTTGACAGGGAAACGGAGGGTATGCCATGGGGTCACCCAGAATAGGCCCTTATGAGTGATAGAGTTACAGAACTGAGACCCTTTGAGAGTCCGATATAGTCCACAAACGCCACTGAGAGCCCACAGAAGTTAAAGTATGAACACGTGCGCCCTCTCATTCAAGAGAGCCCGGGTGAGGCCTGCCCAGCGGCTGGGGCACTCCAGCAAGCCCGTTGCAGCCCTCAACCCCATAGTCACTCCTAGGACCCAGGAGATGTTTTGGGCTCAGCGAGTGCCTGTCCTCTCCCTGGAGGTTTTTGGGCTCAGAGAGAGTCTGTCCTCTCCCTGGAGGTTTTTGGGCGCAGAGAGAGTCTGTCCTCTCCCTGGAGGTCTTTGGGCTCAGAGAGAGTCTATCCCCGCCCTGGAGGTCTTTGGGCTCAGAGAGAGTCTGTCCTCTCCCTGGAGGTCTTTGGGCTCAGAGAGAGTCTGTCCTCTCCGTGGACGTCTTTCGGCTCAGAGAGAGTCTGTCCTCTCCCTGGAGGTCTTTGGGCGCAGAGAGAGTCTGTCCTCTCCCTGGAGGTCTTTGGACTCAGAGAGAGTCTGTCCTCTCCGTGGACGTCTTTCGGCTCAGAGAGAGTCTGTCCTCTCCCTGGAGGTCTTTGGGCGCAGAGAGAGTCTGTCCTCTCCCTGGAGGTCTTTGGGCTCAGAGAGAGTCTGTCCTCTCCCTGGAGGTCTTTGGACTCAGAGAGAGTCTGTCCTCTCCGTGGACGTCTTTCGGCTCAGAGAGAGTCTGTCCTCTCCCTGGAGGTCTTTGGACTCAGAGAGAGTCTGTCCTCTCCGTGGAGGTCTTTGGGCTCAGAGAGAGCCTGTCCTCTCCCTGGAGGTTATTTGGGCTCAGAGAGAGTCTCACCTCGCCCTGGCGGTCTTTGGGCTCAGAGAGAGTCTGTCCTCTCCCTGGAGGTCTTTGGACTCAGAGAGAGTCTTTCCTCTCCCTGGAGGTCTTTGGACTCAGAGAGAGTCTGTCCTCTCCGTGGACGTCTTTCGGCTCAGAGAGAGTCTGTCCTCTCCGTGGAGGTCTTTGGGCTCAGAGAGAGTCTGTCCTCTCCCTGGAGGTCTTTGGGCGCAGAGAGAGTCTGCCCTCTCCCTGGAGGTCTTTGGGCTCAGAGAGAGTCTGTCCTCTCCCTGGAGGTCTTTGGACTCAGAGAGAGTCTGTCCTCTCCGTGGACGTCTTTCGGCTCAGAGAGAGTCTGTCCTCTCCCTGGAGGTCTTTGGACTCAGAGAGAGTCTGTCCTCTCCGTGGAGATCTTTGGGCTCAGAGAGAGCCTGTCCTCTCCCTGGAGGTTATTTGGGCTCAGAGAGAGTCTCACCTCGCCCTGGCGGTCTTTGGGCTCAGAGAGAGTCTGTCCTCTCCCTGGAGGTCTTTGGACTCAGAGAGAGTCTTTCCTCTCCCTGGAGGTCTTTGGACTCAGAGAGAGTCTGTCCTCTCCGTGGACGTCTTTCGGCTCAGAGAGAGTCTGTCCTCTCCGTGGAGGTCTTTGGGCTCAGAGAGAGTCTGTCCTCTCCATGGAGGTCTTTGGGCGCAGAGAGAGTCTGCCCTCTCCCTGGAGGTCTTTGGACTCAGAGAGAGTCTGTCCTCTCCGTGGACGTCTTTCGGCTCAGAGAGAGTCTGTCCTCTCCCTGGAGGTCTTTGGGCGCAGAGAGAGTCTGTCCTCTCCCTGGAGGTCTTTGGGCTCAGAGAGAGTCTGTCCTCTCCCTGGAGGTTTTTGGGCGCAGAGAGAGTCTGTCCTCTCTCTGGAGGTCTTTGGGCTCAGAGAGAGTCTATCCCCGCCCTGGAGGTCTTTGGGCTCAGAGAGAGTCTGTCCTCTCCCTGGAGGTCTTTGGGCTCAGAGAGAGTCTGTCCTCTCCGTGGACGTCTTTCGGCTCAGAGAGAGTCTGTCCTCTCCCTGGAGGTCTTTGGGCGCAGAGAGAGTCTGTCCTCTCCCTGGAGGTCTTTGGACTCAGAGAGAGTCTGTCCTCTCCGTGGACGTCTTTCGGCTCAGAGAGAGTCTGTCCTCTCCCTGGAGGTCTTTGGGCGCAGAGAGAGTCTGTCCTCTCCCTGGAGGTCTTTGGGCTCAGAGAGAGTCTGTCCTCTCCCTGGAGGTCTTTGGACTCAGAGAGAGTCTGTCCTCTCCGTGGACGTCTTTCGGCTCAGAGAGAGTCTGTCCTCTCCCTGGAGGTCTTTGGACTCAGAGAGAGTCTGTCCTCTCCGTGGAGGTCTTTGGGCTCAGAGAGAGCCTGTCCTCTCCCTGGAGGTTATTTGGGCTCAGAGAGAGTCTCACCTCGCCCTGGCGGTCTTTGGGCTCAGAGAGAGTCTGTCCTCTCCCTGGAGGTCTTTGGACTCAGAGAGAGTCTTTCCTCTCCCTGGAGGTCTTTGGACTCAGAGAGAGTCTTTCCTCTCCCTGGAGGTCTTTGGACTCAGAGAGAGTCTGTCCTCTCCGTGGACGTCTTTCGGCTCAGAGAGAGTCTGTCCTCTCCCTGGAGGTCTTTGGGCGCAGAGAGAGTCTGTCCTCTCCCTGGAGGTCTTTGGGCTCAGAGAGAGTCTGTCCTCTCCCTGGAGGTCTTTGGACTCAGAGAGAGTCTGTCCTCTCCGTGGAGGTCTTTGGGCTCAGAGAGAGTCTGTCCTCTCCCTGGAGGTCTTTGGACTCAGAGAGAGTCTGTCCTCTCCCTGGAGGTCTTTGGACTCAGAGAGAGTCTGTCCTCTCCGTGGAGGTCTTTGGACTCAGAGAGAGTCTGTCCTCTCCCTGGAGGTCTTTGGACTCAGAGAGAGTCTGTCCTCTCCGTGGAGGTCTTTGGACTCAGAGAGAGTCTTTCCTCTCCCTGGAGGTTATTTGGGCTCAGAGAGAGTCTCACCTCGCCCTGGCGGTCTTTGGGCTCAGAGAGAGTCTGTCCTCTCCCTGGAGGTCTTTGGACTCAGAGAGAGTCTTTCCTCTCCCTGGAGGTCTTTGGACTCAGAGAGAGTCTTTCCTCTCCCTGGAGGTCTTTGGACTCAGAGAGAGTCTGTCCTCTCCGTGGACGTCTTTCGGCTCAGAGAGAGTCTGTCCTCTCCCTGGAGGTCTTTGGGCGCAGAGAGAGTCTGTCCTCTCCCTGGAGGTCTTTGGGCTCAGAGAGAGTCTGTCCTCTCCCTGGAGGTCTTTGGACTCAGAGAGAGTCTGTCCTCTCCGTGGAGGTCTTTGGGCTCAGAGAGAGTCTGTCCTCTCCCTGGAGGTCTTTGGACTCAGAGAGAGTCTGTCCTCTCCCTGGAGGTCTTTGGACTCAGAGAGAGTCTGTCCTCTCCGTGGACGTCTTTCGGCTCAGAGAGAGTCTGTCCTCTCCGTGGAGGTCTTTGGGCTCAGAGAGAGCCTGTCCTCTCCCTGGAGGTTATTTGGGCTGAGTCTCACCTCGCCCTGGCGG
Organism: Lissotriton vulgaris; assembly: GCF_964263255.1. NCBI lineage: Eukaryota > Metazoa > Chordata > Amphibia > Caudata > Salamandridae > Lissotriton > Lissotriton vulgaris. The sequence continues at coordinate 83,957,567 of NC_141699.1, forward strand.
TCTTTGGGCTCAGAGAGAGCCTGTCCTCTCCCTGGAGGTTATTTGGGCTGAGTCTCACCTCGCCCTGGCGGTCTTTGGGCTCAGAGAGAGTCTGCCCTCTCCCTGGAGGTCTTTGGGCGCAGAGAGAGTCTGCCCATCCCCTGGGGTGTGCACCTGTTTCAACGCATTTTTTACAACGCACTACTTTTACAACGCATCCATTACAACGCGGATACTGTTACAACTCATGTTTTTAAAACGCATTTTTTTACAACGCAGGTACCCTTACAACGCATACCATTACAACGTAAGTATTGGTAAGTATATGGTTATATTTTAAATGTTATATGTTTGGGGTTAAGGGGTATTTTTAGGGGTTAGGGTCAGTTTTGGGTTTTAGGGTTAAGGGGTATTTTTAGGGTTCAGGGTCAGTTTTGGGTTTTAGGGTAAAGGGGTATTTTTAGGGTTCAGGGTCAGTTTTGGGTTTTAGGGTAAAGGGGTATTTTTAGGGTTCAGGGTCAGTTTTGGGTTTTAGGGTAAAGGGGTATTTTTAGGGTTCAGGGTCAGTTTTGGGTTTTAGGGTAAAGGGGTATTTTTAGGGTTCAGGGTCAGTTTTGGGTTTTGGGGTAAAGGGGTATTTTTAGGGTTCAGGGTCAGTTTTGGGTTTTAGGGTAAAGGGGTATTTTTAGGGTTCAGGGTCAGTTTTGGGTTTTAGGGTAAAGGGGTATTTTTAGGGTTCAGGGTCAGTTTTGGGTTTTAGGGTAAAGGGGTATTTTTAGGGTTCAGGGTCAGTTTTGGGTTTTAGGGTAAAGGGGTATTTTTAGGGTTCAGGGTCAGTTTTGGGTTTTAGGGTAAAGGGGTATTTTTAGGGTTCAGGGTCAGTTTTGGGTTTTGGGGTAAAGGGGTATTTTTAGGGTTCAGGGTCAGTTTTGGGTTTTAGGGTAAAGGGGTATTTTTAGGGTTCAGGGTCAGTTTTGGGTTTTAGGGTAAAGGGGTATTTTTAGGGTTCAGGGTCAGTTTTGGGTTTTAGGGTAAAGGGGTATTTTTAGGGTTCAGGGTCAGTTTTGGGTTTTGGGGTAAAGGGGTATTTTTAGGGTTCAGGGTCAGTTTTGGGTTTTGGGGTAAAGGGGTATTTTTAGGGTTCAGGGTCAGTTTTGGGTTTTAGGGTAAAGGGGTATTTTTAGGGTTCAGGGTCAGTTTTGGGTTTTAGGGTAAAGGGGTATTTTTAGGGTTCAGGGTCAGTTTTGGGTTTTGGGGTAAAGGGGTATTTTTAGGGTTCAGGGTCAGTTTTGGGTTTTAGGGTAAAGGGGTATTTTTAGGGTTCAGGGTCAGTTTTGGGTTTTAGGGTAAAGGGTAAAAATAAATTAAATTCAATTATAATTTAAATTATTTATTAGCAAATATATTAAATTAAATTACTTTGCATTATTTTTGGGGTTGTGGGTCAGTTTTGAGTTTTTGGGGTACAGGGGTACAGGGTAAAAATAAAGTAACATTTATTTACATTAAAATTAATTTACGGAAATTAAATTATTTAAAATTACATTAAATTATACTTTTAAAATTAAGTTACTATTATATTATTCTAATTAATATATACTTACCAATACTTACGTTGTAATGGTCCGCGTTGTAAAGGTACCTGCGTTGTAAAAAAATGCGTTGTAAATACCTGCGTTGTTACATGACCCGCGTTGTAAAAACTGCGTTGTAACAGTATGCGGAGTAAAAGTCCGCGTTGTTACATCATACATCCCTCCCTGGAGGTCTTTGGACTCAGAGAGAGTCTGTCCTCTCCGTGGACGTCTTTCGGCTCAGAGAGAGTCTGTCCTCTCCCTGGAGGTCTTTGGGCGCAGAGAGAGTCTGCCCTCTCCCTGGAGGTCTTTGGACTCAGAGAGAGTCTGTCCTCTCCGTGGACGTCTTTCGGCTCAGAGAGAGTCTGTCCTCTCCCTGGAGGTCTTTGGGCGCAGAGAGAGTCTGTCCTCTCCCTGGAGGTCTTTGGGCTCAGAGAGAGTCTGTCCTCTCCCTGGAGGTCTTTGGACTCAGAGAGAGTCTGTCCTCTCCGTGGAGGTCTTTGGGCTCAGAGAGAGCCTGTCCTCTCCCTGGAGGTTATTTGGGCTGAGTCTCACCTCGCCCTGGCGGTCTTTGGGCTCAGAGAGAGCCTGTCCTCTCCCTGGAGGTTATTTGGGCTGAGTCTCACCTCGCCCTGGCGGTCTTTGGGCTCAGAGAGAGTCTGCCCTCTCCCTGGAGGTCTTTGGGCGCAGAGAGAGTCTGCCCTCTCCCTGGAGGTCTTTGGACTCAGAGAGAGTCTGTCCTCTCCGTGGACGTCTTTCGGCTCAGAGAGAGTCTGTCCTCTCCCTGGAGGTCTTTGGGCGCAGAGAGAGTCTGCCCTCTCCCTGGAGGTCTTTGGACTCAGAGAGAGTCTGTCCTCTCCGTGGACGTCTTTCGGCTCAGAGAGAGTCTGTCCTCTCCCTGGAGGTCTTTGGGCGCAGAGAGAGTCTGTCCTCTCCCTGGAGGTCTTTGGGCTCAGAGAGAGTCTGTCCTCTCCCTGGAGGTCTTTGGACTCAGAGAGAGTCTGTCCTCTCCGTGGAGGTCTTTGGGCTCAGAGAGAGTCTGTCCTCTCCCTGGAGGTCTTTGGACTCAGAGAGAGTCTGTCCTCTCCCTGAAGGTCTTTGGACTCAGAGAGAGTCTGTCCTCTCCGTGGACGTCTTTCGGCTCAGAGAGAGTCTGTCCTCTCCGTGGAGGTCTTTGGGCTCAGAGAGAGCCTGTCCTCTCCCTGGAGGTTATTTGGGCTGAGTCTCACCTCGCCCTGGCGGTCTTTGGGCTCAGAGAGAGCCTGTCCTCTCCCTGGAGGTTATTTGGGCTGAGTCTCACCTCGCCCTGGCGGTCTTTGGGCTCAGAGAGAGTCTGCCCTCTCCCTGGAGGTCTTTGGGCGCAGAGAGAGTCTGCCCTCTCCCTGGAGGTCTTTGGGCTCAGAGAGAGTCTGTCCTCTCCCTGGAGGTCTTTGGGCTCAGAGAGAGTCTGTCCTCTCCCTGGAGGTCTTTGGACTCAGAGAGAGTCTGTCCTCTCCGTGGACGTCTTTCGGCTCAGAGAGAGTCTGTCCTCTCCGTGGAGGTCTTTGGGCTCAGAGAGAGCCTGTCCTCTCCCTGGAGGTTATTTGGGCTGAGTCTCACCTCGCCCTGGCGGTCTTTGGGCTCAGAGAGAGCCTGTCCTCTCCCTGGAGGTTATTTGGGCTGAGTCTCACCTCGCCCTGGCGGTCTTTGGGCTCAGAGAGAGTCTGTCCTCTCCCTGGAGGTCTTTGGACTCAGAGAGAGTCTGTCCTCTCCGTGGACGTCTTTCGGCTCAGAGAGAGTCTGTCCTCTCCGTGGAGGTCTTTGGGCTCAGAGAGAGCCTGTCCTCTCCCTGGAGGTTATTTGGGCTGAGTCTCACCTCGCCCTGGCGGTCTTTGGGCTCAGAGAGAGTCTGCCCTCTCCCTGGAGGTCTTTGGACTCAGAGAGAGTCTGTCCTCTCCGTGGACGTCTTTCGGCTCAGAGAGAGTCTGTCCTCTCCCTGGAGGTCTTTGGGCGCAGAGAGAGTCTGTCCTCTCCCTGGAGGTCTTTGGGCTCAGAGAGAGCCTGTCCTCTCCCTGGAGGTCTTTGGGCGCAGAGAGAGTCTGCCCTCTCCCTGGAGGTCTTTGGGCTCAGAGAGAGTCTGTCCTCTCCGTGGACGTCTTTGGGCTCAGAGAGAGTCTGTCCTCTCCGTGGACGTCTTTGGACTCAGAGAGAGTCTGCCCTCTCCCTGGAGGTCTTTGGACTCAGAGAGAGTCTGTCCTCTCCGTGGACGTCTTTGGGCTCAGAGAGAGTCTGTCCTCTCCGTGGACGTCTTTGGACTCAGAGAGAGTCTGCCCTCTCCCTGGAGGTCTTTGGACTCAGAGAGAGTCTGTCCTCTCCGTGGACGTCTTTGGGCTCAGAGAGAGTCTGCCCTCTCCCTGGAGGTCTTTGGACTCAGAGAGAGTCTGTCCTCTCCGTGGACGTCTTTGGGCTCAGAGAGAGTCTGTCCTCTCCGTGGAGGTCTTTGGGCTCAGAGAGAGTCTGTCCTCTCCGTGGAGGTCTTTGGACTCAGAGAGAGTCTTTCCTCTCCCTGGAGGTCTTTGGACTCAGAGAGAGTCTGTCCTCTCCGTGGAGGTCTTTGGGCTCAGAGAGAGTCTGTCCTCTCCGTGGAGGTCTTTGGGCTCAGAGAGAGCCTGTCCTCTCCCTGGAGGTTATTTGGGCTGAGTCTCACCTCGCCCTGGCGGTCTTTGGGCTTCACCAAAGTACCTGTCCACTCTTTTGGGTTTGTAGGACTTCACGGTGAAGCCTGTCCCCCCCTCAGAGTTCTTTGGATTTCACCAGTAAGATCCTGTCCCCTTGAGAGTCAGCCTGGGTACTCTATCTGCTCCACATGGCACTCCCTGTGTCTGACGCTGGTACGTCTTCCATGAAGCGCCCCGCACCCCAGGGGGCACAGCTGCCAGTACCAAGTGTGCACCCCTCTTTAATGACAGGCAATCTGGTGCTGGACCTATTTTCAGGCTGGGGCTGGGGGGGTCTATCAGCGAGTGTCACAAACAGGCCCCATCTCTTCAGCAGGAGAGTGGAAGGGTGTGGTATGCAGCTGGTGGTGCATTTAGGGGCACACTGTCATAACTATCTTAATAAAGTGGTAGCACACTGTCTTTTACATACATCACGTTTTCCACTGGGACACATTTGCAAAGACATGCAGTTTTAGTGATAAATATTAAGCACTAATCTCTTAAAAGTATAAGCAGCAATTTGTCAGAAAAATAAACTGGCATATGACCGCTGTCTTTGAACACACAGCAAATATGACAAGATAAAAACACATTTTAAAATCATCTTTAATGCACATTCACTTTCGGAACACCATATTTTCTTGGGAGTGCTGCACCCCCTCACCCCTCCCCCCCCCCCACTTCCAGTGTCTATAATGATGGGATGTCAGTATGCAGTGATCTGTGCAGTTATTAATAAGTGCACAATAGAATGGCTGCAGTAACCCCTGGAAAGGGGACACACACACCATGTGTAAGGCACCCAGGTTTCTGTTTTACAGCTAAATACAGACAGAAAACAATGTGTTTCCTGTCTGTATTTATTTTGAAAATTAGCAAAATTTAGAAAATGGGGCTTCTTGTGAGGGACTCTACATGCTGTCTTTCATTCATTCAAAGACAAAGCAGATAGACAGCGTGGAGAATTAAAAACAGGACAACAGGTCCTTAAATGCAGGCATATGTTAACATATATTTGTAGTATAATGCGAACATTTGTCTGTGGATGTAGTGTTTTGTTCTATCTGGCTGCCTAATTTTGCTAAAACATGACATGCATTGAAGTATAAGTACATGTTTATTAGTTAAATGAATGTGGAAATGTACAATGTTATGACTTCCTATATTTGCAAAATACAAAATAAATATAGATAAATACAGACGGAAATGTTAAAAAAAGAAATACCATAAAACCTGGAGCCCTAATCATGTGTGAACCAGAGCTTAACAAAATCCCATTTCAGGGGCTGGGGGGGCCTGCAGATGAACTAGCCCCCCTTAAAGGGCCGCGCCGAGCTGGTGGGCGGCCACATTAGCATGTAATGTAACATCCCCGGATGTGTACAGTTTGCTACAGCTGTGTATAAATTTATGTAATGGGTCCTAACTCACCACCAGGCTCATAAAGCCAGCCACTGTACAGGCTATTAGGCGGCAGTAACTTAATTGCTCGTTAATTGGGTAATTAGTGCTTTGTTTTGCTTTAAAGCCTAAACACTCATAAAAACTGAATTAGCTGAGTAAACAAGAATGGAATTTTCATGATATGCGGTCCCTGTTATTGTGCATAATTAATCAAGACTTTATTGTATTCTGTGTTCCATGGTGGCTGCGCCTAGGTTGGGGGGGGGAGGGAGATGGGGAGGGCGCTCAGAGAAGGGGGATTCCCACAACACATGGGGAAGATTTGTCCTCAGTGAGATGTGTGTGTCTATACACAACACTACAGCTCACAGACCCCGGCCCCTGCTCTCCTGCACCCCCTAAACCGCCTGGCTTTACGCGTCGTGCGCGTCACATGGGTAACCGCCGCACTCCATGCAGTGATTGGCTCTTCTCTTCAGGTGTGGACTTTTAACCTGCAGATCAATGGTGCCAGGTGTGTTAGTCTAATTACTTCAGTGGAAGCAAACCAAGACTACAATACCCACATTGCATCTGTTTATCACGTGAAAGTCCATTAGAAGGCGTCACCTGTAGGACTCTGGAGGTCAAAGCTAGCTCTATTATTTGACGTTGTCAATGTTTTTTTAACATGTTGTACAGCACGTCGGCTGCATAGTTGAAAGTAAAAAAGAAAAAAAAGCAATGATGTGGCCAGTGTTGATGTGTTCGTACAATTTTTTTAAAAACGTTCAACTATGTTGCAGAGCAGCCAAGCTCTTGTATACCAAGGCTTAAAACAAACATTGACAAAGCCAATAAATCTTGCATAGGCAAAGTTAATAGATCTCGCATAGGCATGACCTGTTGGCTTTGCCGATGCTTCTTGAAAGCTGGGGATTCTAAGAGAAGAGTTGGTATATGACTTAGGGACATGAGACTTCCTGACACATCATTTTGAGGGAAGTACCCAGGAGCAGAGGTGTGTTAGACCTTGTATTAATGAAAGCCATCTTGTAGAGGGTTCTCACTTCCAGGGGAAGCCGAAGACGCTTTAGACCCACAGAAGGCATATGGTGATGTGTTAGTACCTGTGATGAAGAAGGCAGACAGGGCGAGAGATGCTCGAGGTGGTGTTCTGAAATATATTGTTCTCCAAAGTCCTTATAAGTGCGCTGCCTTGACCATGGCATTAAATTGAGATTCCAGAGTGCGTCTTTCACCCAGGGGGACACCTATGGATTTGGCACACACAGCGGTGTGGGCTTTACAACCCAGCACACCACAGGAGCCGAGCCAAGGTATGTTATGTTATATTTGAGTGTATTTATAGAGCGCAGCTGTCCCTCCGAGGAGTATCATGGCGCCAAGTTAAGGCCGAGACCCTCCTGTGGTGAACCTCCGTTTGTAGGTGTCGCCCAAAGACGGCGTTTGCTGTTCCACCAGCCCCACGTAATTAAACCAAAACATAAATACAAATAGATACATATAGACATACATACATAGCGGGGCTTTGAGTCCGTCTCTTCACCCACTGGTCTGTTCAACTATAATTCACATATTTCTTCCGCCCCCCACAGCATAAAGCGTAGTGCGATAGATCTGCCCACTTTAGCCAATGGCTCTCTTGCACTTGTGCGTGATGGCATTATGCATGCTCTCACAAGTGCACAACCACATATGGCGTACACCTCAATCCCATGGCTGGTGCCAATGTTTTATTCTGTCATTGTTTTTTTTTTATTCCATTCTTTATCCTTTTTATTTTTGCTGCTATCTGTGTGTATTTAGACTATGCCTTCAATTTGCAGTAAGTTAACACCACTTTTCTTTTCTTTGTATTAATAGACATATTTCTTTGTATTAATAATAGACATATTTTCATGTGATATGCATTAAAACGAAAGAGTTTCTATACCTCTTCTAACTACAGCTGCCTGCCTGCAAGGGGCACCCGAACTGTTCTACTAAAATAATATGTGATGGGTTTTTTCCATGTTTTTATTGCAAGCATTTAGTCACCCGGTTGAGAAGGTGGCATGTTTTCCCTTTTGTTTTTTTATTTTTGTGGTATGTTGTTGCAATAAAAAAAAAAAGAAAATAATTATTGCACCAGTTTGCCGGAGCTATACCTTTTGATTTTCCTTTTTGGCTTTACCAATGTTTCTTGAAGGATAGAGTTTCAAGTGATGTGAGGTCATCCAATCTTATTACTTTTTTGCCAAATGTTGGCAGAATTTTTGGCAATGGGTTAAAAGGTCACTGGGAGATAGAATATAAAGTGAGAAATGTGTACATATGCATATTGATGGCGGAGAACCCATAAGCCTTTGAGTGTGAAACTAAGAGGTTGTTTAAAGAGTTTGAAAAGAGTAGGGTCCAGTACGGAATCTTCTGGAATTCCCTGTATCAAGGAGATTGAACTGGAGAAGCAATTGTCATATTAATCTGTTGTGCCCTGTTGTTCAAGTAGGTCAACTATTTGTGGACAGTGCCTTTGATGCCCATGTGTTATTTATGAATGCTAATGAGTGAGGGGTCATTCACAGTATCAATCGGTCGCGGCCGGCATGACTCGCGGGTGGGCTTGTCGCGCGGGTTCGAGGAGGTGTGCTGCATGCAGCCTACATAGAGAAAAGTCAGTGCGAGCATGTCTGGTTTGGTGGAGCCGACCAAACAGTCAGTGCCCATAGCATTGGGCTAGCCACTCCTCCCTGTCCCCCAACCAGGCATACCCTTCTGCTTTCTTGCACCGCGAGAAAGCAGTGGGATGACACTCCTCCACCCTAATGGGGGAGCCGCCCCTGGTGCCAATGGCACTGAGATGTCTGGAAGGACCAGGAAACAGTAGTTGCCAGAGTCAAGGGGGCAAAGTGCACCCTCTTCTACCTAGACCTGGGAGTTTCAGTGCCGCAACCCTGTCTAACCGCAGCAAAACTGTCATGATCAGAGATGTGTTGTATAAGTTGTGTTGGTACACAAGTCTCAAGGCCACTTGTCAGGACAGGCAGTCCAGAGATGGAGCAAAAATGGTTCAGATCCACACATCTGCTGATGGTTTCTTCGGTGGAGGAGCGACTGGCACTTGAGACAACCAGGGAATACACAATTCCCCGCCTCGGCGGGTCTTGGGCTCAAAATTCCACTGACCTGATAATTCTCGCCTCGGTGCCTATTCCAATCATGGAGTCCCACTCTGCAACTCTGGGCAATAGCTTGCTTAATCTCCACAACGGCCCTCACAACGCTAAGGATGCCTGGCCTCCACCTTGGGGGTGCCCAGGAGTGGACGTCTCACAGGGAAAGCCAGGATGGGTTCCACAGCGGTATTCGTACAAGCGCCTTGAGACCCTTGCGGGTGAGTAGTGCACCATACAAGTATCAATTTGCATTTTTACTTTTGTAAAAGAGAGATTCCTAAAAGATGTTCACTAGCTTAATCCAGCGGGACTAAAAGTGCTGGGTCTGGTATGTCGGGTCTTTAACAAGTTACCTGGAATCATGTCAATGCAAGGGAATGAAGGCTGAACTTTAGCAGGTTTTTTAATATGTCCTTATTCCAAAGAGATTTGAACCTAAGCCACCTGATCTTGACTTTATACATGAGGTTCAAGTTCTTCTTCGAGTCTTGGAGGTCTGGCACTCAAAGTTCAATGATGTTAACTTTCTAATCAAAGAACTTGGTGAAATCTTAGGTTTTGGCAGTGAGATTTTCAATTTTAATGGAAGAGGAGAATTATTTCCCTTTTTGACTATATTAAAGCTCCAGGCGAGCGTTAGCATTATTGGGCAGAAATTTAATGTGGATGACTTTGGAATTGAAGGATTTCCAGTTTGGAAGAGGAGGGCAGTAGTTTCAACTTGTTTTTCACGCTCCTTATGAAATTCATTGCTTCAGGGAGTTCTTTAGAGAACCAGAAGTTGTTTTTTGGCTGGTCTTTTTGGTTATAACAGGGGCTAGATTGTCAAGAACCTCAAACGTTCGTCATTACGTTTACAGTTAGAGGCTTTGACGTCATGTGGCTCAATGGTTAGAGCGGCAGACCCTGATGCAGAGGTCTAGCCCGGTGCCAGGGTTCAATTCCCTGCCACGGCAGATCTTGGGCTCAAAATTCCACGGACCTGATAATTCTCGCCTCGGTGCCTATTCCAATCATGGAGTCCCACTCTGCAACTCTGGGCAATAGCTTGCTTAATCTCCACAACGCTAAGGATGCCTGGCCTCCACCCTGGGGGTGCCCAGGAGTGGACGCCTCACAGGGAAAGCCAGGACGGGTTCCACAGCGGTATTCGTACAAGCCCCTTGAGACCCTTGCGGGTGAGTAGTGCGCTATACAAGTATCAATTTACATTTACATTGTTGGGGCTCAAAGGATAGAGTCTGTTAAAGCTCCTGCAGATAAATTATTAGATTCATATTTTCAGTTTTACAAAAGAAGGTAAGTTCCTTTGTTATTTGGCCAAAAGTTTTAAAATGACTAAAAAGCATTGAGTTGAGAATGGAACAGATGAATTGAGTCACCAGGTGGGATCCGATCTCCCTAGGTGAGTATGAGGTCCAGCATAGAGCCTTTGGTGTGGAGAATCTTACAACGGTAATGTATGAAATTGTTTCTGATGACGAACAAAGAGTACATTGACTGTGACGTCACTAGGGTCGCAACAGAACTTGACATCACCTAGAAAGAGGTCAGTATCAGATAGAGCTAGCTGATTGGCCAGGCGGTCCATGCACTGTTGAAAAAAGGTTCATCTGTCACCTGGAGGGTGAAAGGTGAAAATAAGTCCAGTAGGCGAGGCGAGCTCTGGTCTCGTGTCCTTCCTCAAACACTGGAAAGGAGGTTAAGGGCCAATAGCAATCTTCCAGAAATGACTAGAACTCTAGAATATCACTGCGGTGTCCCACATCTCCAACCACTGTCCGGAGTGTGGGACCACTGCTGTCCGTCACGAGGGCGGTGTTTGTTACAAGTGACTTACTTTCGCTCTTTGAGTCTGCTGCAAGTGGACCAGATCTCGAGCGCCCACAGAGTTTGCACCTAAGCACGGACACGTTTGTGACACGCAGCATCATTGCACACAAGCATGTTCTGTGACTGTTTGATCTTCATTGTGGAAACATTCGAAGCACAGAAGCACACCTTTAAATCTCATGACCACGCCTATGTGTATATGGAGTCAAGTTTTGATTTAAGGTATATGTGTATGTAGAATTCCATTTATTACTAATTGAATAACCATTATTGAATAACTGAACGCAAAGCACTGACCTGTGGTGTTAACCGGAAGAGAGAAAGATGGAACCCTTCCATCTCCGAAGTACACAATGCGCATGCCTGGGCTCCAATCCCAGCTTCATCACTTGACAAAATTGTGTGACCCACGGCCTATCGCTTTACTATAGCATTATAGCCCGCCAAAAAGGGCTATACCGGCTATTAAAGGCCCTCTCCAGCATTAAAGACCCCGAGCCGAAGGCGAGGGCCTTTAACAAGGGAGAGGGACTTTAATAGCCGGTATAGCCGAACTACGAAGGGCTATAAGGCTATTAGAACATTCTGCCACTAGAGGGCAGAATGTTCTAACAAAAAAGAACAAAGCCTTATGGGAGCGTGAGGGGATTGGAATCCCCTCAGGCTCCTTGAAGCCTTTGTTCACAGCCAGAGCTGTGAACAAAGAAACATTGGAATGTTGGAGCTTCAGGCTTATACCAGCCATTATAAGCCCGGAGCACTCCATTGTTTTCAAAGGAGCTCCCAATATTCCAATGTTCTAATATAGCCTTCTAGCCCACCGTAGCGGGCTATACCGGCTATTAAAGGTCCGAGCCGAAGGCGAGGGACTTTAACAAGACAGCGGGACTTTAATAGCCGGTATAGCCCTGCTACGAAGGGCTATAAGGCTATTAGAACATTCTGCCACTAGAGGGCAGAATATTCTAACAAATTAAACAAAGGGTTCCTCGAAGCTCGAGGGGATATAAATCCCCTCGAGCTTCGAGAAGCCTTTGTAGAACATTGGAATGTTGCTCTGCCGGCCTTTACCGGCCCGTAGAAGCAGGGAGCACTCCATTGTCTGCAGTGGAGCTCCCAACATTCCAATGTTCTAATATAGCCTTATAGCCCGCTGTAGAGGGCTATACCGGCTATTAAAGGCCCTCTCCAGCGTTAAAGGCCCCGAGCCGAAGGCGAGGGCCTTTAACAAGGGAGAGGGACTTTAATAGCGGTATAGCCCATCTACGAAGGGCTATAAGGCTATTAGAACATTCTGTCACTAGAGGACAGAATGTTCTAACAAAACAAACAAAGCCTTTTGGAAACGTGAGAGGATGTGAATCCCCTCGGGCTCCCTGAAGCCTTTGTTCACAGCCAGAGCTGTGAACAAAGAAACATTGGAATGTTGGAGCTCCAGGCTTATACCAGCCATTATAAGCCCAGAGCACTCCATTGTTTTCATTATATATCATTGTCCTTAGCCAGCCACATTGAGAGCATATTGAAAAAATGTCAGTACTGAACATGCAATATACAAACGTCTCACTTATACATGGTTAGTATAGCAGTTGCATCATATTTAACAACAACATAGCTTATATAGAGAACATGAGACAGACACAATTTGGGTAACACGTGTCAACATTGTTAGGGCCTAGGAGTTTTCTTGAATGTTCCATGTTTAAAAAATATTACTTCAAATAACTGTCACTCAATTCAGTGATATTGTATGTACTTGAGACACTGAGAGATGTTGAAACATATTTTATTCTCATTTTAAAGTGTTTTTTATACTTTTTCGTGACAATTGTTGTGTTTTACATCTTTTGATGGCTCGGCCCCCACTTTGGCTCTTAGAGCCAAGACCGCCCCCTCGCTCTGCTCTCTGAAAGTCTATCCTTCACCCAGAAATATTTTGTCTTCTGTCCTTGAGGGTAAACCTCTCATCATTGCCCACCCTTGTGAAGTCCTAGACTGCCTCCAGTCCCAGCTTCTCACACTATCCACAGGTTCAAGCACCTAGCTGCCTACCTGCGCGGGTTCCTCAGGTGGGCACCATTCCGTGCACAGTCCGTATGTATCAAAGTTGTGAAGTAGGAGTGCAGGTCCGCGTCCAAGCTCATTCAATCTTTGTCCCCTCTCAGAGCCTGACAATTTAGTGCACACTAAAGTGTATTTCGGCGAGTGGGACTATACAAAGAAAAGGTTGGCGGTGCACAGAAACACTAATGAATGAGCCTGGTAAAAAGTAAAGAAAAGCACTGTAATTTCTTTAAGGTGAAGGGCTTTTGACAGTGGGGAGGAAGGCCCTTGAGAAAGCGAGGGCTCTGTTTGATATGAAGCCGACAAAGGGCGCGTGCTGTGTTTGAGCGCTCGGTGCGCCGCGCAAGGCCTGGCATCTTTGTTGCGAGCGGCTGGTGACAATGAGGCTGAAGCGGGGTCATTAAATACATGAATGCTGTTAATTGGGCACTGCAACCACTTACCCTGGAGTGGGGCGGGGGTTCAACGGGAGGAGGTGGTAGAAACGCCGCCATATTGATTCCTTCCCGCCACGGCGGCCATCATGAACAAAGGTTCTGGCAGGGGTTGGCCTGTACCGCGGTGAGACACTGCTGATCTATAAGAGTTTCCGCCTGTAAGGTTGTGTGCCAGACACACATGAGCTGTTGGGAAACAGACGTCCATACAATGCTTGCGTGGGCCTTGTAACACATACAGAAAGTGAGAGGGGACTGCGCACCTTCTAGGAGGACATGTGGTTCTCACCAATTGATTCACAGGCAGTGACGTTGCAGTACAGGGACCTTCAATCTTGTCCCAACTCTTAGGGCCCTTTGTGGCTGTAGACTTTTAGTTCTCGGTGATATCTTTTGCTTCCTGTCCACCCTTTTACAAAATATTGCCTTTCCTTGCATAACTTATGTATTATGTATCTATTTAGTTCAAACCAGTGATATGAATGAACACTCTTGACTGCCCGACGCCCCAAGATCTAAGTGAGCCGTCGCGGGGACCACCCCACTAGAACTTTAAAACTAAAATAAAAAACAACTGGTACTTCTGACCCCAACCACTGGATGCCAGAACGGTGCACAACATGTGCATACCGAGTATAAACACGCTGCAACCTACTGGTTACAGGTAAGTGACCTTTTCTACTGGTAAGTAACCTTGTCTACAGGACAGTAACCTTTTCCACAGGTGAGTAACCTTTTCTACAGGTAAGTAACCTTTTCCACAAGTAAATAACCTTTTCCACAGGTAAGTAACTTTTTCCAAAGGCAAATAACCATTTCTATAATTAAGTACCCATTTCTACAGGTAAGTAACCATTTCTACAGATAAGTACCACTTCTACAGGTAAGTAACCTTTTCTACAGAAAATGTATTGTGCAACGGCCGGTATGAGGAATGTCTATGCTGTGTGGAACATACCTTTGCGCTCTTGGCCATGAAGATCATTCAACTCACATACTTGGTTTAGGGAGCAGGATTATAGCAAAATATATACAATAAGTCTGTTTTCACTGCAGGAATATCCAGCAGTTTGTACCACCTGCCGCTCTTGAGCATCTTTCTAAATCCGGGAACTCCTGAGATTTTGTGGTGGGTGGCATGCTTGGGAAATTTTCATCCAGGGAAGCCTGCTGTGTAGCTGCTCCACATTTCACCCTTCCCTCAAAGTGTACAAAAAGGAGGAGGTTTTAAACCTGCTGCATGCCCTCCGGAACACCCAGTGCTGCCCCTCAGCTCCATGTTGGCACTGCACAGTGTGCATAGCTCTGGGCATGCTTTACAAACGATCACACTCATGTTGCACAATCAGTTCTGTGGAAGCAACACAATACTACAGCTGCCAAAAATGTGTTAGCTTGTGGGATGGAAGCCAAGATACACCCAGGGTTTTCTTATTTTGGGTTCGTGTTCCTTCGAAGAAATTATTATTTTTGAGTGCTATTGCATAATAATACCGTCTATGCTCTGCTGTCTCTTGTGCAGCTTGAGAACAAATGTATCAAAGTCCAGAGCGCACGTTTAAGTTGTCTACTTTGTGGCACTCCATCGAGGCGAGGGGGTGCACTGGTGAACCGGGGTGGGGGAGTGGGGGGGTGTAGTGATGAAACTGAACTGTCTGGCTGGGATGAGGGGGGCTGACCAAGGTGCTAGGCGGGTGATCTTGGGAGTTTTAAGTCAGTGGGGTGATTGGAGCCGAGGAAAGAAAGGTAGTAAGTGGAAGGGCGAGTGTTGCAGACAGTGTATAATAAAGGTGGAGACGGTTATTAAGATGAGCTGACTATTGGATGAAAGCGGGGGAGTGCGGTGGGTCGCTGGCGAAAGAGTGCAGCGCAGGGGACTCCAACCCTTTCTGATCTCGGAAAATAATCCTGAGTTACTAGTAACTTAGAACATTGGAGCAGCAGGGACTATGTCTGATAAGACCACAACAAGGACCACATCTTGCAGGATGACAGTAGAGAACACCCAGATGGATATTTTTTTCAATTCAATTCAAAGACATTTATAAAGCGCGCTACTCACCCGGAGGGTCTCAAGGCGCTTGGGGGGTGGGGGGGGGGGGGGATCCGCTACTGCTCGAACAGCCAGGTCTTGAGCTTCTTCCTGAAGCAGAGGTGGTCTTGGGTCAGGCGCAGGTCGGCCGGGAGGGAGTTCCAGGTCTTGGCGGCCAGGTAGGAGAAGGATCTTCCTCCTGTTGTCGCTCTTCGGATGCGGGGGACGACGGCGAGGGCGTGGTTGGTCGATCGGAGGTGGCGTTTGGGAGCGTAGAAGTTGAGGCGGTTGTTGAGGTAACTCGGGCCTTGGTCGTGTAGGGCTTTGTGTGCGTGGGTGAGGAGGCGGAAGGTGATTCTCTTGTTGCTGGGTTAGGCAGGATAGGCCAGAGGGGGTGGGAGGGGGGATTGCGATCATTTTTAGGGACAATTTGAGCTGCTGCCTGGAACGCTCGCCGATCGTGGAGAGTGAGGCGGGTTTCTTCTCGATCAAAATTAATGGGGCTATGACGCTCAACGGATGCCTGGTATATCGACCCCCAGGGGCCTGTGCCAAGTTCAGGGAAAGTTTGTTAGAAAGCCTCATGGAGGCGACCCTGCGCAGGAACAAATTTCTCCTATTAGGAGATCTTAATCTGCACCTCAACTGCCCGGAGGCCACAGGGGTTGAGGATTTTGGTCGGGACATGCTTGCCCTGCAACTGGATCTGAAACTTGAGGTCCCTACGCATCGACTAGGACACCTCCTGGACCCGGTCTATGCCAACTGGGAAGGTGTGGAGGTGTCAGGTGTTGAACCCTTTCCCTGGACCGACCACTTTCTGGTGACATTTTCCATACAGAGTAGAAATGTCAATAAAACTAGCCAGGCACCCTCTAATTTTCTTAGAAGGAAGTGGACTAAATTTTCGGTGGAAAGTTTCAACCACGCGTTAACTAGGGATGGTTCGCCGGGGGGCGAGGACATAGAATCCGCTACCCGCAACCTGAATCAGCGCATTACGGCGGCGCTTGACCAGACAGCCCCACTCTGCCGCGCGACCACAGGTGCTCGGAAAGATCGCTCAGCTCCTTGGTTCAGTACCGAGCTGAGACTGACGAAGGCAGACTGTAGGCGGGCAGAAAAAGTCTGGAGGGTGTCTTACGACAGCAAGGCCAGGGACGCATTCTTGGAAAAAAGGCGTATCCACCATAGGCTGATAAAAAAGTCTAAGGCAGCCTACTTTGCTGATCAAATTCAAGGGGCTGAGAATTCCGCCAAGGAACTCTTTGGCATCTACAAATCCCTGACGTCGGTGCAGGCACCTACAGAGCCGGAGAGCTGCTCTACGGAGTCTTGTGACCGGATTGCAGGTTACTTCTCCGCCAAAGTAGAGAAGATTTACTCGACCTTCCCTACTCGGCCTACTGGACCGGACCTAGAGGAAGTAATGGGGGAGACAGAGTCGGCAGGGCATTTATCACACTATTGCACCCCTCCTCATGAGGAATTACTAGCGGTGTGCCGCTCTGTTAAATCAGGATCCCCGTGGGACCCGGTGTCGCCAAAACGCTTGGCAGACAGCTTGGAAATCTTGGAGCCTTATATAAGGCATGTCCTCGATGTATCTTTCAGATCTGGGAAGCTGCCGGATGGATGGAAACAGGCGGTGGTGCTCCCGCTCCGGAAGAAATCCCACTTAGGCTTCGAGGTACTAGAAAATCTGAGGCCCATCTCCCTCCTGCCTTTTCTGTCAAAAGTGGCGGAAAAGGTGGTTAATACCCAAATTATGAAGCATGTGGAGGAAAGGGGACTGCTCCATGCGACGCAGTTTGGCTTTAGGCCACGACATTCCACCGAGTCCGCCCTCCTCATGGCGACGGAACATCTGAGAGAGGGTGTGGATGCAGGCCAAACTATGGCTCTGATTTTGTTGGACCTCAGCGCGGCGTTCGACACTGTAGCACACAATATCTTGCTACAGTGTCTGAACAGAGGTGGCATCTCTGGCACCGCGCTGAGATGGATCCAAGACTTCCTTAATGGAAGAAGTTTTCAAGTCAGGCAGGGAGACTGCTATTCAAGGGGGGAGCCTTTGGGCCAAGGCGTGCCGCAGGGCTCGTCCTTGAGCCCAACCCTCTTTAATTTGTATGTCGCGCCTGTGGCATCGATCGTGGAAAGCCATGGTCTCCAACTGGTGTCCTACGCCGACGACACGCAGCTGGTGATCTCCCTGTCGCAGGCGCCCTGTCTTGCTGCCGATGGCTTCCGCTCGTGTATGAAAGATCTTGCCGAGTGGATGGCCAACAATTGTTTGAAGCTGAACGGCAGCAAGACAGAGGTGCTGGTGGTGGGGAGAGCCCAGTCTGCCTGGTCGCCGGTGTGGTGGCCCTCCTGCCTTGGACCCACTCCAACCCCGTGCCTAGAGGCGCGCAACCTGGGGGTATGGTTTGACGCTGGGCTTACTTTCGGCCCCCAGATCAATCGGGTGGTGGGAGTCTGTTTCGGGATCCTGAAGAAGTTGAGAAAGGTCCTGGACCTACTCCCGCTCGAAGCACGTCAAACCCTGGTTCATGCCCTGGTTACTGCTAGGGCGGACTATGGGAACCTGCTGTACCTGGGGGCCCCAGAAAAAAGCTTGACCCGGCTGCAAGTGCTGCAGAATGCGGCAGCGCGTCTGATTCTCAGACTGCCTAAAAGGGCGCCTTCTAAGGCGGCCCTCCAGCAACTACACTGGCTCCCGGTAAGGAGAAGAGTTGAATACAAAGCTCTCGGCACATGTCATCGCATCCTGAATGGCAGAGCACCCGCCCCTCTGACGAATCTGATCAAAGCGTATATACCAACCCGCGCGCTTAGATCAACAGGGGGTGGCCTACTGAGGACTCCCAGAATTAAGAAAGCCCGTATGGGAGGCAGGTCTTTTAGATACTTGGCGGCAACCTACTGGAACAAACTGCCAATGGACCTGCGTCTAGAACCAGATGAGGCTAGATTCCGGGCGAAACTAAAAACTTACCTTTACAGTAAATAATGTGCCCGCGTAGTCTTCTTTTTGTGTTCACTGTCATCTGCCCACTTCTACTTTTCAGCGCGTGGACACGCCGGTGTGCGTAATCGCAGCGCTTTACAAATGTCCCAATAATAATAATAATAATAATAATAATTGACGGGGAGCCAGTGCAGGTCTCTCAGATGTCCGGAGATGTGGCTGCGTCGGGGGATGTCGAGGATGAGTCGTGCTGAGGCGTTCTGGATCCGCTGGAGTCTCTTCTGGAGCTTGGCGGTGGTTCCGGCATAGAGGGCGTTGCCGTAGTCCAGTCGGCTGGTGACGAGGGCCTGGGTGACCGTCTTCCTGGTCTCGGTGGGGATCCACCGGAAGATCTTCCGTAGCATGCGCAGGGTATTGAAGCAGGACGAGGAGACGGCGTTGACTTGTCTGGTCATGGAGAGGGAGGAGTCCAGGATGAAGCCCAGGTTGCGTGCGTGGTCTGTCGGTTTAGGTGCGGTGCCCAGGGCGGGGGGCCACCAGGAGTCGTCCCAGGCGGAGGGCGAGGAGCCCAGGATGAGGACTTCCGTCTTGTCTGAGTTCAGTTTCAGGCGGCTGGTCGTCATCCACTCGGCTACGTCTTTCATCCCTTCGTGTAGGTTGGCTCTGGCGGTGGCGGGGTCGTTGGTCAGGGAGAGGATCAGCTGGGTGTCGTCGGCGTAGGAGATGATGT
The DNA here is from genome assembly GCF_964263255.1 of Lissotriton vulgaris. NCBI lineage: Eukaryota > Metazoa > Chordata > Amphibia > Caudata > Salamandridae > Lissotriton > Lissotriton vulgaris. The sequence goes on from NC_141699.1 coordinate 83,976,448, forward strand.
TGAGGCCGTGTTGGCGTGCGATGGCCGCCAGGGGGCTCATGTAGACGTTGAAGAGGGTGGGGCTGAGCGAGGACCCTTGAGGGACGCCGCAGATGACTTCGGTGGCCTCTGACTTGTACGGTGGCAGGCGGACTCTCTGTGTCCTTCCGTAGAGGAAGGAGATGATCCATTCCAGTGCCTTCTCTTGGATTCCGACGTTGCTGAGGCGCTGCACTAGGGTGCGGTGGCAGACCGTGTCGAATGCTGCGGAGAGGTCTAGAAGGATGAGGGCCGCTGTTTCTCCGTTGTCCAGCAGGGCTCGGATGTCGTCGGTGGCAGCGATGAGGGCGGTCTCGGTGCTGTGGTTGGCTCGGAAGCCAGACTGTGAGGGGTTGAGGGATCCATTCGTCTCGAGGAAGGCGGCCAGCTGCTTGTTGACTGTCTTCTCGATGACTTTGGCTGGAAACGGGAGGAGCGAGATGGGGCGGTAATTCTTGAGTTGGGTGGGGTCCGCTGTTGGTTTCTTTAGTAGAGCGCTGAGTTCGGCGTGCTTCCAGCTCTCAGGGAAGGCGGCGGTGTCGAAGGAGGTGTTGATGATGTCCCGCAGGTGGGGTGCGATGACCGCGTCGGCCTTGTTGAAGACGTGGTGACAGCAGGGGTCGGTCGGAGATCCGGAGTGGATAGAGTTCATCGTGCTGATGGTGTCTTCGGTGTTGATCGGTGCCCAGGCGCTGAGGGTGGTGGTAGGGGGCGTTGGTGCGGTCGTGGGGAGCGTTGGTTGTGTGCTGAAGCTGTTGTGTATGTCCCCGATCTTGTTGTGGAAGTAGGAGGCGAGGGAGTTGCAGAGGTCTTGCGATGGGGTGATGTCGTTGGATCCGGCGTTGGGGTTGGAGAGCTCTTTCACGATGTTGAAGAGTTCCTTGCAGTTGTGTGCGTTGTTGTCCAGTCGGTCCTTGAATGCTGTTTTCTTGGTGGCGTGGATCAGTTGATGGTGCTTTCGGGTGGCGAGCTTGAGGGTGGTCATGTTGTCCGGTGTTGGCTCCCTTCTCCAGGCTTTCTCGAGGGCTCGGCAGTTCTTCTTGGAGCTCTTGAGTTCGTCGGTGAACCATGGGGCCTTCTTGCTGCCGGGTCTGCTGGGCGGGGTCCTCAGTGGGGCGAGTTCGTCCGCGCAGTTGTTGATCCACTTCGTGAGGTTGTCGGCGGCCTGGCTGGGGTTCGCTGAGCTGGCGGGAGGGTGCTGGCTCAGGGAAGCGGCGAGTTGGTCGGTTGTGATCTTGTTCCAGCTTCTGCGGGGAACCTGTTGCTGGTGGTGGTGGGTCGTGGTTCTTCTGAAGCTGAAGTGGATGCAGCTGTGGTCCGTCCAGTGGAGTTCGGTGGCGTGGCTGAAGACAATGTCCTTGCTGGATGAGAAGACAGCGTCTAGTGTGTGTCCGGCGAGGTGGGTGGGGGTGGTCACCAGCTGCTTGAGTCCGAGGTTGGCGAGGTTGTCAAGCAGGGTGGTGGTGTTGCGGTCGTTGTTGTTCTCCAGGTGGAAGTTGATGTCCCCGAGGAGTATGTAGTCAGCGGAGGGGAGGGCGTGCGGGCTGATGAAGTCGGCGATGTCTTCGCTGAATGGTGTGCGTGGTCCCGGGGGTCGGTAGATCAGGGTGCCTCTGAGGGTGGTCTTGGGGTCGGTGTGGATCTGGAAGTGGAGGTGTTCGGCGGTTGTCAGGGTGTCGTCGGTGTTGGTCGAGATGCGGATGGTGTCTCTGTGGATGATGGCGATGCCTCCTCCGGTCTGGTTGTCGCGGTCTCTCCGGATGATCTTGTAGCCCTCTGGGATGGCGATGGCGATGTCGGGCGCTGAGGAGTCGTTCATCCAGGTTTCCGTGAGGAAGGCGACGTCAGGTGAAGTAGTGTCGAGGAGGTTCCAGAGTTGGACGGCGTGTCTGTGGACGGAGCGGGTGTTGAGCAGGATGCACTTCAGGTGGTTGCTGCTGGGATTCGGCTTGGCGGGTGCTGGTACGGGGCAGGTCCGGATGCAGGCGAACTTGCAGGCGTGGCAGCTGAAGGGTCCGTGGGTGCGTCTCGGGGTTGCTCGGTAGCATCCCGGGATTCGGCCGGTGTTGAGTGCGTTGAGGGTGGCGGCGTCGTAGGTCCGACGGGTGGGCTGGGGTCCTCGGGGGCCAGGGGTCCTGGCCCTGGGCGCGGTCCAGGCGCGGACGGGCGCAGACGGGCTTACCTTTGGCGCACCTTCGGCGCGCTTAGGGCGCGCCCGCTGCGCGTGCACGCTGCGCGTTGGCCACTCTGCCATATGAGGAGAGTGGGGGGGGCGGAGCGAGGGAGGGGCAGCTGGGCGGGGGAGCGGGGTGGCGAATGGGGAGGGCGAGCGAGGGCAGGGGGCGGGGCCGCAGGGGGGCAGCGGCGGGGGGTGGCGGGAAACGCGGACGGGCGATTAGGAGTGGGGGGACACAGGGGGCTGGGAAAAACGGCGGCAAAGGAGGGCAAAGGCGGCGAGGCAAGGGGGCTGGGTAAAAAAACGACAGAAAAGAGGAAAGAAGGCGGCGAGGCAAGGGGGGAGCGTGCTGGTCAGGAGCAGGCTAGTGTCAGGATCAAGCTGGTGGGAACAGCGAGGCAGGAGCGAGGCAGGAGCGAGGCTGGAGCAGGCTGGCAGAGGTGGCACCAGGGGACGGGCGCACTCACGAGGAGTGTGCTCGGGGGTGACCTGCCCGGGGGGACCACAATATCGACGCTAAAAATGGTGTATCCATAATACTGGTTACGTCATATTATGAAGGTACTAGCACAGGGATGTATGTGTGTGTGTGTATATATATATATATATATATATATATATATACATACATACATACATACATATACATATACAGAGACTATCCTCCTCCTCCTTCATCTAATATAATTGCAAAAAGAACAACTGATGGACAGAATGCAGAGCAATGTCATACATTCTTCCCAGTACTGAGATCTGGGCCTAAATTCATCTTTTTTTGTTGCTCCCCATGCTATTCCAGTTTGGAGCCAGCCATATGCAAATCAGTCATGACCCTGCGCCCAATGGGAACAGTCCAGCCCGAACTGCCAGGCCAGGTCCTCCCTGGACTGGAAACAAGCATCCTAGGACCGGTTTCGGGCTTTCAACCCTCATCAGCCAGGATAGCTTGATTCCAGTGGCATGGAGAGCACGGGACCCACGTCTGGGCATACCCATCCCACTCGGGTGACGAATGCAAAAACAACAGTTGATGGACAGAATGCAGAAAAATGTAATACATTCACCCCAGTACAGAGATCTGGGCCTAAATCCATCATTTTTTTGCTCCCACGCTATATCCAATATGATCTACATTCATACCTATCCATCCATATACAGCAAATCCAGTCCTTGGTGCAACAGCCAGCGTGCTACAATGCGGAACGCCTGTAAAAGGTTGAAACGAGTGTGGAGACGAGATGACGAGCCGGTTCTGAAGGGGCACTATCCCGCCGCCATCAAGCACAAGCATCGGGCGGCCTCTTTCTCCTGCCTCCTCCTCGCTACCACCTCCTCCCCCGTCCCTTTATTATTTCATCTCTCCCTTTCTGTCTCTCTTCTTCCCTCTCTCCACCCCTCACTTCTTCTCTCCATCTCAGTTGCTCTTCATTCCTCCCTCTTTCTCCTGCCTCTACCTCTCTACCACCTCTCTACCACTTCTCCCACCCTCCCTCTATTCTTTCCTCTCTCCGTTTTGATCTATTCTTTCCCCTCTCCCCCCCTCTGACTTCTTCTCTCCATCTCAGTTGCTCTTCATTCCTCCCTCTTTCTCCTGCCTCCACCTCTTCTCCCACCCTCCCTCTATTCTTTCCTCTCTCCGTTTTGATCTGTTCTTTCTCTTCTCCATCCCTCTGACTTCTTCTCTCCATCTCTGTTGCTCTCCATTCCTCCGTCTTTTGCCTGCCTCCATCTCTCTTTACTCGTCCTACATCTCTCCCTGCCTCTAACCCCCCCCCCCCCCCCCCCCCCCCTTGCTGCTAGCGCCTCCTGGCCTCTGTTTGATCAGCCCTGATTTGCATGGCCGGGGGAGGCGTGAGCGATGTGCGTTGACCTTTCAGACTGGGCTCCAGATATTAAAAGCATCTCACCGCCTTATTACCAGGAGAACATTTCTCAGGGCATTAGACCCAATAAATTACTCTCCCCTCGGGCCCCCGGAGCCGCGGCCTCCTCGTTTTAGCAGAATTGCTTAATTGCTGTGTGCTCTCCATCCCCGATGGCGAATCTGCCGCAGCGCCGGGGCTCGGACCTCGGCTGCGTATCGACTGCAGGTGAATCGATCGATCCCCGCTCCGAGGGCGGCGGGCCCGGCCTGCGGCCCTCCCCGGGAATGAGCAGCGCCTCGGCGGCCCCTCGAGGGCCCGTCCACCCGGGACCGCTAAATGAGGAGATGGAAATACCCTGTGCACCGGCACGCCTGCCGCCGCGCGCTCTTCCGGCCCTGTTGTCTGTTTCTTCAATACTTTTCATTTAATTGTCCATTTGTGCGTCTCTCTGAGGATTTACCCTTCTTTTTCTCTTTCTTCGTTTTTTTAAATTTTCTTTTTTCCCGTTCACCACCACGCTTACTTCCTCGTCCTCTCTGCCCTTCGCCCCGCCCCCTTTTTTTTCCTTCCTTCCTTCGTGTTTCCGGTCCCATCTCGAGTCCAAGGATCTTCTAACATCCAGGGTAACCCTTGACTGGCGGTAAGAGTAGGGCTTACACACCCCCTGACCGAGACTGGCAGGCAGTGTTGCGTGTCAAGCTATTGCTCTTTGATTGGCAGGTGTGTTTGATTGACAAGCAGTGTTTACTGTTGGGCTTTCATTGGCAGCTATTGTTAAAATCACAGGCCATCTCTATTTCCAGCCAGTATTGCGATTTGCAGCTAGTCTTGTGAGCACAACTGGTGTTTGATTGACAGCTAGTGTAGGGATTCCAGGCTCTTTCTCTTTGATTGACAGCAGTATAGTGATTTCATACAACTGATGTTTGATTGGCAGCTAGTGTAGGAAGTTCAGGCTGTTTGCCTTTGATTGACAGCAGTTTAGTGAGTTCACTCAACTGTTTGATTGGCAGATAGTGTAGGGAGTTTAGGCTCTTTGTCTGTGATTAACAGCCAATATAGTGAGTTCACACAACTGTTGTTTGATTGGCAGCTACTGTTAGGATTTCAGCCTCGTTGTCTTTGATTGGCAGCTAGTTTTGTGAAATCACCCAACTGGTGTTTGATTAGCAGATAGTGTTGTGATTTAAGGTGGTTTGTTTTTGATTGACAGCAGTGAGGTAAGTTAACACAACTGGTGTTTGATTGGCAGCTACTGTTGGGATTTCGGGCTCTTTGCCTTTGATTGGCAGCTAGTCTTGTGATCACAACTGAAATTTGATTGGCAGCTAGTGCTGGGATTTCGGGCTCTTTGCCTTTGATTGACAGCTAGTCTTGTGATCACAACTGAAATTTGATTGGCAGCTAGTGTTGGGATTTCAGGCTTTTTGTATTTGATGGACAGCCAGTATAGTGATTTCACAAAAGTCACATAGTCTCCCGCCCTGCAGTGCCCTCAGGACTACCAGCTTGTGGTACTTCACCTTTGGTCGTGCACAGAAGGGTGGGTTTCCTAGTCTTACTTTACGACAACCCGTAAAGTCTCAGCAGCATGCTGCATTCCTTCCACCTTCTTTCTTCTTTCGTGCTGGTTCTTCCCAGGGGTAAGTACTCACCCTGAGTTCCGTGTGTACGCGAGCCCTTCACGTGCCATGCTTAGGGTCGGCACTTCTCTTCTGCCATTGTGTAGTGAGATAATAAGCTGTATTCCATCCAGTAATATGTCTGCCTGCCAGTGTCTAGGCAGGTAGGCTGGTTAGACGGGCAGTGCCAAGAAGGGATAAGGTCTATGTGGCGACATTTCTACAGGGCAGCTTGTGATGGTGGAAGGTAAGTGTAGGTGATAGTAAGTGTCCTAAGAAGCACACATGGATGTTGTAAATGCCAGTGCGCACTTAGGACCGCATAGTTCATCAATCAATCAATCAATCATAACACTTGTATAGCGCGCTACTCACCCGGAAGGGTCTCAAGGCGCTTGGGGGAACGGGGCCGCTACTGCTCGAACAGCCAGGTCTTGAGTTGTCTCCTGAAGGCGAGGTGGTTCTGGGTCAGCCAAAGGTGGATGGGGAGGGAGTTCCATGTCTTGGCCGCCAGGTAGGAGAAGGATCTGCCTCCGGCGGTGGCTCTTCGGATGCGTGGTACGGCGGCAAGGGCGAGGCTGGCGGACCGTAGCTGGAGGGTGGGCGTGTGGAAGGTCAGGCGGTCATTGAGGTACTTGGGGCCCAGGTTGTGGAGAGACTTGTGTGCGTGGGTGAGGAGCCTGAACGTGATCCTCTTGTTGACGGGGAGCCAGTGCAGGTTCCTCAGGTGGCCGGAGATTTGGCTTTGTCGAGGGATGTCCAGGATGAGTCCGGCGGAGGCGTTCTGGATCCATTGTAGTCTTTTCTGTAGCTTGGCTGTGGTTCCGGCGTAGAGGGTGTTTCCGTAGTCCATTCGGCTGGTGACGAGGGCCTGGGTGACCGTCTTCCTGGTTTCGATCGGGATCCATCGGAAGATCTTGCGGAGCATGCGGAGGGTGTGAAAGCATGAAGAGGAGACGGCGTTGACTTGTCTGGTCATCGAGAGGGAGGAGTCCAGGATAAAGCCCAGGTTGCGTGCGTGGTCTGTCGGCTTGGGGGCGGTGCCCAGGGCTGGGGGCCACCAGGAGTCGTCCCAGGCGGAGCGAGATGGTCCAAGGATGAGGACTTCCGTCTTGTCTGAGTTCAGTTTCAAGTGGCTGTTCTTCATCCACTCGGCGACGTCTTTCATCCCTTCATGGAGGCTGGTTCTGGCGGTGTCGGGGTCTCTGGTGAGGGAGAGGATCAGCTGGGTGTCGTCGGCGTAGGAGATGATGTTGAGGCTGTGTTGGTGTGCGATGGCTGCGAGAGGTCTCATGTAGACGTTGAAGAGGGTGGGGCTGAGTGATGATCCTGGCGGGACGCCGCAGATGACTTTGGTGGCCTTGGAGCGAAACGGGGGGAGGCGGACTCTCTGTGTTCTTCCAGCGAGGAACGAGATGATCCACTTCAATGCCTTCTCTTGGATGCCGGTGTTGCTGAGGCGTTGGACTAGGGTGCGGTGGCAGACAGTGTCTAACGCGGCGGAGAGGTCCAGGAGGATGAGTGCCGCTGTTTCCCCGTTGTCGAGAAGGGCTCGGATGTCGTCGGTGGCTGCGATGAGGGCGGTCTCGGTGCTGTGGTTGGCTCTGAAGCCGGACTGCGAGGGGTCGATGGATCCATTCGTCTCGAGGAAGGCGGCAAGCTCTGTTGACGATCTTCTCGATGACTTTGGCAGGAAAAGGGAGGAGCGAGATGGGGCGGATGTTTTTGAGGTCGGTGGGGTCTGCTGTTGGTTTCTTCAGTAGGGCGCTGAGCTCGGCATGCTTCCAGCTCTCCGGGAAGGTGGCGGTGTCGAAGGAGGTGTTGATGAGGTCTCGGAGTTGGGGTGCGATGGTGGAGTCGGCCTTGTTGAAGACGTGGTGGGGGCAGGGGTCAGTCGGAGATCCGAAGTGGATGGTGTTCATCGTGCGGGCTGTGTCTTCGGTGGTCACTGCGGTCCAGGTGCGGAGGGTGGCGGTGGGGTGCGTTGGTTCGACGGTTGGGTGCGAGGATGGTGCGCCGAAGCTGTTGTGGATGTCGGCAATTTTGCGGTGGAAGAGCGAGGCGAGGGAGTCGCAGAGATCTTGTGAAGGGGTGATGTCGTTGTTGCTGGTGCTTGGGTTGGAGAACTCCTTGACGATGCTGAAGAGTTCCTTGCTGTTGTGGGCGTTGTTGTCCAGTCGATCCTTCAGTGATTTCTTCTTGGTGGTGCGGATGAGCTGGTGGTGCTTGCGGGTGGCGTGTTTGAGTGCAGTCATGTTGTCAGTTGTCCGGTCGAGGAGCCAGGCTTTCTCGAGGGTGCGGCAGGTCTTCTTTGAGTCCTTGAGTTCGTCGGTGAACCAGGGGGCCTTCTTGCTTCTGGGTTTGCTGGGAGGGTTCTTCAGTGGTGCGAGGTCGTCGGCGCAGGTGGTCAGCCACAGCGTGAAGTTGCGGGCTGCTTCGTTGGGGTCCGGTGTGCTGGCAGGTGGGTTCTGGCTGAGGGAGGTGGTGAGCTGGTCGGCGGTGATCTTGCTCCAGCTTCTGTGAGGAACCTGTTGCGGGTGGTGGTGGGTAGTGGTTTTTCTGAAGCTGAAGTGGACGCAGCTGTGGTCGGTCCAGTGAAGTCCGGTGGATTGGCTGAAGGCAATGTGCTTGCTGGATGAGAAGACTGGGTCAAGCGTGTGCCGGCGTAGTTGGTGGGGGTGTTGACCAGTTGCTTGAGTCCGAGGTTGGCGAGGTTGTCCAGCAGGGTGACAGTGTTGCGGTCCTTGTTGTTCTCCAGGTGGAAGTTGAGGTCCCCTAGGAGGATGTAGTCGGCTGAGGGGAGGGCGTGTGGGATGATGAAGTCCCTGATGTCTTCGCTGAATTGTGTGCGTGGTGCCGGGGGTCTGTAGATGAGGGTGCCTCTGAGGGTCGTCTTTGGGTCGGTGTGAATCTGGAAGTGGAGGTGTTCGGCGGCGGTGTAGGTGTCGTCGGCGTCGGTCGTGATGCGGATGGTGTTCTTGTGGACAATGGCGATGCCTCCCCCGGTCTGGTTGATGCGGTCCCTCCTGATGATCTTGTATCCATCCGGGATGGCGATGGCGATGTCGGGGGCTGAGGAGGCGTTCATCCATGTTTCAGTGAGTAACGCAACGTCTGGTGATGTTGTGTCGAGCAGGTTCCAGAGTTCGACGGCGTGTCTGTGGACGGAGCGGGTGTTGAGCAGGATGCACTTGAGGTCGCTGCTGGGGTGTGGCTTGGCGGGCGCGGTGCATGTTCGGAGGCAGGTGAACTTGCAGGTTGTGCAGGTGAAGGGTCCGTGGAAGCGTTTCGGGGCGGCCCGGCAGCAGGCGGGGTTCCGGCCGGTATTGAGTGCGTTGAGGGCGGCGGCGTTGTATGTCTGTCGGGTCGTCTTGTGTCGGTGGGGGCCAGGGGTCCTGGCGCTGGGCGCGGTCCAGGCGCAGACGGGCGCAGACTGGCTTACCTTTGGCGCACCTTTGGCGCACAATCGGCGCGCCCGCTGCGCGTACGCGCGGTCGCCATTTATGGCAAAGTGGGAGGGAGGGAGGAGCAGCTGGGAGGCGGGAGCGGGGAGGGCACAGAAGGAAAAGGGGGCGTTGCCCCAAGCACGGCGGCGGGAAGCGGGAGCGGGGCGGGTCGTCTTGTGTCGGTGGGGGCCAGGGGTCCTGGCGCTGGGCGCGGTCCAGGCGCAGACGGGCGCAGACTGGCTTACCTTTGGCGCACCTTTGGCGCACAATCGGCGCGCCCGCTGCGCGTACGCGCGGTCGCCATTTATGGCAAAGTGGGAGGGAGGGAGGAGCAGCTGGGAGGCGGGAGCGGGGAGGGCACAGAAGGAAAAGGGGGCGTTGCCCCAAGCACGGCGGCGGGAAGCGGGAGCGGGGCGGGCAGGCACAGGGGGCAGAGAGACGGACAACAGCACAGGCAATAACAGCAATCTATTACAGCAAATATGAAACAATACTAATATTTAACAATATGCAGGGAAACAAAAAGAGAAAATATAAACAAACAGTACACGCAAATACGGCGGGGGCGGAGTCGGCGAGGCAGGCTCAGCGAGGCTGCGGGCAGCAGCGGGCGAGTCGCACACACAGCAGTTGGTGGCCGTGCGGCGCGGGGGCTTTCCTGAGAACAGGTCATAGTTCATTGTGGACAGCACATCTGTTGAGTCACCAGGCCTTGTTGGGCAGAATTTCCCAATGTGAACAGACGTTCTCCTCTCTAATCCATTTTATGTCACCTCTTATAGTTGAGTGTTTCCTTAACATTTTGTTTCTCCCACTAATTCACTGACCCATAGCTGTCAGGCCTAGGAGACCCATCCCGACGCAAGCCTTCCTTACCAGGCAGGATGCAGAGGACGGTGGCGCGTGAATGGCCATGGCACGGGTAGGCCTCCGCCACCCTTCGTGCAGCCACCTGCACCCCCAGAATCTTGGACTAACATACCTCCTCAACTGACAGCCGCTGCCCCCACCGGGTCCCACCTGCTCCTTGATCTGTGGATGATGCCAGGTATCCTGTGCCCACGGCGCGTCAGCATCCTCTACTGTTCTGATAGGTACCAACCTGGTCGGGCGTGAACCCTGCACTCCGGCATCGGTTTAGGCAGGCGGAAGTGCATGATACTTGCGTTTTCCGTTTCCCCCTTCATGTCTGACGTTGGTTTTTTTGGACGGCATCTCCTAGGCGAATTAATCACCTTTATAATTCTGTGGTGGATGGGGACGATCTCTCCTTTCATTGCCCTTTGTTAAGTAGAGCAGCTATCAGTCAGTATCGCGCACGCGAGAGGGCGAACCTGGGAGCATTACTCACTGAAACCCCAAAGCGCCAATGCGGCTGGCAGGCTACGTAGTGTGTGACAGGCCACAGGCCGCCAACGTATTAATAATGCCCTCTCCCTCGTGCACTTATAATAAATGAGCTCATTAAAGTCCCAAGGCCTCTGCAGGCCCTGGTGGCTCCACCTCAGGCACGGAGCGGCGCCATCTTGGAACAGGAGAACAGCTGCGTCTGCGCCCCCAGATCCCACAGAGGGCCTGCGTGTCTTTATCTCATTACACTACACGCCAGCGCTCCGCGAGCTGCCACAATCGTTTGTCATGGCTAACAGCGTATTGATCAGCCATCCGCCGACGAACATGTATCGATTCCGCTTTCCTAATCGCGCCTTCTGCAGTACTATCGTCAGCGGCTCAGGCCCAGATGATGAGGTTTCCTGCTTCTCCCTACTCTATGCTTACATTTTTTCCCGTCTAGGCTCACAGCCTCTTCCTATTTCTAGTCCCCACCCACACTTCCTCAGAATGTCTCTATGGGGCCAATCCCAAGCAGACTTCCCCAGAACGTCTGTATGCAGCCCCATAAGACCGTAGGCCTGCTGATGTGTTAGCACTTTATACATGCACAGATGCACCATGGTTCTTTGCTTTTTGTGCGTGTGTTTGTACGTGTTATTTTACCAAATCCCTGTGAGATATAAATATATGTGTGTATACATATATATGTGTGTGTTATGTAGGTGTGTATATATATATATATATTACCTACTGGCGATAGCCAGTAGGTATATATAGTTAGGATTTTTTCTCTATGGAACTTTTGAAAATTCTATGTCTAATAACTTTGGCGTTTGTGGACGGAATTGGCTGAAATTTTCAGGAAAATGGCACATTTTGTTTCTGAGCAGCCCCTGAAAATTTGGGGGGGGTTCGTCAAGGGGGGGCCGAGAAAAAAGGGGGGTCCCAAAACGCGTTTTTCCCATGTTAATTTCCATAGGGCGGTTGGCCTCACTTTTAGCCCGAACGGCTGAATGGATTTCCACGAAACTTGGCAAAATTGTAGGGACTGTTAGCCCGATGTGCCTTTGCTAGGTCTCAATATATGTGCTTCAGTGGATTTTGAGAAATTAACGTTTAAAACAAGATATATATCTGTAACAGCGCTCCGGGTAGCGCTCCGGTTCGCGAACTTTTCGCGTATCGGAACTTTGCGAAGCGAAGCTGATTGGCTCTCCGGTGTCTGTCAACATTCTAAACAGTCCGGAGCGGCCGCCATCTTGTCTCTCGGTAGGATCGAGAGACAAGAGGAGGCCAAAACAAACGGGGAAATGAAGGAAAGGGGGCAAGGTAGACCCCTTCTGACCCCCTAGGATTGATGAGGGGGATATTATAGAGCCACGCGGGGCCCAAAAAAAAAAAAAAATCCGATTTTTTCGCCGTAGAGACGCGTCTTGGTACGCGAACCGGGCAGCTAACCGGGAAGCTAACCGGCAGTGTAACGAGAGTCTGAGGAGTAGCTGATTGGCTGTCAACATTGTAAACAGTCCGGAGCGGCCGCCATCTTGTCTCTCGGTAGGATCGAGAGACAAGAGGAGGCCAAAACAAAGGGGGAAATGAAGGAAAGAGGGCAAGGTAGACCCCTTCTGACCCCCTAGGATTGATGAGGGGGATATTATAAAGCCACGCGGGGCCAAAAAAAAATAAAATAAATCCGATTTTTTTCGCCGTAGAGACGCGTCTTGGTACGCGAACCGGGCAGCTAACCGGGCAGCTAACCGGGAAGCTAACCGGCAGTGTAACGGGAGTCTGAGGAGAAGCTGATTGGCTGTTATCATTGTAAACAGTCTGGAGCGGCCGCCATCTTGTCTCTCTGTGGGATCGAGAGACAAGAGGTGGAAATGAATGAAAGGGGTAAGGCAGACCCCTCCTGAACCCCTAGGATTGATGAGGGGGCTATTAAAATTCCCTGCGGGGCAAAAGAAAAAAAAAATTGCGATTTTTCGCTGTAAAGGTGCTTCCTGGTACGTTAACCGGGCAGTTAACCGGCAGCGTAACGGGAGTCCGACATATTGTGTTTTTTGAACGTTTGTGATATGTGCACGTGTGGATTTTGTCTAATTAAGGTTCAAAAAATATATATATATCTTTAAGCGTGTTCTGGCGCGCTTACGTTTTGGGTTTGGTTTGCGCTGCAGAGACGATACGTCACGGTTATGCGATGCATCATGAGGCGTCTCACGGGCTACGTGATACGTCACTTAATAAAGAATATATTTTACAGCTATAGATATTAGCTTTTAAAAAACCAATGAAATTCACAGAAAAAACCATAGGTTATAGACCATATATAGTTAGGAATTTGCATTTACAAAACCTTGAAAAGTCAATGAAAAAACCATAGGTTATAGACCATATATAGTTAGGGATTAGCATTTAAAAAACCTTATTTTATTTGCACAAAACCATTGAAATTCCATATATAGTTAGTTGCACTAACTATATATCGCGGACCCGCAATCCACTGCTAATGATGTCACATATTACATCATTCATGACATGGTCAGTGACATCACTGATGACATCACTGATGACATCTCAAATGACATCACTGATGACATCACTGATGACATCTCAAATGACATCACTGATGACATCACTGACATCTCATTTGACATTACTGATTACATCACTGATGATATCATTTATGTGATAATACATCTTCAGACTCTAATATAACCATAGATACACTCAGTGTAAACAGGCACTCACAGACTGTCACACATCCATGGAGTTACTCACACACCTAGTCAGTCATGCAAAGAATCAATCACATCTCCATTTCCTCAACTATACAGTTATACACACCTTACTTATTCAAACATATACTAACACATATTTACTCTCTTATACAATCCTTGATACAAGTTCACAATGATTCATACAGCCACTCTCACATTCACTGGCTCTTATGTTCAGTTATTTATATATGTCAACTCTCACATGGAGTGTGTTTTACATATGCACTTACCTTGACATGTAGCACTGAGATATCCATTCACTCACCAATATACTCATGCACACAGTCAACTGTCCATACAGCTGTTTCTACATGCACTTTTGAACCCATACACCTAGGGAATCAACTGCTCACACATCTATGCACAGAGTTATACACCTCCCAGCCACCTACACACATACTCAGTCTCCCATACAAATACTTGGGCAACCATTCAATAACCCATATAGTTTCTGATATAGCTACTGATTTAAACATGCAGCAGTTTACAGAACAACATAAATAATGATTGCCAAATTAAGACACTTTAATCACTAACCCATGCGCTCAGTGAGACACATTTAATCATTCTCTCATACAGTCAGTCATGCACCTACTAAATCCTTCATCCAGACACTTATACATCCACTCATTCTTCAATATGTAAGACATATTTTAACTTTACAGAAACATACAGTCACTGGGTGTTGTCATCAGTGATGTCATCAGTGATGTCATTTGAGATGTCATCAGTGATGTCATCAGTGATGTCATTTGAGATGTCATCAGTGATGTCATCAGTGATGTCACTGACCATGTCATGAATGATGTAATATGTGACATCATTAGCAGTGGATTGCGGGTCCGCGATACATAGTTAGTGCAACTAACTATATATGGAATTTCAATGGTTTTGTGCAAATAAAATAAGGTTTTTTAAATGCTAATCCCTAACTATATATGGTCTATAACCTATGGTTTTTTCATTGAATTTTCAAGGTTTTGTAAATGCAAATTCCTAACTATATATGGTCTATAACCTATGGTTTTTTCTGTGAATATATATATATATATATATATATATATATTTTTAGGTTAAAATTACGTTAGTTAGGTTATTGTTAGGTGTGATAAAAACATCTATTTTTGTTAAAAAAATACATTTTTTAAATCACTGAAAACCCAAAGGTTAAAGGGACGTTATAGTTGGGTGAATATGTCGGTGCCAGGATAACATTTTGAACTTAAAGAAATAACCGAAGTTCAGAGCTAAATATAACTTGCAACCCACCACTCACTGCTGATGGCTTCACATATTACATCACTAATGACATGTTCTGTGACATCCTTTATGACATCACTGATACATGTTGCCAACCCCATGCTGCGCACAACCTTTGGCAGTGCACAGCAAGGGACTGGCAACAGAGATTGGCCAGTGGCCAGGCCCTGTAGCTAACCCACCCATAGGCAGCCAACGCCCCCGCTGGCAGCCAACCCCATGCTGGGTATGCTTTTCATTGTGCATGGCGTGGTGTTGGCCGCAGCAACCCAGAAGCAGCCATCCCCACACCACACGCATCCTTTGATCATGTATGGTGTGGGGTTGGCCGCAGGGACTGGCTTGCAGTCGGGCCTTGTGTCCAACTCCCTGCATACAGCCAAACCTGATGCTGCGCACGGCCTTTGGTCATGCATGACGTTGGGTTGGCCACAGGCAGTCAACCCCACGCTAAACACAGCCTTTAGTCATGCACAGCCGAGTGTTTGTCACAGATCATGGCTCCGCCAGGGCCTGTGCTCAAACTCCCAACAGGCTGCCAACCCCACGCGGCACGCTGCCTTTGCTATGCACGACGTAGGGTTGGCCTTTCTGACCCAATACCTGAGGCAAAACATATATATTAAGGTGTGAGGGATTAAGTTCCTGAGTCCTGTAAACATTGTCCTCATGTTGCTGACAGCCAATTAGTTCGCTGAGCAAATTAGACCAAGGGATAAATAGCTCTCTGGACCAACCAGAAGGCTCTATTTTTTTTAATTGGGTTTGAGTATCTCTGAGTGTTCCTCCAACCCAACTGTCAAGATATTCAAATGTTTTTTTTACTTAATAATTCAAAAACGGCGGAACGGATTTACAGCAGATCACAAAAAGCATGCTTTCTAGACCAAGATCTAGGTTAATTATATTGTCATCAAATTATGGACTTGGGTGACAGGAAAAAAAATGCAAATCCAAAGGCCAAGAGTTTTTGTAAAGTGCCCTGATCTCTGAGATGAGTTTGTTGAACCATTATTCACATGTTTCCCTTTACCTATTTTAACATTCAATATCCTGCATTTGAACACGTACCACGCCAAAGGGCGCCACGTCCCAAATGTATGGGCCATCTCAAAAAGATCTTTTCAATTTTGTGGACAACAGAGCCATTTATATGACCCAATAAATAGGTTTGCACCAAGATTGCTTCAGCGCCATCCTTCGTCTGATTGACTTGTAATATGGCACTCGCTGGCTGACAAGCAAACCTTTCTTTGCAAGGTAAAATAACTCCTTGTATCAGAATGCACGTAACCTTATTTCATTGCTCCGCCCATACCGACTTAGTTTTGAAACATATGCCACCCAAAATGGTCATATGATCTAGCAACTGCTTGTTGATAGAAAATGGCCCCAAAATGGAGGCGATGTAGGCTGCAGTGACACACATTTCATCTAATGACTTTAATGTTCAGCTGTTTCTAGGCACAGTGGTGAATCCCCTGAGGAAGAAGATGCATAAACTCCCCAGCATGAGTATAACTGAGCTGTCAGCTAAAAAACAAGACAAAATCTCTTGCCACACAATTTTAGATTATCTGGATTATTGGGCCCTCCTTCTACTCAGAAGGAGGAGAAGTAGGAACTGGGTAGAACCTCTTATGCAGCGCAGGGACTGACCACTTCCTGCACAGCAGGTTGTCTCCAAAGAGACTGATTTGATTTCATCCAAGTGTGAAGGGTCTGTCCTTTATTCAGCCAGAGAGGAAGACAGGAAGTAGATGGGATCTCTTGAGTTGCGGAGGGATTGACCACTTGAATGAATGAATAAGCACTCATATAGCGCATGGCTACCCGTGGGGCATCCCAGCGCATCCTGTCATCTCACTCATTCAACAGTGATCAAGCAAAAAGAAAGGTCTTCAGCTGTTTCCTAAACCTGAGATGGTCAACTTCAAGGCGGATGGATTCAGGAAGCTGATTCAAAAGCCTGGCTGCGTTATAGGAGAACAATCGTCCTCCAGTCCGAGACCGTTTAGCCTTTGGAACTGACAGCAGTTTATTGCTAGATCTCAGAGTCCTCTTGGTGTCAAATAACTGCACCAAGTGCTTCAACAAGGCTGGCCCTTTACCTGAGATGCACTTATGGACAATGCACAATGTTTTAAGCCTAACCCTATCCACAACGGCCAGCCAATGAAGTCGTCTGAGGGCTAGTTTAGCTGACTTATGCCTAGGGATACCCGTCAAAAGTCGAGCAGCACAATTCTGTGCTGTCTGCAATTTCCCGATAGTTCCCTGTGGAGCCTCCAGGTAGACTACATTTGCGTACTCCAACTGTGAAAGGACCAAGGATTGAACCACCATGCGCCTGGCTTAAGATGGCAGAAGGGGAAGAATCGTCTGCATTGTCCTGATCAGGCCATAACAATTAGCGGCAACCTTACTTGCTTCCTGTACTTTGCCCATTCTTCTTTAGAGTAGTGAAAACTGATGACTTGTCTTTATCCACCTGTGAAAGGTCAAGGACCTCTTTCTGCTGGGGAGGGAGACAGGAAGTAGAAGTGACCTCTTGAGTGGCACAGGGATTCACCACTTCCTGTATGGCCTAATCCCTCTAGAGCTACTGATGGATTGGTTTCATCCACCTGTGAACAGTCTGGGCCTCATTTTTCAGGGAAGGAGAAAGAAAGTAGGGGATCTCTTAAGTAGCGCAGGGATAGTCCATTTCCTGTACAGCGCGCGGTCCGCTCCTTTAGAGCGGTAATGGTTCTTGCAGACATTTCCTGCCCAAGCCTTCTGTTATTTCCTTCCGCCTCCATTTTGTCATTTGGACAATAAACATTATACATTATTACATCTCTCCAGGGGACGTGGGAACCGTTTCTAATGTTTAGGCAACAGGACCTCCTTTGTGTAAACCTGAGAAGTGCATTAAAAATAGAAAAGGAAAGGATGCGGCGTGTGAGATGAGCGTGTGGTTTTGTAAGTGCAGCTCAAAGCGAAGGAGGCACTTAAGAAGTCAGGAGACGGTAAATACACTGCGGATTAATTCAAAAGCAGCGCAAGAAATTCCAGCAACTACTTACGGAAGTAAAAAAACAAACAAAAAAAACATTTAAATATAGAGAGGAAAAAAACCTGGAGAGCAGGGGAAAGCATTTAGGCCGCATTGGTCTTTGGGAAATGCTTTCAAATCTCTTGTTGAGCCATAAAGATTTTTTTAACAGTTAGCGTCTGCGGTGCATGTGGTAAGAGGGGGCACTGCAGACAAAGTGGAAATTAAGAGCAAGCATTTAGTTGATTTGTCTATGCAACGCGTGTTGGCCTGCTGACAATGTGTGTTGGCCTGGCGCAAGCTCTAGGCATGGTATTTGGGGCTCTGATGGATGGAGTGTGAAGACACAGAGCGGTCTCAGTAAATTGACCCTTTTCCAAGTATCGCTTTTAGTTTTTTCTAAGTAACTATCTTGCGTGGCACCGGTGTGCCCAGGTGTGAGTGTACAATGCTGTGGAGTCAGACTGCACCTCATCATTGAGCCCAATGAAGCAGAAAATTCCTTGTGTTCCCATGCAACAGTGGGATAGCCCTGCAGTTTGAGTTGGATAATTTATTTTGGGCGGGGCGAAGGGTGATTTCCATATGCATGTTGTTCTTTTGTGAAAGTTTTAAATAGCTTAACATGTTGAAAAGTATGAAGTTTCTCATTAAAATGCAAGGAATGTATTGCAGCTATTAAGACAAGAGTCTGATAAAATACATTTCTACGTCCTATTTGACGCCCTGAAGAAGTGGTTATTTTATTGTATACTGCGAAACGTGTTGAAGTCTTCTTGTACTTGTGGTTCTGTGTGGCTTTCAAGAACTTTGGAAATTAACTCTACTATGAAAAAACAACTTCTATTTCGGATGTATTTTTCATATAAATTATGTAAAAATTGTATAATTGTACATGTTGTTATAGATTGACGTGATTTTAATACAATGTTACGACTTTACCTTGGAAGGTCATTTTATGTTCTCCCCAAACCATAGAGCTCCTGTTGAGTTATATTACACCATCATGTTTTTGAGTGACAATAATTGGACAAATGTGTGTGTGTGTGTGTGTGTGTGGGTGGGTGTGTGTGTGTGTGTGTGGGTGTGTTTGTATAGGTATTTATGTATCCGCTATCAACCAAACCCTCCCAAGCAGTGGGAAAAAATTGTATTCTGCTACTTGGGGCTGTGAACGGCAGAGAAGAGGATGCATGGAGGTAATGTGTAAATATTGCTGTAGTTCCAAGAAATATTCACATGGATTGTGGTAAAGTAGTGATGTCCACCAGTGGTCTCTGCGTCCGGATCCATGCCAGAGTTTCGGGATAACCGTCCACTTGGTAGACAGTCCTCACTTTAATTCTATGTATGCAAATGCATCTCATGAGGACATCGTGAAAGTCTGACATGGATCCTTCCTGGTGGATCAGCTCTGGACACTGCTGTAGTAGAGATGCATTGGGGGGGTCCTTGACTTGCACTTATGTATTCGGCGTTCCTTCAGGTTAAGGGGCAAATTGAGAGGCACGGTGGGGAGCAGCAGGGCAGGGTGGGCATAGACGTTGTGTGAATTTTATTGTGGCTTTTACATTGGAGGGTGTGGACACCAACACACACATTTCTTGTTCTGGCCCTGGATATATTTTCTAAAAGCAGCCTTGGGTTGCCCATGAAGCACGTATCAGGCATGGGGATGGGCTTGCTGTGAAGTTTGGCTGCCCAGATCTTCTCTCTGGAAGCCCCACCCCGCAGCCAGGGTTCGAATACAACACTGGTTCTGTGCCTGTGTCTCTGCTCTGTGGTTGAAAGAAAAGAGAGACTGGCATAAGGTGAATTGCCGAGTTCCAAAGCCTCAAACTGCAGTTAGATTGGGGAGGGTGTAGGTCAGAGTCAACAAAGCAAGGTTAGTTAATGCCATGAGAACCAGTCTCTTGGATGCCCACTTGCAGTGCAGATATTTGCAAACCTAACGCATGCCATTTTCACAAGACACAGCATGGAGTGGTTGCCTTGTGTGGACCACTTTAGAGTTTACTTGCAGGCATCCGCGCCTCCTGGCTTAAACCTCTTAGCACGTCCCTGTAAACATGGGTTAACCTCTACCACTCAGTAGTGAACACCAGCTTTAATCTACAATCATGGGTGATGTGTAACACCTAAGACTGCTTCAGACTCTCAAAGTGTTTTAAACCAGTGCTTAATTTGAGCCAGTGCTTTCCTGTGCTCAGCACTGGCACTTAATTTTCAACACCGGCACTTATATGGCAGACTTATGAAAGTCTGCCATATATTTGTGCCGTTTGTCTAATTTCAAGATGACCACAGCAGCAGTATTTAATAATTGCATACACATACATGAATAAATCCTGTAGCTTTGGGTGGTCTGGAATAGCTGAAATTGTCACACTTGTACCGGTATGATGGTTAGTAGTTGTGTCGATTCTGTCGCCGGCAGCTCTGGCAGAGGCAATGGATGGCGAAAGCTGCAGCAATCTCCTGGGAAGCATCCCGGCACTTCTAAGCACTGGTTTAATCTGTATGATACAGACCACGCTACAATAACTGATTGCATGGCTGTGTCTGTTCTCAAATATTTCTAAAACACTACAACATCCACAGCCTTGCATATTCAGCCACACAGGTTCAGCTATCTCTGCCACATACGCTTGACATAAACACACTTATCCATTGGTCACAGCAATCCCACGTGCTGTCTCCCTGTCCGTACACTTGCTCTAATCCTTAGTGTGTCCCTCATTCGTTTTCAGTCCTCCCGCACACCGGGTCAAAAAAGGCAAATCACAATAAGAACACAACTCTGGTTCTCATGCATCACATCAAACCTCGACCTATGGAGGCCACGTGACAGAGACACTCTTCTCCCCATAGCACTCCTGCGGAGCACTGTCCTGCTAGTCTGAAAATGTCCATCGACGCCTCGTCACGATATAGTGAAACGCCAGTGACCATTGGCACTATGTGCCGTATAAGCTTCCTTAATCTGCAGATCCTGGCAGTCGTAAGTGTAGATGTGGTCTGGCACAAGTGGACATTAGGGCACTTGCCTGACAGGCCTATCACTGTATCATACCTGCCTTCACCGATAAACAAGGTTCGCTCTGTAGGTGCTGTCGAAATAACGTCCCTGTTAGGCCTATGGGGAACGTTCCCACTGCTGCGTCTCGCTGTTGGTGCCCACTTCCTAAAGCATTTCTCTTTCTGAGGAATCCTGCAAAGGTCGGGTCTATTGATTTTGTGCATGAGTGACTCGAAGCGGACAATATGTGCTGAGTTGTTGGCCAGAGGGTGGTGGTGTCTTGTTGAGATACAAGCCTTTCATGTCTTCTACATTTCTAGCTGGCCAGCAGAGGGACCAATCTTGGAGCCATGAGTAACCCCTAGTAGTCTTAGTGACACAGCACGTGTTGAAATGCCTCCGCCGGGCAGTCCTTCTCCTGAATCTTCTCGAGTCCAGGAATGCTCTTATTTCAGGTTTTGAGGGTGCCACTTTTATATCCAGTGCCAGCTCTGGTTGGAGGACAATCGTTTGTCTACCTCCAAAACTAGTTCTGGTCAGTTCTCCCCGCTACCCTGAGACGGGCTTCAGCCCGGCTGATGTCTGGTTTCTTGGTGTGTGCTTGGGCAGATAGATTCCTTAGACTTTTAATCATGGCAGGGCACAGCTCCTCCCCAGCCATCCTGTTAGGAAGACACATTCACCCTCTACACACAGGCCCTTTGTCCACTGTCTGGGCCCAGTACACATTTCCCAATGGGGGAACCATTGACAGCCCTGGGACAGCCGGCTACTCGCAGAAAGTTTAAGCAGGGTAATGTCAACTTTCTAAAAGTGGAATTTCCAAAATAATAATTCATACTCCTTTAGCATTAAAGAGGATTTTAGATTATGATTTAAGTTAGTGGAAAAATTGTTTTTCTAGTTGGGCCATACTGAATTTCACACTTCTTAAATGAAATAAGGCAACCCAGTGTTGGCAATGGGAGGCCAGTCTTGCCACAGTGAGAAAAGGTCTTTGAAGGTTTTCACTGCCAGGACCTGTCAAACATTAAATGTACATGTCCTATGTGTTAAATACCATTGACCCTCCCCCGTGGGCAATTAGGACCTATCTTAGAAGTGACTGATGAGTATAGAAAAGGCAAGCTTAGGCCTGGCAAAAGTTTATTTTGCCAGATCGAAATGGGGGTTTAAAACAGCACTACAGCCTGCAATGGTAGGCCTGATATGTTTTTCAATGCTACTTTAGTTGGTGGCACAATGAGTGCTGCTTGCAAAAATAACAATTGATGGACAGAATGCAGAACAATGTCATACATTCACCCAGTACAGAGATCTGGGCCTAAATCCATTGTTTTTTTTGCTCCCCATGCCAGTCCAGTTTGAACCCAGCCATATGCAAATCAGTCTTGACCCTGTGCCCAATGGGAACAGTCCGGCCTGAACTGCCAGGCCAGGTCCTCCCTGGACTGGAAACAAGCATCCTGGGACCGGTTTAGGGGAGCATGGAGTGCTGCAGCCCACTTGTAGCATTTACTTTACCGGCGTACCATTTCACACTTGCAGCGACTGCTACTGACTTTACCTCTGGTGGGGTAAAACTCCCAGAGTCATAATGCCAACAAAAACAGGTTCAGATACAGAAGATAACAATCTGGGGCGACCCTGCAGTCAGGGTAAATTTCCAACCCCAGGCAGGGAGCAGTCATAAGCAACTCTTGGGGTAAAGCTGGAGGGCATTGAAGCTGTCTACCGAGAGTGGGCAGGCACTAGGGCAGGTGAGGTGTGTCTGCCATCAGGCCTCCTGTTCTTGGCCCTTGAGTGACACTGGAGAGCGCAGGCCTTGCTTCCTCACGCTGCCTCTCTGCTGTCATGAGAGGACAAAGCCTCGGATTGAATTCCATAGGGGCGGCTGTACTTGCATACCTCAAGAATGCCTGAGCGAGAGCCCTGCCCCGCCGGGGCCCGCCCCCCTCAGGTGCCCCCCGAAGCCCCAGCGCTGCTGTTTATCTTGGCCCAGCACTGCTACCTGCTAAACGTTTCCACCTCACTGCAAAGATAAGCCAGTGCTGTCAAAAGTGCTCGTTTCTCTTCGCTGCCTTTTCTTCTGCCTGAGAAGTATGTAAACAACATACCGGGCTGCGAGCGGCGCCCGCAGCCGCCACACCTGCACCCGGCCCGCCTGGCCAGTAGGCGTTCTGCCCAAGCGGTAAGTGGCCGGCGCCTCGTGTGATCTTGGCGCGAAGCGGGGTCATGTTGGCTGCGGCGAGCACAAGCGTGTGGTGGTAACAGTTGCCGAAGGAGCCCTTGTCAGTTCCTGTAAAAACACCTTGAGGTTTCATGCCTCCGTCTCACCCTGGCCAGGGGGTGGGAGGAGCCGGTTGTGAAACCAAGAGCCTCTTTTCTGGCCTTCGCGCCCTTTTCTGCTTGTTTTGGCCTGTCTTATCCACATGTCTGAAAAAAAACATTTTTACTCCTTTCTTTTCGCTTTCCGAGTACATTTAAGGGAGTATTCCAGCCCGGCGGTGCCCATCGGTATCACCTTTGCAAGCATAAACAAAAAACACGGCCTTCTGTTGGAGCCGAAATCAGCATTAAATCTGCCAAGGTCTTCGAGGTCAAGAGATGGTTGTTTATCTGAGGATACCTTGCCAACCTCGGCCCTGCATTCCCTCGGGGAAGTGTCTGCACGCGCTGGGGGCTTTGGCACGCTCCATGGAGGCCACGCGGCTGCCTGCGGCCTAAAATAATAAATAAATTGCAGCAGCTCCTGGCTGTGCAGAATGAAGCGCTTACATTTTGGGGTGCCTGGAGGGATGCAGTGTGGCACCTCAGGCTCTCGAGCCTACTACCTCTAAAGAGGGGGTCTTCTTCTGAGAGCCTTCCACCATAGCAGGTGTGTACTGAGGGGCCAGGAGGGTCTTCTGAGAGCATTCTATCATAGCAGGTGTGTACTGAGAGGCCAGGAGGGTCTAATAAGAGCTTTCCTTCATAGCAGGTGTGCACTGAGGGGCCAGGAGGGTCTTCTGAGAGCCTTCTATCATAGCAGGTATGTACTGAGGGGCCAGAAGGGTCTTCTGAGAGCCTTCCACCATAGCAGGTGTGCACTGAGGGGCCAGGAGGGTCTTCTGAGAGCCTTCCATCATAGCAGGTGTGTACTGAGGGGCCGGGAGGGTCTTCTGAGAGCCTTCCACCATAGCAGGTGTGTACTGATGGGTCTGGAGGGTCTTCTGAGAGCCTTCCACCATAGCAGGTGTGTACTGATGGGCCGGGAGGGTCTTCTGAGAGCCTTCCACCATAGCAGGTATGTACTGAGGGGCCAGGAGGGTCTTCTGAGAGCCTTCCATCATAGCAGGTGTGTACTGAGGGGCCAGGAGGGTCTTCTGAGAGCCTTCCACCATAGCAGGTGTGTACTTATGGGTCAGGAGGGTCTTCTGAGAGCCTTCCACCATAGCAGGTGTGCATTGAGGGGCCAGGAGGGTCTTCTGAGAGCCTTCCACCATAGCAGGTGTGCACTTAAGGGCCGGGAGGGTCTTCTGAGAGCCTTCCACCATAGCAGGTGTGTACTGAGGGGCCGGGAGGGTCTTCTGAGAGCCTTTCACCATAGCAGGTGTGTACTGTGGGGCCAGGAGGGTCTTCTGAGAGCCTTCCACCATAGCAGGTGTGTACTGAAGGGCCGGGAGGGTCTTCTGAGAGCCTTCCACCATAGCAGGTGTGTACTGATGGGTCTGGAGGATCTTCTGAGAGCCTTCCACCATAGCATGTGTGTACTGAGGGGCCGGGAGGGTCTTCTTCTGAGAGCCTTTCTTCATAGCAGGTGTGTACTGAGGGGCCAGGAGGGACTTCTTCTGAGAGCCTTCCACCATAGCAGGTGTGTACTGAGGGGCCGGGAGGGTCTTCTGAGAGTCTTCCACCATAGCAGGTGTGTACTGATGGGTCTGGAGGGTCTTCTGAGAGCCTTCCACCATAGCAGCTGTGTACTGAGGGGTCAGGAGGGTCTTCTGAGAGTCTTCCACCATAGCAGGTGTGCACTGAGGGGCCAGGAGGGTCTTCTGAGAGCCTTCCACCATAGCAGGTGTGTACTGATGGGTCAGGAGGGTCTTCTGAGAGCCTTCCACCATAGCAGGTTTGCACTGAGGGGCCGGGAGGGTCTTCTGAGAACCTTCCACCTTATCATGTGTGTACTGAGGGGCCAGGATGGTCTTCTTCTGAGAGCCTTCCACCATAGCAGGTGTGTACTGATGGGCCGGGAGGGTCTTCTGAGAGCCTTCCACCATAGCTGGTATGTACTGAGGGGCCAGGAGGGTCTTCTGAGAGCCTTCCATCATAGCAGGTGTGTACTGAGGGGCCAGGAGGGTCTTCTAAGAGCCTTCCACCATAGCAGGTGTGTACTTATGGGTCAGGAGGGTCTTCTGAGAGCCTTCCACCATAGCAGGTGTGCACTGAGGGGCCAGGAGGGTCTTCTGAGAGCCTTCCACCATAGCAGGTGTGTACTGATGGGTCAGGAGGGTCTTCTGAGAGCCTTCCACCATAGCAGGTTTGCACTGAGGGGCCGGGAGGGTCTTCTGAGAGCCTTCCAACATAGCAGGTGTGTACTGAGCGGTCAGGAGGGTCTTCTGAGAGCCTTCCACCATAGCAGGTGTGTACTGATGGGCCAGGAGGGTCTTCTGAGAGCCTTCCATCATAGCAGGTGTGAGCTGAGGGGCCAGGAGGGTCTTCTGAGAGCCTTCCACCATAGCAGCTGTGTACTGAGGGTTCAGGAGGGTCTTCTGAGAGTCTTCCACCATAGCAGGTTTGCACTGAGGGGCCGGGAGGGTCTTCTGAGAGCCTTCCACCATATCAGGTGTGTACTGAGGGGCCAGGATGGTCTTCTTCTGAGAGCCTTCCATCATAGCAGGTGTGTACTGATGGGTCAGGAGGGTCTTCTGAGAGCCTTCCACCATAGCAGGTGTGTACTGATGGGCCGGGAGGGTCTTCTGAGAGCCTTCCACCATAGCAGGTATGTACTGAGGGGCCAGGAGGGTCTTCTGAGAGCCTTCCATCATAGCAGGTATGTACTGATGGGCCGGGAGGGTCTTCTGAGAGCCTTCCACCATAGCAGGTATGTACTGAGGGGCCAGGAGGGTCTTCTGAGAGCCTTCCATCATAGCAGGTGTGTACTGAGGGGCCAGGAGGGTCTTCTTCTGAGAGCCTTCCATCATAGCAGGTGTGTACTGATGGGTCAGGAGGGTCTTCTGAGAGCCTTCCACCATAGCAGGTGTGTACTGATGGGCCGGGAGGGTCTTCTGAGAGCCTTCCACCATAGCAGGTATGTACTGAGGGGCCAGGAGGGTCTTCTGAGAGCCTTCCATCATAGCAGGTGTGTACTGAGGGGCCAGGAGGGTCTTCTGAAAGCCTTCCACCATAGCAGGTGTGTACTTATGGGTCAGGAGGGTCTTCTGAGAGCCTTCCACCATAGCAGGTGTGCACTGAGGGGCCAGGAGGGTCTTCTGAGAGCCTTCCACCATAGCAGGTGTGTACTGAGCGGTCAGGAGGGTCTTCTGAGAGCCTTCCACCATAGCAGGTGTGTACTGATGGGCCAGGAGGGTCTTCTGAGAGCCTTCCATCATAGCAGGTGTGAGCTGAGGGGCCAGGAGGGTCTTCTGAGAGCCTTCCATCATAGCAGGTGTGTACTGAGGGGCCAGGAGGGTCTTCTTCTGAGAGCCTTCCATCATAGCAGGTGTGTACTGAGGGGCCAGGAGGGTCTTCTTCTAGAGCCTTCCATCATAGCAGGTGTGTACTGAGGGGCTAGGAGGGTCTTCTTCTGAGAGCCTTCCATCATAGCAGGCGTGTACTGAGGGGCTAGGAGGGTCTTCTTCTGAGAGCCTTCCACCATAGCAGGTGTGCACTGAGTGGCCGGGGGGTCTTCTTCTGAGAGCCTTCCATCATAGCAGGTGTTTACTGAGGGGCCAGGAGGGTCTTCTTCTGAGAGCCTTCCATCATAGCAGGTGTGTACTGAGGGGCCAGGAGGGTCTTCTTCTGAGAGCCTTCCATCATAGCAGGTGTGTACTGAGGGGCCAGGAGGGTCTTCTTCTGAGAGCCTTCCATCATAGCTGGTGTGTACTGAGGGGCTAGGAGGGTCTTCTTCTGAGAGCCTTCCATCATAGCAGGTGTGTATTGAGGGGCTAGCAGGGTCTTCTTCTGAGAGCCTTCCACCATAGCAGGTGTGTACTGATGGGTCAGGAGGGTCTTCTGAGAGCCTTCCATCATAGCAGGTGTGTACTGAGGAGCCAGGAGGGTCTTCTTCTGAGAGCCTTCCATCATAGCAGGTGTGTACTGAGGGGCCAGGAGGGTCTTCTTCTGAGAGCCTTCCACCATAGCAGGTGTGCACTGAGGGACCAGGAGGGTCTTCTGAGAGCCTTCCATCATAGCAGGTGTGTACTGAGGGGCCGGGAGGGTCTTCTGAGAGCCTTCCACCATAGCAGGTGTGCACTGAGGGGCCAGGAGGGTCTTCTGAGAGCCTTCCACCATAGCAGGTGTGTACTGAGGGGTCAGGAGGGTCTTCTTCTGAGAGCCTTCCACCATAGCAGGTGTGCACTGAGGGGACAGGAGGGTCTTCTGAGAGCCTTCCACCATAGCAGGTGTGCACTGAGGGGCCAGGAGGGTCTTCTGAGAGCCTTCCATCATAGCAGGTGTGTACTGAGGGGCCAGGAATGTCTTCTTCTGAGAGCCTTCCATCATAGCAGGTGTGTACTGAGGGGCTAGGAGGGTCTTCTTCTGAGAGCCTTCCACCATAGCAGGTGTGCACTGAGGGGCCAGGAGGGTCTTCTTCTGAGAGCCTTCCACCATAGCAGGTGTGCACTGAGGGGCCAGGAGGGTCTTCTGAGAGCCTTCCATCATAGCAGGTGTGTACTGAGGGGCTAGGAGGGTCTTCTTCTGAGAGCCTTCCATCATAGCAGGTGTGTACTGAGGGGCTAGGAGGGTCTTCTTCTGAGAGCCTTCCACCATAGCAGGTGTGCACTGAGGGGCCAGGAGGGTCTTCTGAGAGCCTTCCACCATAGCAGGTGTGTACTGAGGGGCCAGGAGGGTCTTCTGAGAGCCTTCCACCATAGCAGGTGTGCACTGAGGGGCCAGGAGGGTCTTCTGAGAGCCTTCCACCATAGCAGGTGTGTACTGAGGGGCCGGGAGGGTCTTCTGAGAGCCTTTCCCCATAGCAGGTGTGCACTGAGGGGCCAGGAGGGTCTTCTGAGAGCCTTCCACCATAGCAGGTGTGCACTGAGGGGCCAGGAGGGTCTTCTGAGAGCCTTCCACCATAGCAGGTGTGTACTGAGGGGCCAGGAGGGTCTTCTGAGAGCCTTCCACCATAGCAGGTGTGTACTGAGGGGCCGGGAGGGTCTTCTGAGAGCCTTCCACCATAGCAGGTGTGTACTGAGGGGCCGGGAGGGTCTTCTGAGAGCTTTCCTCCATAGCAGAAGTGCACTGAGGGACCGGGAGGGGTTCTACTTGGGGGTGTCTGCCGGTGTTTCCTCAGCGCGCACAGAAGTTCTGCTGAGGCCAATTGCATAATCGGGGTTTCCTTCTCAGTTTTCAGGAAGATATTTACTTGTTGATTGTAATATGTTTAATAATGAAATAAATAAATAAATTTAAATGGATTACTATATATATATATATATATATATCCTGTGATTTCTGCGTGGACACAGACACTTAAATCCGGTCACTGACCTGACCTCTGGAGCTGAAATACAGGACAAGAACACGCGGCTGAAGAAGGCAGGGTTCCTCCTCCCTTCAACAGTCTCCTGCAATGTTCATGTCTTTGTTAGGAGGGGATAGCTCGTAATGTGCCAAGCTGTAACCCCCCCCCCCCCCTCCTTATCTCTGCTGTAGAGCGCAGCAATTAACGTTTACAATGTAAAAAAAACTCTTGTTTTTGTTGCAGCTTAATTGCTTTGTTGATTTTTATCTGGTGGGTTCGCGCGCTCCGGTGAGTGGGTAACCTGCCGTCCTTCGCATTCACGCACTCTGATCACATCTCTGCCGCCCGCCTCCTCCCCCGCCCCCCCCCTCCGCCACCCCCCACCTCCACCCCCCACCTCCACCCCCCACCTCCACCCTCCGCCCCCGCCTCCCCCCTCCGCGCTGGGGTCAATTAGTTATTCCTACAATTAGTCGGGATTGTTGATCACTCGCCTCGGCACTGGAGGTGCTGATGAAGCCATATTGATGTGACGGGGTGGCCCTGCGGAGCCCCCTCCGCCGTGTGTCATTTCTGTGCACGCCCCTAGCAGAGAGCGCTTTATCTCGAGGCGACAGGCCCGGCCACTCCACGGGAGACCCTGGCAATCAGGGCCGATTGTTACATTTCCAGGGGAACCGGGGGCTGGCGAGACGTCCCGCGGTGCTTCGCTTCCAGCTGTACTGTGTCAGGTCGTGTTAGGCCTAAGTGTGATGCTGAGCTGGGAGCGCTCGCCCTTACGGGTTTCTTGGCGCTCGAAGCCACAAAAAGAAAGTGTACGTGTGTCTGGTGAGGTTAGAGCTGGGTGTGATATTGATAAAGCGCAGCGTTGACGCCTAAGCATTCTTGGCGCTCAACGCCACGCTCAGAAATCTCTCATGTGTCATATTATGTTTGACTAGATGTGACTTTTTTTGTATCCACACGTTCTTGGCTCTTGGACCCGCATAACAAGTTTAGGTGTTTGGGCAGTGAGATGTTGGTATATGATAATGCAGAAGACACAAATGTGGACGGAATGCAGAACAAATCAAAATATGTACCCCCAGTCAAGAGATCTGGGTTGAATCCAATGTTGCCTTCTCGGGCGACAAATGGAAAAAGAACAATTGATGGACAGAATGGTGAACAATGTCATACATTCACCCCAGTACAGAGATCTGAGCCTAAAAGCATATTTCTTTTCTCCCCATGCCATTTCCCAGCACCTATGGATGGCTAGGTGGCATCGGACTAGGGACAGACGGCTGCCCTGCCTGGCGCAGTGATTGGCAGCTCGGCCCTGAAGGTCGTTCCGCTCGGTTCAATCAGCGTCTGCTTTCTTCTTCCCGCGCTGCGCCTTCTGATTAATAACCCCATTCAATGTCGTCTCCGCCGCAGTTAAATATTAATCACGCCCAACTTCATGTTGCAGGCCTTCCCGACTGCGCATGCGCGTGGCGGAAGGCAGCAGGCTTTCTCCATCCGGGGCCTTGCAGCTTTTTTGTGTTATTTTGTGCGCAGCCTTCGATGAGAAGAAATAACAGCCTTGCTCTTTTGTGTCATCTAAATTAAATGCTCGGCGAGGTTGTGAGAAGAGAATGCTTGCTAAAAAGCCTTCTTTCCGAGTTTCCAGGTGAATTTATTTTAAATACAGTAGCTCTCTGTTGCCTTCGGTATAGTTGGACTCGGGCTGGGCCCCCAGGGTTTCCTTCTACTCAACCAATTTTTGTTCATTTTATTGTCGGTTTTGAAAACATCCATTTCCTGCCTCTGTAGACGAGGGAGGTGTTTTATAGAGTCCTCGAGACCGAGTGCAGCAAGCATGTCGAGTCTCAGTACACAGCCTGTCAGCAGTGAGCGCTGCAGACTGTGGTATCAGAAGAGAAACTACACAATCTATGCAGTGTCTTCTGCCATAATCATATAAGGCAAACACAAAGAGATGAGGGACGGAGCCCTGACACTTTTAAGACACTCACCCCCAGTCACACATCTGGGTTGAATCCATCATCCTTCTTTAGCTCACTTCCCCACCCCAGTTCAGACCCAGCCATGTGCAAATCAGTCTGACACTGCTCCTCATGGGAACAGCCCAGCCTGAACTGCCAAGCCAGGTCTTTCCTGGACTGGAAGCAAGCATCCAGGGACCGGTTTCTGTGTAACACCCCTCATCAGCCAGGCTAGATTGAATCCAGTGGCTAAGTGAGCAAGGGACCCACGCCTCGGTATACCCTGCCAACTTAGGGCGAACAAAGCAAACACAAAGAGATGATTGACGGAGCTCTGAAACTTTTCAGAAACATCCACGCCAGTGAGTAAAGTCTATCCCATTTCTTGAGAATGGGTTTTGACTATTTACCTCCCACATTCCATATCATCAGTGGAACACCATCTTAACTTCCCCTGTCTTCAAGGTGTGGGCTCCTCAGGTGGTGCACAGTTCTCGGGAGCCAGTCTACTGATGAGATGCCACAGACATGAGCCGGGTATGGTGTCATCTGATTGGCTGATTATTGAACCACATTTGTAATGCCGTTATTACCCAGCCTTTGGTCTCTGTGATGTCCACTGCATTGCTTACAGCAACTGCTGTCACTGGGAGCATAGCAATTACCACTAACTGGTCATCCTCTCTTGTCACGTTTGATCACGGAGACAGGAGAACACATCTTTGTTGTGCTTTAAATTCATAATGGTCATTTGAAAATGAAGGGTTCTCTCTACTGTTGCCTCAGACACCTCGGTTGAGTGGTACCTTCTTAAGGCACTTAGTAGGCTTCCCAGCACAGATTTCAGATTATTCTCAGGGTGATATTTTTACAATACAAGCTTCTTCCCTCTCAAGGCCCCCTCCTCTGTGTATCTTCCCTAGGCCAGGCACCTTGGTGCAATGTGCCACATCCCACTACATCCATCCATCCAGGTTGCAGGTTGAGTGTCTTGTAGGGTGTTAATCCGGATCCCGACTACATAACTTCTGAAACCTAGTCTTCTTATGCTCGTTTCCTTTGATTTCTCGTCTTTAAGTCTGTTTTTTTCTACTGCTTTGACCTCCTTGGTTGGTTCTGCAGCCAGGTGAATGAATGAATGGGGAGATTTCTTAAGCACACAGCTACTCAGAAAGAGTGTCCCAGCGCTACAGAGAGTAGGAAAAAGAGTGTAAATAGCCACATCTTAAGGTTCTTTCTGAAAAGACTCTCGCCTTCAATTTGTTGCAGTTCTACTGGGAGCTGATTCCAGACCGGAGGTCCCAGGAGTAAGAAGGATCGGCCCCCTGATTTGGTTAGGGAAACCCCAGGTGTTGCAGCCAAGTGCCCACAAGGTTCTCTAAGTGAGTAGTGGCGTATCCTGGGTGGCTGATTAGCTGGATCAGAGTGGTTCAGTGCTCTCTGCTTTAGGGGAAGGGCCTTAGATAAGATTATGGATAATAATAGGATATTGTAATGTGGCCTGCTAGGGGCTACTGCCTGATAAGTGATGCAGCAGGGTGTTGTCATGCCGGCCTGGAAGGACATTTAGGGCCAGTAAGCAAGGGCTGGAGTGATGTACGCCTACTAGACTCAGTGCCGAATTTTAGCCGGTGGTTTCCAGTGCACAGCACCATCACTTAATCATCAACACCGGTGCTTTTCATGAACATTTATTTACAGGGACATTAGGGGGCCAATTATGATGGCTGGGAGACCGCCACCGGCAGCAATACCAAAGACTGACATTGCCACCACTTTGGAGGTGATCGCATTGTAATTTGGTTAACAGGACCGCCAAAAGCATTTCAGCCGGTCCCGTTGTCCAATAGGGTGGTGGGTGGACTTGAGTCCGCCCGTCATCCTAATCAGGCCCTAAGTGATTTGCCCAGAATGGGAGGATGTTGAGCCAACGCTAAGATTCAAACCTGGTTCCCCAGCTCCGAAGTCGGCAGCTGGGTCATTACGTCACATTCTCTCCCCACTTTCAGTTTCACTAGTTGGCTCTGTTTTAGGCAGCGCCAGCAGGAGAAATGGACTGCTGCAAGGTGCCTCCTAATGAGAGCACAATCACTTTTTTTTTTTTTACAAATTAACCACTGACCAGTTTCTTTGAAAGTGCTAAACAGTTAATTTCGAGTGAATTTGGGAAACCAGCAAGCAGAGCATCCCAGGTCTCTACGTGTGAAATGATCAGGGCTTGGGTGGTAAGAGTTAGACAAGTAGAGTTTTGATGTGCTTTGAAGGGAGAATTATTATCAGGCTATACATTTTTTTCTGGCAACATGGGCATTGAATTAGACTTCACTGTGAAAGATGAAACACAATTAATTCATGTTTGCTAAGAGACTGGACATAAATCCTTCCAACTTCATGTCAGGGAGCGAGTCCTGGGTCTGAGTTTGCCTGGTCCTGTTGGTGAAAAGGATGACTGTGGCCATCTTGGAGGTGGCTTGAGATAGGTCCTTGGCCTCAGAATTTTAATGAGTACAAAACAGTCTTTGAGTCAGTGGCTGTCCTCGATCGCGGACTTGTCCATATGGAGCGGGGTATCGTTAGTTTACAGGTGAATGCGGATTCTGGTTTGCAAGAAGTCCTTCCATTGGCTTCATGTTCTTGTAGAAGGATATGGAGAGAGCATTGATTTTTTGAGGTACTAGTCTGATTCTTGAACACATTTGGGATCTGGAAATAGCCATCTTGAGGATTCATCATTGGTAAGCAAAGATAGGAGAGTTAGGTCATTAGAAAGTCATTGTATCATAGGAGTGTCGATAGACCTTTGATCATGGCTTCGTCATCAAAGGCTGCTGACAAGTCAAGTAAGGCTAGGAGGCCTCGGCGGTCATTCTCCGTGACCTGGAGAGCATTGACCCATGACACGGATAGTGACCAGGCAATAAAAGCATCTAAGATAATGGCTCGGATATGAAATTGTCCCTGAATTCACACTTCCAAGAAATAGTTGTTCAGAACTACCCCACCTACCCGCTCCTTTTCCCTCCTTTTACAAACAGCACAGCTCTGGGAAAAAATGTTCCGCCTACTTAATTAGACCTGTTAGGAAAGAGCCTTTGTTTCATTTTAACAGTAATTAGTCGTTTGCATGGTTATGGCTTTGTCGTATGAGGTGCCAGCGGTAACCAAGCCCCGGGAGGGGGCTGTGGTCCTCAAATGATATGTTAATATACCTCTGAAAGCACACACTCCTAAAGTCACAGCTTTCCACTCAACCATTCATTTCATCATCCACCCCTAGAATTTACCCACCACTTATGTTCTAGCTGAAATTCAGCACCCGCAAGCACGGGCCTTCATCAGAGTGGCATTGTCGCACACATAGAAGCCGACGACTGTGCCTATGTCATAAGGAACCACATTGAACCAGTCCTGGTTTCTTTTTGGTTTTTTTAGTAACCAACTGTGGAACCTGAATTCCCACAATTTGTAGTAGGGAATGAGATATAGTAAGTGCCGGAGTGCAAATACATATCGGTAAAGAAGATAAAAGTGTCTTAAGGTGACTCTGATGGCATGAAGTCACTTGACAGCTCTGCTGTCTCAGAGAGGCTTGTGAATATGATATTTAATACACTGTCGGCAGGGAATATAGTAAAACAAACATTGGCAAAGCCACCATATTTGTCTTGCATTTTGAGTCCTGACAAATATTTATTTATGTATTTATTTGAGGAGTTTTATATAGCACGAACGTGACCCAGCAGGGTATCACTACGCTGTACATAAAGAAGACAAGTCGAATATAAAAGGTGTTCCAAATATATTCATAAAAGGATCCAGCCACCATCAATAAAACCAATTCCTAAGCAATACGTCCGTCTTCTGCAACCTTGACAGCCACTATCCAATTTTACTTGCCTCAAGACATTACAACACACAACAAAAACAACATCAATAGGACCACTTTGACTTCATTCAGTATGGATCCCAAAAACGTAAGTATATATTTAAAAAAGCCTGATGCAGTGGTATACAATACATCTATAGGACAGACACTCATTGGGACTTGTCACAAGTTTGCATACTTTTGAGATCTAAAATAGTCCCCTGTGTTTTACAATGGAAGTACTCTTTATGAGATGTAGTGATACACCAACCAGGCAATAGCATGAGGTGAGAGAGAATTCTTCTCGACAGAGCCAAAGCCCATGTTATGTATATTTGGTAACAAAAGGTCTTACAGACAGCTGTACTTTCAAACCAGATCTAAAAGTGGGTACAAGATAATACCATACAGCATAGTCCATCAGTAGTGACCTACACCAGCTATGTTGTGCATTTTTATAAAGTATTCACATTTAACATCTTTTTTTAGTATGGGAGAAAAATCTGTCTCTCACTACTTTGAGCCTCACGCGTAGTTTTCCAAGGTCTATTGTGGAATTAATTGTTTTGGCAAACAAGGGTCACAACTTGGCTATTGCAAGTCGGACAACATTGGAAAGTAAGTAACCCTCTATGAAATGGCTGAGGGCAATTTCAGCGCATTAACATCGCCCCACGTGCTAAAATTGTCTTAGTTTCACATCACTAAAATCCCGCATGGGAGTAGGTTGTGAACATGGAACATCAAAATGGATGTGTTCAATTTTCTACTAAATGGACATCACCAAATCAGAAGAGAGGAAATGCAAACTATTCAATTGCCTCTTAAAAGGAAAGGAAAGTGACCCTATTTGACATGGTCACCCCCACTTTTGCCTGGTTTTCGATGCAATTTTGACTGGAAGTGCACAGGGTTCCTGCTAATTAGGTCCCCTGTGCTAGATCTTTCCCAAAACTGTACAGTTGTTTCCTCAGTTGACAATACCTTTACCACTCCCTGTAAGTCCCTAGTAAGTGGTACCCCTTGTGCCCAGGTCAAGGAGGCTAAATAGGGTCCATAAGGGCTGCAGTATGAACTATGCCACCCTAAGGGACCTCTCACCAAATACATACAGACTGCCACTGCAGGTTGCGTATCTTGATGGAGGTAAAAGTGAAAACATGACATGGCACACATCCCTGTGTACCATGCCAGCAGACACTGCATGCAGTATAGGTAAGTACCCCCTACAGAAGGCCTTACAGCCATAAGGCAGGGTGCACTATACTACATGTGTGGACATATCTGCATGAGCGGATATGCCTCTAAGCCAGTCAGTTCAATGACTGCCAGTACAAGTGATCAAGGGAGCCATTTTTAGTGCATGTGCTGAACGCAGGTGAAAACCAGTTCCACAGCTACATGATGGTTTCACTGAAAACCAAAGAGGTATGGTGGGCTACCTGAATTAAACGTGAAATTGCAGAGTCTGCCATCTTTGTGATTGTAAACGTAGGAATTCTGGGACAGGGTTATGCCCACTTCCCACAGGAAGTGGTCATATAGGGCGTATAGTGACCCCAGGGGTCAGTCGCCCATTAGCTACTACCCTACACTCCCCTAACACCCCTAAATCTAGTACTTAGGGGGTAGCCCCTGGCACCAGCAAATCAAATTCTGATGACCCAAAAGAAGACGAAGGACTGAAGAGCCGCAAAGAGAAAGGACTGAGAAAAAAGTAACTGACCCGACACCAACCCTGCCGGCTTGTTCTAACCAATTGCACCAAAGTCAATTTGCCCTGCAAGCCACTGGTTGCCAGCACTTCTGCCAAGACTCAGGAACACCTGTGGAGTAGCGGAGCTGCACCCCGGCTACTTGCAGGTACCTAAGTAGGACCTGTGAGGACCTTAAGAACGTGTAAACCTGACACCAGCCAGCATCACTGCACCCGTTGCACCACGCCTGAGTTGAAATGGGCCAAAGGTGCCAGTGTAGCCCACCAGCCCTCCAGAGACACAGCCCACCTTGGACTTGCCCACTATGACTCACTGATGCCACCGGCAGTCTCTGTTTGCAGGCCCTCTTTACCACGACTGCCCCTGGTGGTGAAAATCCGACACCTGGAGACACCTCTGCACCTGTCACCCCTGGCCCGTGGAGAAGAGGACCAAATGTGTCCCCAAGCCCACAAGCATCGCAAAGCCTCAGCCCCCCTGTTGATTCAGCATAACTGGTCTCCCAGTCCAAACCTGCAGCCTCTTTTCAACCTGAACAATTCCCATAGACTGACATTGAGCACCCAATGCTGTATTGCACTTCTGCACCCAGCCACCCCAGTGCCGTCCGGTGTGACCACTTGGTGCTGCCTTGGACCTTCCCCCATGCTCACCTTAAATCCAGGAGATTGGTCCCATAAGTCGCTGTACTCTACCTGTATGCAATATTTGTTTTTCCTCCATAGAATAATATTGCCACCTCAGAACAATGTACTGTGTTGACTTTTAAAACATAAAAGTATTTATCTTGTAAAATGCACTTACCTGATTGTATTGATTCTGGTGCCTAAATCTATATAAAGATACACAATATTTCTATAAATCTTGTGGATTTCTTTATTGAGTTGTGTGCATCATGTATCGACTAGTGTGTGTATTTTAAGATGGCTAACACTCTTCTCTGATAAGTTGAGGCTGCTCGACCACACTACCCCTAGAAGGGCACCTTGGAAGTGCTAGAGCAAGCCCCTCTCCACTCAAAAGGGAATATCTGGCCTCTGGGCACAGTATACCTCTTTTATTTTGGTATATCCTATATAGAGCCAGCTTCCTACAATGGGTATGTTAGTCGGAGGCACCTAACTGCATTTAAATAAGTTGCTTAGTTCAAGAGAATGAGGTATGGAGAAATTGATAGATCCGCTGGGTTTTCCCTCCGTGTGCACACCCTTAAACCTGACATTACCCCACCATTGGGAGATCGGCCCCCAAGCCTCTCTTTCCTTTCAGAAGATGCCAGGGCCAATGGAAATCATGCCTTGCCTCCTCGTCCTTCGCCACCTCTGACCGCGCTCCCCGCCGCATGATAGATACGCGGGACAACGGTAATGTCTGCTTCTGACAAGCTGTTAACAAAACGACTCCAACAGAGCCGCCTCAGGGCGCTTGCCTTCAACAGCTTCTCTCCTCTGGCGAAGATAACACTAGGAGCTGGAGAAGGAAATTTCCCAGAAGTCAAGAAGATGACAGAATCAATGCTGGGAAGGTTCTCGCCTGTTTTAGGGTCAGAATTATGTATAAACAATTAAGGGAGGACCTTTCCTGGCAGTTCGGTCTGGACTGTTCCCAGGGGGCACAGGGTCAAGACTGATTTGCATATGGCTGGGTCCAACCTGAGGTGGCGTAGTGGGCAAAAGAACGATGGATTTTACCCAGATCTTTTGACTGGGGGAGAATGTTTGCATTGTCAGCATTCCGTCCATCATTTTTTTGCTGTATCAAATTTTTTTATACGAAGGAATAAATGTCAGCGCCCACTGGCCGGAACCCTAATGGCGTGTTGCACACCAATTAAATTAAAGTAAATAACAACAAATAGGAGAGTAATCTAACATTGTTTCTTTGGAGTAAACTAACTTCAGCTTTGACTAAGTGGGACTGAAGAGTCTCTAGCTGTGGGGGAAGCAACTGAAGTCCCAACGGGGACAACAGGAAGCCAGTGAAGGGAACCCCCGACCAGGCGGGAAAAATACAGATGATCATTGTTGTAAATGCACGTGGGTTCCCAATGGGATTTTAAGGCATTTGTCCATGTGATCTGGCATTTAAAATGTAACCTAATGCAATTCTAACTCCCTCTATCTCATATTATGTATTTCCATTGCATAAATGCCTTTGATGAATTAGCATCCGATACACATTGTGTTCCCAATGGATTTATGGGGCGGTGTTAATTTTTACAGAGTAATTGGCGTTTAAAAAGTTTGGATCCAAATTCATAAAGCCATCTTCAACTTAAGTCATATGTTTGCCATCCAGAATGTCCGGATTTATTGTACTTTAATTGTACTCCCTTCCCCTGACCATCAAATCAAGCAGCTCACTCCTTCATTTTAGGAAGCTGCTCAAAACTTTTCTCTTTCCCCCACCCTGCTAACCCTGCACTAAACCTCAGTCTGTGAATCTTTGTCCTATAGCGCCAGGAAACTCATGGTGTCAGCGCGCTTTACAAATTCCATTTAATAATGTTAATAATAATTTATATAGCTGCTAGATAAGAATCCCTTAAGAGTCACCTAGCCTATGTAAATTAATGTACTGCTGTAAAACATACAGCGTATTACAGCAGTGAACCCCATGTAGGGGGAGATAAGAGTGGGTGAAACAAAGCATGGTTTGCCTCAAGAGTTTGTGAACCCCCTCAAGCTAGTGGAGGCATCCTTGCATTTTTGCACTCCACTCCAGCCCTTTCTTGCCCAGGAAGTTGTCAGAAATGTTCTCCATCAAAGAGATGGGGTGACTCAATTTTGAGGGTGGGGAGGATAGCAACCCAACACTTTGTAGGAATGGAAACGAAGGAGTTTCTCCACTGGAAAAATATATTCCCTGTTAAGAAAAAATAAAATTAAAAAAAAGCAAAGCAATCGGGCCCTGGGCCTGCCTCTGTCCAATGTGTAAGTGTACTGTGTACAAGTCATGCTTTGGAGAAACAGCAACAAGTAAAAATATCAAATGACAGTGCGAGTAATATCCCTGGGAAACTGCGGCTTTCAGTAAATACTACGGGAGTGTTGGTCAATTGCACAAAGTGGTAAATGTATATTGGTTCTAAGGCGTGGTGCTGGAAGTGCAGAGTTACTACTTTTTGTCAACCAAGCCGACAATGTTCTCAATGGGTTTGTGAGGTAGCATAAAAATATAATTAGTACTTGTTTTTATATAGCGCTTTGCACTGCCCTTTTCTAAGCACTGTAAGAAGCAGATGTTACTGTTGCCCAACTTATGGTACTCAATGTGCTGATCTTCAGGAGGGTGGAAGGCTCAGCCAGACTTAATGGGGTTTAAACATATGACCTGCTGATCGCTGCTTTTTTTTTAAATAGCGAACATTCACCT
This sequence comes from Lissotriton vulgaris, assembly GCF_964263255.1. NCBI lineage: Eukaryota > Metazoa > Chordata > Amphibia > Caudata > Salamandridae > Lissotriton > Lissotriton vulgaris. The sequence goes on from NC_141699.1 coordinate 84,015,597, forward strand.
CACTGAGCTATCCCTGGCACTGATGTCTATGGCTCCATAGTCATCAATGCCTGACAGATTGCTCAATGAGTATGCATTGTCCTGGATCTAATCCTGCTGGAATCACGAGAAACCATTGTCCGTGCTCTCATAACCTCTCCGCTGGATTATTGTAATGTCCTGTACCTGGAAACCACCAGTTTGAATATGCTTCAAAGAGTACAAAATGCAGCGGCTCAACTCATACCCAATGTTCCTAGCTCTAACCCAACTCCACTGGCTCCCAGTAGCAAAAAGAATCAAGTTCAAAGCCATGTGCTTTTGTCACAGAATTCTTCATCAGAAAGGTCCTAAATATCTTTGCTCCTTGATCCAACCTTATGTCCCTCTTCGTGCTCTCAGACCCTCCACAGCTAAACTAGCCAGAGTGCCCAGGGCATACAGTGCCAAGCTAGGGGCTCACTCCTTCTCCTTTCTAGCTACTCAAATCTGGACCTATTTTCCACCCGATCTGAGAGCAGAACCCTCTGAGAAACCCTTTGTGAGCAAACTGCAAAGGTGGTTATTCTGTTCTTCCTAAATCTTGTCACTCTCACTACCTTCCTTTTTCCGCCTAAACTGCGATCATCTTCCTCTGTTGGCCCTTGGTCTCAGCGCAGGTACACTCAGTGTCGGTGTAACCAGATGCGTTATCAATCACTTATTATTATTTATGATTGTGTTCTAAATTGACATATGAGGAGGCGGGGTGTCTCTGGAGCCCCCGAAATATACACATTCAGGTGCATGATGGGTTTATTCAATAGCATTTATTTTATTCTGTAGTTTATGAATTTATATGGTACACATTTGTCAAAAATCAATTTTCAAGCCCCCCATAAAGTACAAAGAGCATTGCAAAAATAGATTCACTAAAAATAAAATACGAGAATTCGTTTGTAGCCATTCAAATAGTTAAATATTGTGTTCTTAATGTCTTCATGGGGTCATTTCAATCTTCATGGAGCCATTGAAATCTAAATATTTGGGGTTCTTAGTAGGTTCACATGAAAGTGTTTGTCTGTGGGGGCATTGACCTGTGTAAATATTGGTATCTTAATTTTTGTTTGCGATTGCTGTCATGCCTCTTCAGCAACCAGATTTAAATTATTGGTACTCAATAGATCCATTGAGGGTCTAGGAAGCCATTGAAATTCGTAAATATTAGGCTTCTATTAACTTTATGATTTCAAAATACAAAAAGGTATGGTGGCTGTGCTGTACCTTGTACTCAGTGTGATTTGTACAAATCACAGGTTCACAATTTACCAAGATTCTGGTTTGTAAGGGGTAAAAATCAGAAAGACCAATCTTTTGGAAGAGGAAGGCTCACCCTCGTGATGTGGCATGCTTCATCATCGGCAACCACTCCCCACTCTCGTAGGACAATACCACCAGAGCGGACTTGACCTCCTATTGGGCATAATGGAGTTGGTTCCTAGATAAGGTATTTTCCTAGACAAAACGGAGATCCAGATAAAACTAAAAGTACCTAGAGTTAACCGGGTTTTCACCTTTTAATAGCGGTAGTGTCTAAAAACAACTTTGCGATGGAGTGAGAGCGCAATGGCTCGGACCATCGTCCTTGTATCAACATGTTTCTGCCCTAATTTTAATCACCTCTACTCGTCGAGGGCATTTGTCAGGGCCATGGACACTTAAAAACCTAGCCTAGCAGATAATAAAGTTACAAAAAAAAGGGTTAACCCAATAAAGCCCTCATCCTCCTGGACCTGTCAGCCGCCTTCGACACGGTCTGCCATCGCACTCTAAAGACACGCCTCCTAGAAGCCGGAATCCAAAAGAAGGCACTTGACTGGACCACCTCCTTCCTCTCCGGCAGAACCCAGAGCATCCGCCTCCCACCCTTCCGATCCGAAGCCACCAACATCATCTGTGGCGTCCCCCAGGGCTCATCCCTCAGCCCAACGCTACTCAACGTCTACATGGCCACCCTCGCACAAGTGGCCCGCCATCTCGACCTCAACATCATCTCCTACGCTGACAACACCCAGCTCACCCTCTCCCTCACCAAGGACCCGCATACCGCCAAAACCAAACTCCACGAGGGAATGAAGGCCGCCACCGATTGGATGAGGAGCAGCTGTCTGAAGCTGAACTCGGACAAGACGGAGGTCCTCATCCTCGGACCCACCCCCTAAGCCTGGGACCACTCCTGGTGTCCGACCACACTGGGCACAGCACCAACACCCACCCACCATGTCCGCAATCTAGGATTCATCCCCGACTCTTCCCTCTCCATGTCTAAACAGGTCAACGCCGTCTCCTCCTCCTGCTACAACACCCCCCGCATGCTCCGCAGGATCTTCAAGTGGATCCCGGCCGAAACAAGAACAACGGTGACACAGGCCCCCGTCAGCAGCAGACTGGACTACGGCAATGCACTCTACGCACGAATCCCAGCCAAACACCTACGACGACTATAACGCATCCAAAACGCCTCCGCCCGACTGATCGTCAACGTACCCCGCCGCAGCCACATCACTCCGCACCTGAGAGACCTATACTGGCTCCCTGTTGACAAGAGGATCACCTTCAAGCTCCAACACAAAGCACTACACGCACCGGACCAGCCTACCTGAACAGCAGACTCAGCTTCCACACCCCCACCCGCCAGCCCCGCTCCGCCAGCCTCGCCCATGCCGCTGTCCCCCGCATCCAACGAACGACCTTCGGCGGCAGATCGTTCTCCTACCTCGCCGCCAAGACCTGGAACACCCTCCCTACCCACATTTGGCAGACCCAAGACCTGCTGACCTTCAGAAGACTCCTCAAGACCTGGCTCTTCGAGCAGTAGCAGCACCCCCCCCCCCCCTTCCCTCAGCGCCTAGGGACCCACACGGGTAAGTAGCGCACTTTACAAGTACATTGATTGATTGATTGATTAATTGATTGATTGATTGATTGAATAAAGCCACTGGGATCTGGGTAGAGAACAGTACAGGAGAGAATTTGTCCCAGTTGAACAATTCTTAAGAACAACCAAAATTAAAACACATTAGGCATGAATGCACTAATACACTATAGATATATGGAACAATGTTATTTAATCACATTGAAGATAATAAAAGCTGCGCACTGAACATACCAGAGTGATTCCTACCTGATCTAAGTACTAGTTCACCCTCACTAAGGCGATACCTGCCATCCAGTTTGGGGAAAGACGATGTCTTCTGTAGTCACACAGTCATCAAAAGGTACGTCATGCAGAGATACCTATAGGACGTCCTCGCCCAGCCGCAGGCAGCTTTATGGTTTACCATTGATATTTACAAAGCTGTCAAGGTATATAAACACTGGCTGTTCACTGGGCTTATGGGGTGGCATTCATATATGTGGAACTATTCATTTGAATAAATATTGGGTTTGCAATGAGTTTATTTGGTGCTTTTTATGTCCATGGAGTACTTCAGTTTACTGATTTGGGCTCTCAAAAAGTTTGAGATTTATTAAAGGTCTAACCTGCAAACAGCTCCAGTGGTCTATTGTTGGAAGACCTATTGTGTGCAATACCAATCCTTAAAATAGGCTTTGGGTCAGCCCATTCCTTATCATTGGTTGGGTTTCTTGTTAATCTCATTTGCTTGCTTCTTATTTGATGGCTTCCCTTCTTCTTATTGTGTTTGTCCCTTCCATTGAGCATAGCGTTTTTACTAGGGGTGGGCGGACAGCTCCGTTACTCCCACGGAATGTGCGGAGATTTGTCCCTTCCGCCTTTCGCAATGTAGGCGGAGAAACGAGGCAAATCTCTGCACACTCGGGGGCGTAACGGAAGTTGGCCACCCACCTCCGCCTGCCCGCAGTATTAAATTACATTACTAAGCCTAAAATAACATTTAAAAGAAAACTTACCTTATCGGTGGCGCAACCTTCTCCATCGCGCCTTCTTCTGGGAACAGTGCATGCGCGGGAGCCTGCGCATGCGCATTCATGGCGAGGAATGCGCATGAGCGAACTCCTGCTCATGCACTGTTCCCAGAAGAAGGCAGGATGGACAAGGATGTACCGCCGATAAGGTAAGTTTTCCTTTAAATGTTAAAATAGGCTTTGCAATGTAATTTAATACTGCGAGCGGGAGGTAGGTGTGTGAGAGGTGGGAGGCGGGCGGCGAGTAACGGAACTATGCGGAGAGGCACGGAGATTAGTTCAATCTCCGTGCCTCTCCGCGTAAGTCCCTCACGCGACTTCTGCCCACCCCTAATTTTTCACAACAAAACACTTACTTTCACCCCTAGTTTTTGCCACCCTTCTGACTGGATGAGTTGTATCCTTTTCTTTGAGTACTCCACAAGAGTGCATGTGTTTTCTTGCTTTCTCCCCAGTGTGCTCTCTGTTTTGCTTCTCCACCTGCCATCTCAGCTGTTGTTTCCCCAACCCCTCTCCATCCTGCTCTGCTTTTTTTGTTAAGTACCTGTCCCTTCCCCGCAGTTCTTCCATTGCTGCCCCATCCCTCTTTGCTCTTGCTCCCACCACCTTACGGCATTAATTTGCTCTTCACCCACCCACTGCTCAGTTTGCCCCCCAGTCATATTCAGTTCCCAACAGCTGTAATTTGCTACCTGGCTGCTCCTTTCTTATTGATGCATTTTGTTGTGTGTTTCTGTTTATTTAACTTCCCCAAGATGTGTGTATGCCATCTTTGAATGGTAAATTATTAAAAGCCAAAATGGCCGACGCAGCGGGATGACATTTGCGCACACGTGAGTGGTGACCTTTGCTTGCAAACCATCATCATGCTGCAACAGCCATTTTGGCTTTTTTTCCCCTTCCTGGTGCGTTTCAGAATCTGCAACAAAGCATTATTTTTCTATTTATCAGCAACAAGCACTTGCAAATCCAAAAGGCCAGCTAAAGCTTTTCAAAAGCACCGTCTATTGGTTTTGTCAATGCTTGTTAGATTAGAAGGGGCCTCAGCAGTATCTGAAGGTTCACTGGCATACAGGGAGAGAACATTCTTGGAGGTGAACCAGATTACAAAGGACACTTTGCACTGTATGTTCATTTTGAACCATTGTCTTTCATATCCAAGTGAGGGGAGCGGTGAATGGTGGGGGGAGGGGAATCCCTGCCTAGCAACTGCAATTATAATAGTTTCATGTCAAACGAATTACATTACTGCAAATAAATCTCTGCGAGATGCAGGCGCGGGCTATCAGGCTCCAGTCAGACTTGGCATTACTGCCTTTATATGTTGTACTCCGATTGATTAATGCAGGTAATCAAATTATACGGCCTTCCACTCTGCTCTCGAATTCAAGGCTATAATGTTTTCAATGACAAAGTTCATGGAGTGTTATAAAAGATGCTTCCCTTGCCGTGGCGCCATTTATTGCGGCAGTAAAACACCCTTTTCAATTTAGTAATAAGTGATATAAACCCGCGCATCTTGATTGGCAAGGCCACAGCGCAGTGGTGCGTAGGCGCGCAACTGACGCGTGTAAACAAAATGGAAGACACTTTTTGGGCCACCGCGCTGGAGGGGAGCCAAGTGACCCGTTCTTAGGTTGGACAATCTTCAGCTGGTCAGAGCACTCAGTCTGTGCGCCTGCTGCATGACTCGTATTCGTGTCCTGTCCTCTTGGCCTTCCATCTATCTCAAGTTGATAGAATATTCACTGTTGAGTTGGGTATTGGTGACATCTACTATCTAAAGCCCAATAGGCAATTCAGTGTCTAGCGTCCTGCCCAGCCCCAGGGCCGGCTCTCGGCTCATGGCAGCCCTGGTCAGGGAGCGTAGGTAGGGGGCCCCGGAAGAGGGGGTCCGGGCGGGGGCCCCAAATCCCTGCCAGGGGCCGCCACGCAAATATGTATCCATCCTCAGAGGATTATTATATTAAGGATATATATTGGCGTGGCGACCCCTAGGGTTTGGCGGCCGTGGTCAGGTGCACAGCTTGCACATGCCTAAGGCCGCCCCTGTCAGCCCAGAAGCATGTAAATGACTACGCCGCACGCAAAGCTCTGTAGTGCACTTTATTCTTCAGAGTTCAACCGTTAACTGCATGCACTGCGTCACCAACTTTATTAACCACATCGAGACACACCGACTGATTACGTCATTCTCATACGTAGTCCACCAGGGACCAGAAGGGGTCACGCTATTCATATTCACAAGACACTACACAGTGTGCTATATGTAAATGGAAATGTTTTCTATTTATTGGGCAGGCGACGAGGTGCCGCTTCTGTTCTTCCACATGCTCTGGGGCTAGGGACCCTCTGTTTGTTCCAGAGTGCCTAACATATTCGCAAGATCAGTTTTTCTAGTTTTTCACATTCCGGCAACAAATCTCCCGCACTGCCTTTTCCTCACCTTGGCGGTCTCTTGTGGTGGCCTACTGAGGAATGAACAAAAGTGTGTCTCCCTCCTCGTTAAGGTACAAGACATACCCTATTGTGGCATAAGATGTGACTCGTCGCGGCCTAATATGTACCTTTCTCTTGCCCGGGGCACACGTGTTCCGACACAAGGTGTTCCTTCCTCTGGCACACAGCGTCTGAACGGTGGCCTCATAATGTGCGCTATGTTTCTGGATTAATGGCCTTTGCCTCCAGGGATAAATTGAAAACTCGTCTTTTTCGCCTGCGCCATCCATGCACAGCAGGGAAGGTGGCAGTGCGTGGTCACTTAACAAAATGTCTTCTTGATGACTGCTTCGGTGTTGGGGGACGTGGGTAGGCAGAGGGGGGGATGCAGACGATGAGATGCTTCATTGCCCCTCGAAATAAGTTCTGGTGCTCAGGGCCGCACAGCCCAATGCCTAGCACTAATACCCTCAGCATGTCTCTCCCACGCAAATAACGTCGGGTTTTCCCTGCGGGCACCTACAAGATAGCTTGGTAGATGGAACTCTAACGTTCCCATTCCTTACTGGAAAATAAAAAATTAAAAACTGAGGTTGTGTTGTATTATATGTATGTGTACATACAAATGTATATATAGATAGAGAGAGAGAGAGATAGATAGATAGATGTAGATATATAAATTCTCTTCTAATGTATATTTATTATACTTTGGAATATAATATATCTCAAGTAAGCACTGGCCCGCGGCATCCGTCGGCTCTCTCGATGCCTGGTTCGGTATCTCCTCAGCCCGACTGCACAAGCTACGGGCAAACCACAGAGCGCTTCATCAAGCTGTCTTGGAGTCATTGGAGCTGAGCGGACTCTCCGCTGCCTGGGGCAAGTTCAACCAACGTTAGCAAAACAAGCTTTGGCAAAGCCAATAGGTCTGCTGCTGGCTGCCAGCCTTCGGCTTTGTCAGTCCCTCTTTTGTTTTGATATGTTTTTTGTGAAATGTTATTGTTTGGGGGGGCTACCAGGCCCTCCCAAGTGTAGTAAATAGTGTCTTAGCAGTCCCTAGTACTGAAGGGAACTACTTGGTGTGGATGCTTTCTTTGTGAAAGAGCAGAATGCTATCACTCGCAGTGAAGTTACCAATGGCTGAAGTGCGCTGACCCACTACCCCATATTTAGGGCCAATGGAATGATACATTTCTGCATCTGCTGCTTTTTGCCGCATGATTATGGATTTTCTGCACTTGCCACATAACTCATTGCCTTCTGAATAAGATCAAACGTTACTAAATATGCTACCACATGTGTTTCTGTGTTGTGACAGGCTGCACAGGGACATGTCCACTTTCAGTTGCTGATATATTTATTTAGGTGTTAAATTGGTAAAGTACACATTCACCCATCTGTATCGTGCCACTGATTAACATTGCCACTGATTAACATACATTTATTTTTACCCAACTCAATGGTACTCATTTTATCAACCTCAGAAGCATGAAAGGCTGAGTGCCCCCGCAGGGATTTGAACCTGTGACCATGCAGTCAAACAATGGCCTCTACAGTGGGTGCATTAGTCCAATAAGCCACCAGACCTCGCTTATATGGATATTAACAAGATGAAACTGTTGCTTATATAGTGTCTACATGTGTTACAAACTTGGGAAGTAATACTGCTTTGAATTGCTCTGCAGTATGCTGCATAATGTGCCTTTGCTGGGTCACCTAATGTAGTGAACCCTGCAAGATAATTTGGACCTCCCCTGCTGCATAATTCCAGTGTCCCTGTGAGTTATGCAGTATGCTGCAGTGGGTTAATGATATGATGTCAGGCCAATGGAGACTGAGGGCTGGAGGGCAGCCCCTACAAATGTATTATGTGCATACTTTTATTAACCCGTTCCCAGCGTCGAACGTTCAGCGCCCAGTGCTGAACGTTCGGAGAACGAATGCTGGCCCGTCGGCCAACGGTCATGCGCAGCACTGGGGAGGTAGCGCTCGTGACGACCGCTGGCCGACGGCAGCAATTAACGGGTTAAAATCAAAATGTACGCCAAATATGCTATTGCAGTGAAAATGAATGTAATTGAGAGTAAATATAGGTCAATTTGAGGTTTTTTTCCCCGGAGTAAAGTAAAATTAGCATCAGAAAAACACTGCGCATAGCCTCACCGATATATGTAAACATGACTTTACACAGGAACCAACTCTCCAATTGGAGGAATTTTCAATGTGTTTTTTTGCCTTTCTGGGCACGTTTGAACACTTGAATCCTGCTTTTTGCTAACTACCTTTTTATTAAAAAGATAGAAACACATATTAAAAAAGTGTCATGTTGTAAACATGGAGGGGGGGGGGTCGTCGCCTCTCGTGAGACATGGGCCCTCCCTACACTCAACAATGTGAATAAACCGCGTATTACACTCTGTTCGTCTTCATCTACTCTGTATGCGGATATTAGGAATTTTTGGGAGGTATCTTAATGGAAAGCTCTGTTGAAAGGTTTTAACCTCCGAGGTAGGTAGCACCAACTCTTAAAGGTGTATATTAATGTATTAATCGTGAAAGGATGTTAATAGGGTCCTCCAATGCCATCATGGGAACCTGGACATAGCCTTTGCCCTCCATTCAGCCACGGCAGGACCAAACCAGTGGCGACTCCTCCACTAAGGCGGAGGAGTGTCGCCCCACTGCTTTCCCACAGTGAAAAAAACTAAAAATAAAATTATGACAATTTGATGTTATTATAATTTTTTTTTTCTGCTGCGGCATCATGGGGGCAGGCGAGGCTGCTCTGCTTTCAGAGCAGGGCAGGGAAGGAGTGGTGAGCACACTGAAGTGTGCATTACGCTTTGACCGCCCGTCTCAGGCAGGACAGTCATGCGCACTCTGCATGTTCTCCACCCAAGCTGCATTACAGCCTGGGTGGAGAACACGCCCAGGCCCCGTGTCCCCATCTGAGCCCCGTAACTACAGCGCTCAGACCAATCACAACACTGCATTGCTGTGAATGCGGAGGTCCTTTGTGAATCAGGCCCTGAGTGTTTTGATTTGTAGCTGTAACTTCACTTTAAATGTGTTTTTAGGTGAACTCCTGTGTTTTATCTCTCTTTAAACATGGGTTGAGGTGTTCTAACCAAAGCTGCCCATAGCTCCACTTTCAGTGTTGTTTCTTTCAATGAATTTACGTATTCATAGCTTCCTTTTCTGTTTGAGGACCGGTAACCCATCCACAGACCCTCCCTTTTTCCAGCGAATGAGATTCAGGTAAGCAGGCGAGGCTTTGGGGACCCCCTGAGAAGCAGGCAGTGGTGGAATTTTTCCAATTAATCAGCGGTCCCCCCTTGACTGACACTAGGCCCCCCCGACAAGTCACATGACCGTTTCCACCATCTTTGTTTGGGATGGGTGTCCTTCCGAAGCCAGAGCATCCTCTCCAAAGATGGCCGAATGGATGGTGGCGGACTGCCCTATGGGGCAATTGGGGCTTTCAGTGACAAGCCGTGGCTTGGTATGACAGGATCATCTGCGTCCATTTATTCTGTTTGATATGTAATGCATAAATGTACATGAGAGCCCTATACAGATAACAACTATTAGCATCGAAAGAAAAGTCATCCTATGTCGGGTAAACCGGACAACTAAACAGCCTGTATGTGTCTGTGTACAACATAAATGTGATGTTAGGTAGCTTATAGCGCACTCTTTATAACATGGAAGGTGTTTGGACACAATGGGGCCAACACTCGGGCAGATGAGAATCAGGAAGACGAGCCCTTGTTTGGGATTGTGCAAAAAGAGACGAGGATATGAACAGATCCAAATTTTACAGGCTTCTGATTTCAGGTTTGGGGACCTCAGACAATGCGGCCCCAGTTGGCCATCACCTTCAGTTGGTCCAATCTGGCCCACACCTGTCTCTGGGGTCTGCTTTTTCTTGGCGTCGCCCCTTGTTCAATGGGATTGTGTCTCTGTTTTCGAGAAATGCATATTGGGTCCTTATGTTACCTTCATTTCTTGCTTGCAAGAACTACTTTCCTCCCAGAGTCATTAGGTCTTCATGTGCTCACCTAGTGCTTGTTAAAAAACCATATATAGCTAGTTAGGTTGGCAAAGTCTTTGCTTTCCTGGTGGCCTGACGGTGCGTGGCGACATTCAAATTTTTCTGCCCACTGCAGCATACAGCCTGAGGCACAGGCCGACTTCACCCATTTGCTGCATTTGCTGTACGTCACGGCATTTAGCTGGTTCACGGAAGGCACTTCCGCGCAGATAGAAGCCCCCTTCAGAGCCAGGGACCACTCTGCGTGATTTTTGAGTCCCCAAAAAATCTTGCTTTTAGCTAATATTTTGATTATATTGGTGAGGGCCTGGCTGCTGTTCCAACAACAAAGTTTTACAAAACCAAGGAGAAAACAAGTTACATGGCCAAACGCCTGGCAGCCATTGTCAGACTTATTGGCTATGCCAATGCTTCTTTGATTTCATTGCCGCCAACCGCCTGAGAGCACCAGGGTTAAGGTTAGACAGGGTACGCACGCCAAGATGACAAATTAAAAAGGCTATTTTTTATGTACAAAATTGTCCCTTTATGGGGAGGGTCGTGTGGAGTCTGTAAAGTGGGGGTCCTGGGAAATTGCCGACTTTGTCCATGGCTAAAAATGGCTCTGGTATTAGAACGCGCTGTAACGGGCCAAACCATTGCACCAGACTGGAGGGGTTCTACCAGAAGACATAGCATCACCTTCAATGAGGAAGGGGACGCTGAAAAATTCTGGTTGTTTTGCCGTTCATAAAAGTGACATTAGCGCTCTTTTCCCTTTCTTGTGAATGTTCCTCTGAAAGTGGGGTGACACGTGCGCCCGGTGTACCTGCGGCCTCCCCTCCCCCTTCTCGTCCAATCCTCTCGACAGGTGCGCGTTCCCTGTCTGACACCGTTTGCACTTTGCTCTCATCACCTCTCTCCAGGGGACTGTCCCGGCGTGAACCTCCGTGAGAGGAAACAGTTCACAAAGTGAAACGTGGGGCGTGTCGGGGTGATGAAGACGGGGGTTAGTGTTCAATTAGAGACCTGTTTTGCCAACATTCCTGGAGGAATTAAAAGGCAGTTGTCCCAAAGCTGGGTGTAATCCCTTTACAAGCCCCGCTGAAGGGCGCACAATGGCTGTTTACAGATGTGCTCACGCGCAGGCGGCGCGAAGGGGCCTTTGGAAAGGCCAGGTAATTGAGGAAGGCCCTTTCAGTAGCGCCCCAGAGCTGTTAGCGGGCCCCATTCTGCGCATTTCTCCAGCCCTCTGTTTTGACAGGCTCTTTGTCCAATAGACAACAGCTGCGTGGGAGGCAAAGCCTTCGGGACTTTCTCTGTTTTTTTGGGGTTTTTGTTACTTAGGGCTTGGTGTCTTCTTACCACTAACATTCCTTGGGGCGATGTTTGGGTAAAAAAAAACACATAAACGTCCCTGTGTGGTTTCCCGCCTCGAGTTTGCTTGTTCTGCAGAAACACCTCCTCCTGCGCATCCCCCAAAAGGATCTTTTGTTGAAAGTCCTCTCAAAGAAAAAACCTGGGGTCAATAGGAAGTTTCGGTCCATTCCTCCGGGGCACGTTTAGGGCGCCTCGCGACGCAACATTAACCCCGCGCCAGCCTTTGTCTCGAGGTCGTGGCCTTTTGTGGTGTAAAAAGAAGACGTGCTCCTATGGTTAATTTATCCACTGTGAGGAACTAGAAGGTTTAGCTGTAATCCCAGCCTCGCTTCTCCAAATTGTGTGATCTTGGAGGTTTGCTTCACCTTTCAAAGCTCCAGTTCCTTCATTAGGCAAAAAGTGGGACATTACAGAGTTTTTTTAAGGATTTTTGTTGATTTCCTTTCAGCACTTTTCACTTGACCCAAGTCATGCTGCAAGCGGTGCTTTTCCAGCACTTTCACACTTACAGGGTGACGATTCAGTGTTCCTACATGAACAGGCCATCTTTGATTGGGTGGGCACTTTTGACGCCATGGCAAAGTCTAACAACAGATTTCAGAGCACTCAAGATCGATATATCTGTTGATATCTGCTTGTGCCATGTCCTGGCTAAATCTAGTAGCCAAGCGGCTACCAGGATAGGAAGTGATTTGACACACCTGAGCATTACTCTTATTGCAGGGGCTGTTTCCTCAAAAATATTGTGACATAAACCTAAAAAAATAAAAACAATTAAACATTTTTGACTGTAAACGTTTGCTTCCCAGTCTTTTACAACAGGATATGTTTAATCGTAAAGTGCAATTGGAATTAAAATATTGGTAAATGCAAGGTTTTGTTCTACTCCACCTCTGAGAAACAAAATGGCTGCCCGAGCAAATGGGCAGCCATTTTGAGTCCTTTCAGATTATGGCTAACACGCCTCTATTTCGGAGCAAACTTTAAAATGGAAGAATAACAAAAAAAATTGAAGGTTCAGACAGTGGTGCTGTGAAATAGTTAGGGGCAAATGTTCTATGTGAACCCCATGCAAACATACAACCTATTACCTCAATCCCCTAAAGTCATAATTGTGCTCACGCTAAGGGCACACTCAAGACACATTGCCACATCCTTATACAAGCAGTCATGATGGGGCATTTGGTGCTGTAGGTCTGTGGATAATTACCAGTGCCTTTTTTTTCTGGTATTTTATTTGAAATTGTCCACATTTGTTCAGTTCCCCAGAGAATATGGCTCAGCGTTGCCCAGCGGTTTGTATTCACGCCACCGTCCAACAGATTCATTTTTTTCTTTGCCTCGGCACTAAAAAATGAATGATGATGAGGGCAAGTGGCGTTGTTAGGGACTGCGCAGACGCTTGTTAGGTTGTCCGGGAGCGTAATGCGCCGATCGATAATACACCTTTCACTGATGCTAATGGGAGTGCCTCTTTTGAAAGCCTCGCTGCTGTGGCCGCCATGAAAGCTGTGTCATAAGTTGTCCGAGAGCCAAGGAGCAGAGGGCCTTGAAGTGTGCACTGTTCATCTTTCCTAGTTTTAATATAATTTTGGAGTTGGGTTTTATGTGCAGTTTTTGGGCCCAAACTTTATAAAGCAAGCTATGCGGGTGGTCACGGCCAATCAGAGTGCTCGGTTCATGAAGCTCTTAGCATCCGCATCCTAAATAATCCGTGATGGTGTGAGTGGCGCTTTTAGAGCCACAATAGTGGCCCACTTTAGCCCTGTGAATGGTAAAATACAAGTTTGCCTGTTTTGTTCTTTGCTGTTGCCTGTTACAAAGTTGCACAGAATATAAATAGATCTGTGCTCACCTCTTTGACCCTCTGTCGTGCTCATTACAGTTCAGATTCTTTGTTTCCAGTTTGCCAGGATAGCATACTTCTGCAGTAGCCTCTTTCCAGGCATGTCCTCCTGTGCTCTGAACACAGCATAGCCTGGGAGGTTCCAGGCACTTCTCCAGTTACTCTGAGTGCAGTGCAGCATGGGAGGGCGAAAGATATTTCCAGATTTGATCGGGGCGTTATGTACAGCTGGGGCCGTATTATACAAGTGCCCCGGGGGCGTAAAGGGCGTGTGTTCCCGCTTTGCGTGCCCCCGGGGCACTTTGGTATTACAGAAGAGGCCGAAGACACTTGTGTGGCCACTTCTGTAACACCGATCGTGCTGGCGCACATAAAGCACCAGCGCTATCATCAGAGGGCTTTCCCTCATTTGAAGGGGGCGTGGCCCATGCAAATGAGGTAATCCCTTTACCTCTGCGCCCGCACCGTATTGCATATGGGGGCGCAGAGGAGAAGACGTTCTCAGCAGGTGCACAGTCAGTGCCCCCCTGATTGCAGCCCTCTGGTGGGGGTTGGCGGCCAACTGGACACCAACCAGCGGGACTTCGCACACTGGGTCATGCCGCCCAAGTGGTCCACGAGTTATTACCAATGGGTGAACTCCCTCTACATTCTAATAAGCTCCTGTCCATTGCATATACTAGGTATAATAGAAGCCTCAGACTAGCCCCGACCTTGACGCCGTGCACACCAGAAATGCGTATTAGCTCCTTGCACCCTTTCAGGGAACTCCTTCTGAGGGAGGGGATAGAACTCGGGGAGTCAGTGGTGGTAGATCCCCTGGGCGCCCTGTTCCAAAATGCTAGCCTTGTGCCATTTGAGCACCTCTCCATGGATTATGCCCTATCATTGTGCCATTCGAGCCCCTCTCCATGGAATATTCTCTACCATTGTGCCATTCGAGACCATCTCCATGGATTATGCCCTACCCATGTGACATTTGAGCACCTTTCCACGGATTAAGCCCTACCCTTGTGCCATTCGAGCACCTCTACACAGATTATGCCCTACCCTTGTGCCATTCGAGCATCTCTCCACGGACTATGCCCTACCCTTGTGCCATTCGAACACATCTCCACGGATTATCCCCTACCCTTGTGCACCTCTTCATGGATTATGCCCTACCCTTGTGCCATTCGAGCACATCTCCATGGATTATGCCCTATCCTTGTGCCATTCGAGCACCTCTCCATGGATTATGCCCTACCCTTGTGCCATTCGAGCACATCTCCATGGATTATGCCCTATCCTTGTGCCATTCGAGCACCTCTCCATGGATTATGCCCTACCCTTGTGCCATTCGTGCACCTCTTCATGGATTATGCCCTACCCGTGTGCCATTCGAGCACCTCTCCGTGGATTATTCCCTACCCTTGTGCCATTCGAGCACCTCTCCATGGATTATGCCCTACCCTTGTGCCATTCGAGCCCCTCTCCATGGATTATGCCCTACCCGTGTGCCATTCGAGCACTTCTCCGTGGATTATTCCCTACCCTTGTGCCATTCGAGCACCTCTCCATGGATTATGCCCTACCCTTTGTGCCATTCGAGCACCTCTCCATGGATTATGCCCTACCTGTGGGTCATTTCTTAGCTCATCGAACTCTTCTTGCCAAACTGCAGCGGAATTGGCAGATCATGGACACAGAACCCGTCATACACTCCCTAATACATGCGATTCATGTGATGGGCAGTGAATGGCGCCACATCACGTGGTTCACGTGATGGTTTCTACACCACAAATCCTGTTTTAATCCACTAGACAACACTTAGAACACTAGACATACAGAGAGAGAGTGGACAGGGCCCTTGTGTATACGTTTAAAGTTTCTTACAACATGAAAATCCAATATATCCATTGCAACATCTTAAACAGAGCGTACCTCACTCCTGCACACATGTATCGAATATTTGGCAGTGTATCAACGTGCCCTTGATGTGCCTCCCAAGATGCGGACATGTAGCATATGTTCTGGACTTGTCCAGAAGTGCAATCTCTGTAGAAGGTGGTCACGGATGCCCTGCCGACCATCCCAGGGAGGTAGGACTTGGGCATTATGGAGGGGGGTCTGCTGGGGTTATATAGGCGTAAAAAGGCAGAAGGTGCCATTAATCGATTTATAGACCTACCCTACCCATAGCTAGGAGAGCCATTGCCATGGAGTGGGAGGATACGCACCTGCCCGGTTTACCCTATTGGGTTGCGGCAATGCTGAAGTGGGGCCAGGCCTGATAGATGGCGCTCCGTAGAGAGGAGGTTAGAGGCACGTGGAAGGTCTCCATCACTCTAGAGTGGGATACGTTTCTAGATGAGCCGCTGGTGCGCGTTGAAGAGTTTAGGGATGACGTGTTGGATGGGGGATCGTGACCGCCTAACACATACCACACCTAGCAGCAATAGTCGCCTAGTAGTCCCTTCCTCCTCCCCCTTTCATTGTTCCTAAGCTCATAACCCGCCTCAACGAACCTTGGTTCGTAAGCAATGCCGGACCGTGTACCGTTATAGTGGAGGGGCTATACGTCCTTTCCTAACAACACGATTAAAGCTGGATCCCATGGCTATTATCAACCAGTGCCGAGCAGACGATATGTCGCATGTGCAGCGATCTTGAAGGTTTGTAATGGTTATGACCTGTCAGTTGACCATGTTTCATGCGTTTTGTTGATTATGCAAAGATGACCCAATGCCTCCTGTCTTAATATCCACCATTGTCTGTAGTATATTGACCCACTGGGAACATGTCATCTGTTGTGGATTCCATTATCATGCTGTAATGATTTTAGAACTGACTATGATAATTTAAAAATAAATAAAATTGGTTTAACAAAAATAAAATGTGGACTTGGTTCACTCCTGAACGTTTGGGGTGGGTATCTGCCCTGCTAGGGCTCCCGGTGGGTGCCCACCAGCATCAGGTAATGCTACCAGAAGGCTGGGAGTGGGGATGCTTGCATGGTGGTTGCTGTTGGACGGGCTGTCTCTTGAGAGCTGGGGTGGGCGTCTGTCTACCATGGGGTCTTCAATGAGCTGGAGTGAGCTTCTTATGGACCTCGCTTGGCTCCAGCCATCCTGGGGTGGAATAGCGGGGAGATTGTAGGAGTCCTGCATGGCTAGGGTGGGCTCTCTGTAGCCTTTTTGTCCTGCCAGCCTGGGTTGGGTGATACCAGTCAGGGTTTGGCTCCTGATTGGCATCTTGTCAGAAGGTGCCATCGACCTCGCCCTTGATAGACCCTACAAGCCTTGTAGGTGGCACTGGGAGGTGGGCGCCCTTGCACAGCATGTGAGTCTGGGGCACAGCGTGTGTCTGGCACAGTCTCACTTCCATGTTCTAGAGATGAAAGACTGGCTTGTGCAAGTGATTGTCAGACTGTGGCCCATCCACTTCCAGAGTTCAATACAAGATAAATAGATAATTTACTGTGTTTTGGCGCCCAAACACAAGAAACAAATGTAAAATACTCATAAGTAAAAATAAAATGTAATTAATCAATAAATGTTGTGCACTGTTTCACAAAATGTCTGTTTTCTTTTTTTATCTGCAGTGCGACAGCGAAGGTGACATCGAAGAAAAGGTAAGGCTGATCCCTCTGCTGTTCTTATCTACCTCTTGCACGTGGTACCCTCTGTTGTGACGTCAGCACTTCGAAAATTCAGTACATTGTATGAAATCACGTCATTGTGTGGACCAGAGCCCATCACTCGGCAATTTGTCTCTGTGCATGTGAAGTTGATGCAAAGCTGGCGGGGGGGGGGGGGGGCACTCTTTTTGGGGGTGGCGGAGGTGAGCAAATCATCTGTCAACTAGAACTCCCCTCCACCCCCGATAACAAGTCGCCTGTCGAACCCCCCCTCCCCACCCCCTCCCCCCCACCCCCGGAATAATTCATCTGTTGACTGCCCCAGCCCCCGCTCCTACCTCCTACCTGCGAAGGGCGGCAAAGTCAGGGATCGCCCTGAGCGGTAATAGGTGCGAAATGGGACGAAACTTTCTCAATGAGGATAGGGGCTACTACTTGATTTCTAGAAAGGAGGAACGAAACACTGTATCAATGGGGATCAGGGGCTTCAGCGTTAATTCTGGAATGGAGGGAGGAAACACTGTATCAATGGGGAACAGGGGCTACGGTGTTAGTTCTGGAAAAGAGGGACAAAACACTGTATCAGTGGGGAACAGGGACTTCAGCGTTAGTTCTGGAATGGAGGGAGGAAACACTGTATCGATGGGGAACAGGGACTTCAGCGTTAATTCTGGAATGGAGGGAGGAAACACTGTATCAATGGGTAACAGGGGCTTCAGCGTTAGTTCTTGTATAGAGGGACGAAACACCGTATCAATGGGGAACAGGGGCTTCAGCGTTAATTCTGGAAAGAAGGGACGAAACACTGTATCAATGGGGAACAGGGGCTACAGTGTTAGTTCTGGAAATAAGGGACGAAACACTGTATCAATGGGGAACAGCGTCTTCAGCGTTAGTTCTGGAAAGAAGGGACGAAACACAGTATCAATGGGGAACAGCGTCTTCAGCGTTAGTTCTGGAAAGAAGGGACGAAACACTGTATCAATGGGGAACAGCGTCTTCAGCGTTAGTTCTGGAAAGAAGGGACGAAACACAGTATCAATGGGGAACAGCGTCTTCAGCGTTAGTTCTGGAAAGAAGGGACGTAACACCGTATCAATGGGGAACAGGGGCTACAGTGTTAGTTCTGGAAAAGAGGGACGAAACACTGTATCAATGGGGAACAGGGACTTCAGCGTTAATTCTGGAAAGGAGGGACGAAACACTGTATCAGTGGGGAACAGGGACTTCAGCGTTAATTCTGGAATGGAGGGAGGAAACACTGTATCAATGGGTAACAGGGGCTTCAGCGTTAGTTCTTGTATAGAGGGACGAAACACCGTATCAATGGGGAACAGGGGCTTCAGCGTTAATTCTGGAAAGAAGGGACGAAACACTGTATCAATGGGGAACAGCGTCTTCAGCGTTAGTTCTGGAAAGAAGGGACGAAACACTGTATCAATGGGGAACAGCGTCTTCAGCGTTAGTTCTGGAAAGAAGGGACGAAACACTGTATCAATGGGGAACAGGGGCTACAGTGTTAGTTCTGGAAAAGAGGGACGAAACACTGTATCAATGGGGAACAGGGACTTCAGCGTTAATTCTGGAAAGGAGGGAGGAAACACTGTATCAATGGGTAACAGGGGCTTCAGCGTTAGTTCTGGAAAGAAGGGACGAAACACCGTATCAATGGGGAACAGGGGCTACAGCGTTAGTTCTGGAAAGGAGGGACGAAACACTGTATCAATGGGGAACAGCGTCTTCAGCGTTAGTTCTGGAAAGAAGGGACGAAACACCGTATCAATGGGGAACAGGGGCTACAGTGTTAGTTCTGGAAAAGAGGGACGAAACACTGTATCAATGGGGAACAGGGACTTCAGCGTTAATTCTGGAAAGGAGGGAGGAAACACTGTATCAATGGGGATCAGGGGCTTCAGCGTTAGTTCTTGTATAGAGGGACGAAACACCGTATCAATGGGGAACAGGGGCTACAGTGTTAGTTCTGGAAAAGAGGGACGAAACACTGTATCAATGGGGAACAGGGACTTCAGCGTTAATTCTGGAAAGGAGGGACGAAACACTGTATCAATGGGGAACAGGGGCTTCAGCGTTAGTTCTGGAAAAGAGGGATGAAACACTGTATCAATGGGGAACAGGGACTTCAGCGTTAATTCTGGAAAGGAGGGACGAAACACTGTATCAATGGGGAACAGGGGCTTCAGCGTTAGTTCTGGAAAAGAGGGACGAAACACTGTATCAATGGGGAACAGGGACTTCAGCGTTAATTCTGGAAAGGAGGGACGAAACACTGTATCAATGGGGAACAGGGGCTTCAGCGTTAGTTCTGGAAAAGAGGGACGAAACACTGTATCAATGGGGAACAGGGGCTTCAGCGTTAGTTCTGGAAAAGAGGGACGAAACACTGTATCAATGGGGAACAGGGACTTCAGCGTTAATTCTGGAAAGGAGGGACGAAACACTGTATCAGTGGGGATCAGGGGCTTCAGCATTAGTTCTGGAAAGGAGGGACGAAACACTGTATCAGTGGGGATCAGGGACTTCAGCGTTAATTCTGGAATGGAGGGAGGAAACACTGTATCAATGGGTAACAGGGGCTACAGCATTAGTTCTGGAAAGGAGGGACGAAACACTGTATCAGTGGGGAAAAGGGACTTCAGCGTTAGTTCTGGAAAAGAGGGACGAAACACTGTATCAGTGGGGATCAGGGGCTTCAGCATTAGTTCTGGAAAGGAGGGACGAAACACTGGATCAGTGGGGAACAGGGACTTCAGCGTTAATTCTGGAATGGAGGGAGGAAACACTGTATCAATGGGGAACAGGGACTTCAGCGTTAATTCTGGAATGGAGGGAGGAAACACTGTATCAATGGGTAACAGGGGCTTCAGCGTTAGTTCTTGTATAGAGGGACGAAACACCGTATCAATGGGGAACAGGGGCTACAGTGTTAGTTCTGGAAAAGAGGGACGAAACACTGTATCAGTGGGGAACAGGGACTTCAGCGTTAATTCTGGAATGGAGGGAGGAAACACTGTATCAATGGGTAACAGGGGCTTCAGCGTTAGTTCTTGTATAGAGGGACGAAACACCGTATCAATGGGGAACAGGGGCTACAGTGTTAGTTCTGGAAAAGAGGGACGAAACACTGTATCAATGGGGAACAGGGACTTCAGCGTTAGTTCTGGAAAAGAGGGACGAAACACTGTATCAATGGGGAACAGGGACTTCAGCGTTAATTCTGGAATGGAGGGAGGAAACACTGTATCAATGGGTAACAGGGGCTTCAGCGTTAGTTCTGGAAAGAAGGGACGAAGCGCCTTGAGACCCTTCCGGGTGAGTAGCGCGCTATACAAATGCCCATGATTGATTGATTGATTGATTGATTGACGAAACACCGTTTCAATGGCGAACAGGGGCTACAGTGATAGTTCTGGAAAGAAGGGACGAAACACTGTATCAGTGGGGATCAGGGGCTTCAGAGTTAGTTCTTGTATGGAGGGACGAAACACCGTTTCAATGGGGAACAGGGGCTACAGTGATAGTTCTGGAAAGAAGGGACGAAACACTGTATCAGTGGGGATCAGGGGCTTCAGAGTTAGTTCTTGTATGGAGGGACGAAACACCGTATCAATGGGGAACAGGGGCTACAGCGTTAGTTCTGGAAAGGAGGGACGAAACACTGTATCGATGGGGAACAGGGACTTCAGCGTTAATTCTGGAATGGAGGGAGGAAACACTGTATCAATGGGTAACAGGGGCTACAGTGTTAGTTCTGAAAAAGAGGGACGAAACACCGTATCAATGGGGAACAAGGGCTTCAGTGTTAGTTCTGGAAAGTAGAGAGGAAACACCGTATCCGTGGGGATCAGGGCGTTAGTTCTGGAAAGGAGGGACGAAACACTGTATCAATGGGGAACAGGGGCTTCAGCGTTAGTTCTGTAAAAGAGGGATGAAACACTGTATCAATGGGGAACAGGGACTTCAGCGTTAATTCTGGAAAGGAGGGACGAAACACTGTATCAATGGGGAACAGGGGCTTCAGCGTTAGTTCTGGAATGGAGGGAGGAAACACTGTATCAATGGGTAACAGGGGCTTCAGCATTAGTTCTGGAAAGGAGGGACGAAACACTGTATCAGTGGGGATCAGGGACTTCAGCGTTAATTCTGGAATGGAGGGAGGAAACACTGTATCAATGGGTAACAGGGGCTACAGCATTAGTTCTGGAAAGGAGGGACGAAACACTGTATCAGTGGGGAAAAGGGACTTCAGCGTTAGTTCTGGAAAAGAGGGACGAAACACTGTATCAGTGGGGATCAGGGGCTTCAGCATTAGTTCTGGAAAGGAGGGACGAAACACTGGATCAGTGGGGAACAGGGACTTCAGCGTTAATTCTGGAATGGAGGGAGGAAACACTGTATCAATGGGGAACAGGGACTTCAGCGTTAATTCTGGAATGGAGGGAGGAAACACTGTATCAATGGGGAACAGGGGCTACGGTGTTAGTTCTGGAAAAGAGGGACGAAACACTGTATCAATGGGGAACAGGGACTTCAGAGTTAATTCTGGAATGGTGGGAGGAAACACTGTATCAATGGGTAACAGGGGCTTCAGCGTTAGTTCTTGTATAGAGGGACGAAACACCGTATCAATGGGGAACAGGGGCTACAGTGTTAGTTCTGGAAAAGAGGGACGAAACACTGTATCAGTGGGGAACAGGGACTTCAGCGTTAATTCTGGAATGGAGGGAGGAAACACTGTATCAATGGGTAACAGGGGCTTCAGCGTTAGTTCTTGTATAGAGGGACGAAACACCGTATCAATGGGGAACAGGGGCTACAGTGTTAGTTCTGGAAAAGAGGGACGAAACACTGTATCAATGGGGAACAGGGACTTCAGCGTTAGTTCTGGAAAAGAGGGACGAAACACTGTATCAATGGGGAACAGGGACTTCAGCGTTAATTCTGGAATGGAGGGAGGAAACACTGTATCAATGGGTAACAGGGGCTTCAGCGTTAGTTCTGGAAAGAAGGGACGAAGCGCCTTGAGACCCTTCCGGGTGAGTAGCGCGCTATACAAATGCCCATGATTGATTGATTGATTGATTGACGAAACACCGTTTCAATGGCGAACAGGGGCTACAGTGATAGTTCTGGAAAGAAGGGACGAAACACTGTATCAGTGGGGATCAGGGGCTTCAGAGTTAGTTCTTGTATGGAGGGACGAAACACCGTTTCAATGGGGAACAGGGGCTACAGTGATAGTTCTGGAAAGAAGGGACGAAACACTGTATCAGTGGGGATCAGGGGCTTCAGAGTTAGTTGTTGTATGGAGGGACGAAACACCGTATCAATGGGGAACAGGGGCTACAGCGTTAGTTCTGGAAAGGAGGGACGAAACACTGTATCGATGGGGAACAGGGACTTCAGTGTTAATTCTGGAATGGAGGGAGGAAACACTGTATCAATGGGTAACAGGGGCTACAGTGTTAGTTCTGAAAAAGAGGGACGAAACACCGTATCAATGGGGAACAAGGGCTTCAGTGTTAGTTCTGGAAAGTAGAGAGGAAACACCGTATCCGTGGGGATCAGGGCGTTAGTTCTGGAAAGGAGGGCTGAAACCCTGGATGTACTGGAATCAGGGCCAAAAAGCCAGATCAGGAAATTGAAAGAGCTTCACATTTATTTATCTTACATCTGTTTTCTGTAGCACCATACATGGAATATATGCTATCCACTGATCACACGTGTAGATGTCTTTGCGGCAGTTATATGGTATAAGAGGAGGGTCGCTACGGTAGGCCCCTCGTTCAGCACCTAATGAGGGTTATGCATCCATCGGTCCTGAACGGGTTAGTAACCATGAGGTACGGATGACTGTTGTTTGTTCTTGGTGTCCAAGGCCCTGTGTAGCGGACGACAAGGATTCCACGTCCGACTGGCATTGCTTCTCGTGGTCTCCATTCCGAGCCTTCTGATTGTTTGGGAAGTTCTGTTCTCATAGCTTACCTGAGTAGTAACTACGCTGGTGGTACATTTCATGGCAGGATTTACTGTGCTTCATAATTTAGCGCCAAGGACTCTTCCTTTGCAGTTTTGCATTTCTTCTGGTTAATGGTTTGTGATTTGCCTGCTCAGGGATCCCTTGTCCAAGTGAACCTTATGCTTGTTGCATAAAACTTTTAACTCATCCCGGGTCCATCCAGGAGACAGGGAGAGCTTTTAAGGCAGGGTTAATGCTCTCCTGTTGAGTAACATCCATGCTGCCAAGGTCTGGACCAATTAAAACAAAACCATAAACTTGGATTCCCCACTCGTGTGGACCACATTGCAATACTCCAGCCTTTGCCGTCTCAGGGTAGCTCCACAGAGGGGTTACTTAGGAGCAGTGGTTGTACTAAGCAGAGCAGTGAAGATTGGAAAGTAGCCACTTACACCGCCTACTAGTTTTAATTAAAGGAATGACGTAAAGGGGGAAGTGAGGATAGACATAAATCAAAACTCAAACCTAGATTTCTTAGAATAAGTGTTGTGCGAGTAAATTAACGTAATTTAAATTTCCTATTGCTGGCACCTGAAAAAATGAAATCACTGTTTACTTCCAATTCTTGGCCTGTAAATCTTAAAAGGTTTTGTTTTTTGTTCTGATGTTTCAAGAAAAAGTATAAGCCGAAATCTGTATGGATTGTGTAATTGTTGTGCAAAAGCCCATTCAAGAGACCTGTGTACGCTTCTTATAACATTCTTCTGGCATTTTCTGTGATCAGCTTCTTAAAGAAAATCCAATTTCCTGTCGAAAATCTGTTATGTTGTGAACATAAATAGCCTTCTTTGGGAGGCTTTCTTTTTCCTTTTGAAGTAAGGACATTTTCATTTTGTAGCATAGGCGTGTGTGTGCACGCAACATGTGTCTGCACAGGGTGAAATTTATAAGCAAGAATCCATCCCACATAAATTGTGCAATGCTCCATCGTGCAGACTTCAGACAACAGGCCTGACATTTATTTGGATGGTTAATAAAAAATTTAACAAGAAAAAGGAAAGAGTAGAACGTGTTTCTCGTTGAAAAATCAATTGGCATTTAAAAAAAATATGGTTTTCGGTATTGTAGCAGCCTCGGGGCGTTCACATGTCACTGTAAAATAATAAAATGTCGTCTGCACTGACTGTTGATAAAATAGCGATGGAGTGTTTTTATTTTTTGCTTTTGGACTTTTTATTTTTCTCTGAAGGCTGTAGAGAGGCATGTCTGTGTTTTGGAGGAGGGCTTTTTCATACAGTAAAAGAACTAGGGTTGCGTGGTCAACAGGATTTCGGAAGCCTGTGGTCCCTCCCAAAGGCCCGTGGCATCTTAAAAAGAGAGGAGGGGCGACTGAAAAAGTAATATTCAATTTTTACGTCTGGCCCGACAGAACCGCTGTCTGCGTGGCCTATTGTTACAAATTGTTTAAAGTAGACATGGGCTGGGGCTTTGGCAGCTCCCATAGAAGTATTTTTCTATCATTCATTCTATTGGCTGTTTGAAGTCTTACTCCACCTGCTAAGGAGTGCTTGCATCACAATGCACTAGGGACTATTTTACATCCCAGGCATACTCTGAATCACTACACACTACATTCTTTATGTCATGGAATCATTGTCTTTACTTTTTTGTTGTTTTTTCCCTCAACAGCAGAATTTTGTTATGTTTCGAACCAGATTAAAAATGCCAAGCAGGTCTATTTGCTTTGAATAATAATTCATATATTTGCAACGGGTAGATTAAGTCACCCCATGATTGAATAAAAGCCCTGTCATGTCACATAGGTTTGCGGCCTGTGCTGTCACCCCTCAACTTTTCGGCTTTGCTTGGTTTTAAACCTGATGCGAGAGAGAGTAGGCCATACATATACCAGTATTCGTATAATTTGTTTCACAACCTTCTGAGATAAAGATAAGGCACTTTTTCAGGAAAGACCTACCTACCTCTCGCTTGTACCACCTGGCTTATATCCAGCAACTTGTATGGCACAGCAGGACCTTCTCTTGAGAGGGCTTTGCCTGCCTAGGACAGCCACACAGTGTAGAAAGAGGTGTCACTGAGTATGTTTCTCAGCTGCAAATTTTGGTCAATTTTACAAAATTTCAATGGCAATGTAAGTTGTTTGCGATGTCTGAGCAGGTGATAAACCATTCCGATACAAAGATCTGTACACTTTAATTGTGCCAGTATTTAAGCTGTGACTGGTAAGGACAGTTTACAGATGTTTAACTTGTTTCTAGAACGTCTACCTCCCTTCTGTAGCAAGTCAAAAAACCATGAGTGTTGCGTCCCAAGACCTTGGCTACAACCTGGCTCTTTGTTTATAAGAGTAAGTAACAGTGTTAGTGAGTGAAACGATGGTGCATGTACTAAACTCTTCAGAGGCCCACCATCAAACCAGATGTGCTTCTTTGCAGTGAGATGCACCCAGAGTGTTAACATCAAACTCCAATAGGAACAGTGGTAAGTCAAGTTTCCAAGAAGTCATTGGGTCTGACCCTCAAGTGCATCCTTTAGGCAGACAGATGTTGACCTTATGAGGCCTGCTACAGCTAGAGCTTAGACATCCACTGTGTGTACACAAGGTACACCCCTCCCCGACTGACCAAGTCTGTGATAAACCAAACCCATCTCATGCCAGGTTCTTTGACTCCCACGTTCAAGGTTGTTGGTCAACAACGCATACTTCTCATTTATCGGAGGCTTGATCATCGGAGAAGTTGGCACCTGGCTCCACACTGAGACGCCAGCGATGGGGAGGTGGGCACTGTGGTTCAGTCAGGACTACTGTGGAGAAGTGTGGCTCAATGGTTAGAGCGGCAGACCCTGATGCAGTAGTCTGGCCGGGACCAGGGTTCAATTCCTGCCTCTGCGGGTCTTGGGCTCAATTTCCTCGGACCTGATAATTCTCGCCTTGGTGCCTATTCTAATCATTGGTCCCACTCTGCAACTCTGGGCAATAGCTTGCTTAATCTCCACAACGGCCCCAACAGCGCCGGGATGCCTGGCCTCACCTTGGGGGGCCCAGGAGTGGGCACTTCACATGGAAAGGCCAGGATGGGTTCCAGAGCGGTATGTGTACAACGCCGTGATACCCCTTGGGGTGATTGTGCGCTATATAAGCACTACAACATTTAGTGGCAGTGCCAAGGGCTCAACAAGGTTAGCAAGCCAAACCTATGTACCCTAGCATTGTGTCTGCCAGCTGTGCCCTCACGCTCCAGGAAGAGTTATGGAGCAGCAGACGGGCAAGGGGGGGACACATGGGTAGACCATAGAGAACTGGAAATTTAGAAGGTGTAGTTCATGCGGGTGGATGGGACCTTTTCTGTTTTTGTGATCTAACTGGAGTCCCTCCCCTCAATGTAAGACACCCCCCCGTCTTTGTGGGCAGGCAACCATTCATAAAGGTTGTCCCCTGTGTACTATATGGATGTAAGCACTATTCCTCTCTCTCTCTCTGGGTTTGACGGTACCCCTTGGCATAATCGCCCGCCCTTGTCGTCTGCGAGCTTGCGAGCCGGGGAGGGTTAAACCAAGCAGCTCGCGGAGAACTAAAGGCAGTGGTTTACACAACTGCTTTAAAAGATCTGCCCATCAAAGCTCAGATCAAGTTGTAAGTGACATGTCGTTTTATTATTCTGCAGTGCCGCTAATGATTGTTTAAATTACACCGCCCGGCCTGGCGGGCTGCGTTAGAGCTGAGGCTGACGTCTGTTAGATGAGGTTTGGCTTCACCTTGTAGTGGAGAAATTGAAATCTGAACGCCATTGATTAGGTCTCAGAATGCGGGACCTGAGACTCCCGCCGGCGGGAACTGGAGCGGCCATGACAGGTGAATGCGCGGCCTCGCGCAGCAAAGCACTTGTGGGCATCGTGGCCCCTCAGGCTCACAAACGAGTTTTAATAACATTACTTAATCCTACTTATTACCTCAGACTGCTTGCACTTGGGTCTAAGTGTTACGTAAATCCAGTAATGAAGACATTTCCTATGAAGACGAGCAATGGAAGCGTTTTCAGACTCTGAGTGTCTAAACCATTGTATCTGTTGTCCCTTCTCTCTTTCTACATCCCTAGCACCAATTATTGCAGCTGGTTAATGAAGAACATTGTTGACTGCTTAGAGTTTTACATATGGGGCCAAAATTACTCTTGATTTCCTATTAAAGGAGCCCTCCTGCCCCCATTGCACTACTCTGGGAATGGAACAGACTCTTTCATTGATGACTCCCAGATATAGGAAACGAGGTGGCGGGTTAAGAGACAAAGATATGCATTAATACGAGTATATGTCCCCTGTGGTATATAACTCTAGAGGAAAGCAAAATTATAGCAATGCATTACTGAGAACCCACATAATTGAAAACCCATGTAGTGTTGAAATAAAGTATTAAAAATACAGCTGGCAGAAAAAACCCGAGAACAGTTAAACAAAAAAAGTAATTATTAATTCGCTCATAAAAACGGTGCTTCAAAAATAAATGTGGTTTGCATTGTGAATTCCAATCATAGAACATAGTATTACAATTTGAGAAAGAAAATAGTATGAAACCATGGATTGAGAAAGGTTTCATTAAAGAAAGATTACAAAAGAAATGAGGATACAGAAGGCGGGTAAAAGGAGGCGCATGGGAAAAGTTGGAATATAAGCCAATTTTAAAATGGGTGAAAGGAGAAGTTAGAGGAGTCCCTCTAAACCCCCCCCCCCCCCTTCAAAAAAAAGAAAAAAAACATGTCAGGGGACTGGAGCACGAGTGAGGTAAAATGAAAGTGGGAGGGAACTTTGCATCTGGAATGAAAATTTGTGAGGTTGCATTCAGAATAGGGCTGGGCGGAATTTGCGTAATCCCGTTACGCAAATCTCTGCGAAAAGTAAAAAATCTCAGCGAACACGCAGAAATTCTGCGAACGCGCGGAATTGCTTGTTTGCAATACTTTTTTGCTGTTAGCAATCGCTGCTTGCATGCTCAGGGGGAAAAATCTTGCGAACACGCATTTTCAGAACGCAAACAAGCAATACATTTCGCGAAGTCGCGGAAACACTGAATTTTGGGCAATTTCGCGTTCTCCGCGGAACGCGAAATTCCCCAAATTCCACGAACGGAATTTGCCACCCAGGCCTAATTCAGAACAGCAATTAAAAAACATTAAGCATCACTTAATGGTGGGGAGGGAAGCAGAGTGAAAAAAGCAGATCTTTGCATACTTAATAGAAACAATAACACGGAGAGTCCATTTTGGAGATTAAAGGCTTTCACACCTTTAAAAGGTGTGCAAAAGGCAATTTTGAAAAGAAAATATGGATTGGTTTCTTCAAACTGTAGATGCTGTGTTTCTTGAGAATTTGAACTGTTTATGTGAAATGGTTTCTTAGAACTGGTATTCTATGAAATAGTTTTCCCACAAAGTCACATACAACCAATGTGTGCTCGTGGTATGGCAGACACAACTGAGGCCGGAAGTCCAGGAGATGAATAAACAACATATCATAATGGACAAATGTTATCTTTCTTTTAAGGCCCATGTTTCCTCTGTAGTGAAATCACGTTTTTG
This sequence comes from Lissotriton vulgaris, assembly GCF_964263255.1. NCBI lineage: Eukaryota > Metazoa > Chordata > Amphibia > Caudata > Salamandridae > Lissotriton > Lissotriton vulgaris. The sequence goes on from NC_141699.1 coordinate 84,044,391, forward strand.
GGTATTGAAAATGCTGAATTCGTTCTTGCCCTTTCTCCCATGGAATCACAGAATATAGTTGTCTAGGCACTGATTTTTTCCAGGTTGGACTATTACAATGTTTTGTATCTAAGTTCACCAGACTACTTAATTAAGCACTTGCAAATTGTGTAGAACACTACTACCCCTCTTCTGTTTAAGATCACCAGGCGGACCTCCGAGTCCCTGTACCTACAAAAGTTTCATTGGCTTGGGGTTGGCAAGAAAATTGTTATCAAGGCTCTAGTGTTGAGCTTACCAGGCCCTCCATGGAGAGGGGCCCAATTATCTCACTGCTAGGATTTTGCACTACTATCCTTCCATGGTTTTGCACTTGCGGATGCACGTTGATAGTGGTTTCACGTTTTAAGAGACGGAGGATCTTCCTTCGCTGTCCATGTCGCCTCGATTTAGAATTAGCTACCATTCCATCTTATAAATACTTTCCTAAGCTGCTAAAAATCTGTTTGTTTAGCCTATAACTCTGTGTCCCTGAACTGTATGTGCCTTAGCGCGGGGACACTATCCGAGTAGCCGAGCACTTTACGAATGTGGTCACTCATTCATTCAATAAAGATGTGTGGCTGTCTCTTGGGTTTGGGGCAGCCATACCCCCTCCTACCCCATCTGTTCTCATCACTTATCTCGGGGACGCACCTTTTGACACCTTTGGGGGCTCTGAGGATCTCAGAGGACTTTAATTTGGTGAGATCCCCATATCATAGCACCCGGTACGCGCTTGTTGACTCAGAAAGGTTTGAGCGGAAGTAGCAGCAAGGTTCAATGATGTGAAGAGGGCTTTATTTTAATTTTTTTATTCATGGAGTTTTATATAGTGCTGACCTGAGTATCGGAGTATGGGTATCGGAGCGCTTTACAACATTGTTTCATGATAGTTTAACATATTAGAACAGTCTTGAACATAGAGTTCGGCAGTCCAAGAGTGCTGAGGCTTCCAGAGGTAGTGGTAGAGTCCTGAGGTAGCCTTGTTGAATGCTAAATTGAGGTAGACCGAAGATCTTAAGGCAGCTTAATATTATGCACATTAGTCTTGAGGCAGGCTGAGGAGGATGTGAGCAGTGTATTGTCAGAGAGCATTGTTGAATACAACCAGGTGCAGGGGTGCTCAGGCCTCTGCGTTGAATTAACACCAGATATCCGCCCCGGTTTCTTATATCGCGGTTGGCAGCCCATGAGAAGCCGCAGCTTCAGACCTGGACTCGGTCCCTCAGTAGATCGAACCTCTCTCATAGACCCTGCTGTCAGGCGCCATATTGAAGTCAGGCTCACAGCACTTACTAGAATAGGTTCAGGCAGCCGCTCCGGATGAGTGCTTTGAAGATGGTCCGAAAAGGAAGATTGGGGGAGGTATAAATGTATCTCCATGTATGTAATGTGCAGCCTTGGCCCAGTATGGCACCTTGCAAGAAACAGGATACCAGATCAGATGTGAAAATCTAATTAAAATGTATTCTTGGGAGGAAGTAATTTAGAAAAGGACGTGTGTGTTGTGTGGTTGTGCTATGCAGGCTGTCTGGTGATAAGTAGTCGTGTAAGAGGCACCTGGCAGTGGCGGCAAAGACAGTGAGGACACACTTTGCACTGGTAACGCCTAGCACCTTTGATAAACACAAAGCACCACTGGTAAACACACAGGAGACACAGAACACCTCGGGTAACACACAGGAGACACACGGCACTACCGAAGAACACACAAGTGACCCAGAGCGTCACTAGTAAATACAGAGGAGACACAGAAAACCACAGGTAACACATAGTAGACACACAGCACTACTGGTGAACACCCAAGAGACCCAGAGCCCCACTGGTAAATACACTGGAGACACATAACACCATGGCTAACACACAGTAGACACACAGCACAACCGATGAACACACAAGCGACCCAGAGAACCACTGGTAAATACAGAGGAGACATAGAGCACCACGGGTAACACACAGTAGACACACAGCACTACTGATGAACACACAGGAGACCCAGAGCACCACTGGTAAACACACAGGAAAGATACAGCACCTTTGGTAAATGCACTTGCAACGAGCAACCGCCTATCCGAGAGCGGGCAAACTTGAAACAAGCAACCGCCTATCCGTGAGCGGCCAGCACTTAAAACGTGCAACCGCCTATCCAAGAGCGGCCAGCACTTGAAACGAGCCACCGCCTATCCGAGAACGGCCAGCACTTAAAACGAGCAACCGCCTATCCGAGAGCAAGCAAACTTGGGAATGTACATTACCACTTATATACCCGCAAGAGACTGTGTCCAGTACAGGTAACACACAGAAGGTACTGGTAAAAAAAAGTGCATATCCTGCAAACATGTTAGGGAACACAGCAGCAATGGTAAACACAATGGACACACCATCATAGGACATACATACATACACCACTCCTTCTCCCGAACACAGCAGCCTGCACCACTGGTAAAGACTATGTATACAACCTTTTTTTAACACATGCACCGCCCCCTCATCCCCTCCGAACACGCCAGCCAGCAGCACTGGTAAACACAGTGTACTCACCATCATAGAACACACGCACCGCACTCTCCCTCTCTACACACCAACCAGCAGCACTGGTGAACACAGTGTACTCACCGTCATTGAACACACGCACCGCCCTCTCCCTCTCTACACACCAACCATCAGCACTGGTGAACACAGTGTACTCACCGTCATTGAACACACTTCCCTCTCTCACAACACACCAACCAGCAGCACCGGTAAACACAGCGTACTCACCGTCATTGAACACATGCACCGCCCCCTCCCTCTACACAGCAACCAGCAGCACGGGTAAACACAGCGTACTTACCGTCATTGAACACACGCACCGCACCCTCCTTTACACACCAACCAGCAGCACCGGTAAACACAGCGTACTCACCGTCATTGAACACACGCACTGTCCCCTCCTTATACACACCAACCAGCAGCACCGGTAAGCACAGCGTACTCACCGTCATTGAACACACGCACTGGCCCCTCCTTCTATACGCCAACCAGCAGCACCGGTAAACACAGCGTACTCACCGTCATTGAACACACGCACTGCCCCCTCCTTCTACACACCTACCAGCAGCACTGGTAAACACAGTGTACTCACCGTCATTGAACACATGCACCGCCCCCTCCCTCTCTACACACCAACCAGCGGCACTGGTGAACACAGTGTAGTCACCATCATTGAACACATGCAACGCTCCCTCCCTCTACACACCAACCAGCAGCACTGGTGAACACAGTGTACTGACAGTCATTGAACACATGCACCACCCTCTCCCACAACACATCAACCAGCAGCACTGGTGAACACAGTGTACTCACCATCATTGAACACACACACCGCCCCCTCCTTCTACACACCAACCAGCAGCACCGATAAACACAGCGTACTCACCGTCATTGAACACATGCACTGCCCCCTCCTTCTACACACCAACCAGCAGCACTGGTAAACACAGCGTACTCACCGTCATTGAACACACGCACTGCCCCCACCTTCTACACACAAACCAGCAGCACCGGTAAACACAGCCTACTCACCGTCCTTGAACACACGCACTGCCCCCTCCTTCTACACACCAACCAGCAGCACTGGTGAACACAGCGTACTCACCGTCATTGAACACACGCACTGTCCCCTCCTTATACACACCAACCAGCAGCACCGGTAAACACAGCGTACTCACCGTCATTGAACACACGCACTGGCCCCTCCTTCTATACGCCAACCAGCAGCACCGGTAAACACAGCGTACTCACCGTCATTGAACACACGCACTGCCCCCTCCTTCTACACACCTACCAGCAGCACTGGTAAACACAGTGTACTCACCGTCATTGAACACATGCACCGCCCCCTCCCTCTCTACACACCAACCAGCGGCACTGGTGAACACAGTGTAGTCACCATCATTGAACACATGCAACGCTCCCTCCCTCTACACACCAACCAGCAGCACTGGTGAACACAGTGTACTGACAGTCATTGAACACATGCACCACCCTCTCCCACAACACATCAACCAGCAGCACTGGTGAACACAGTGTACTCACCATCATTGAACACACACACCGCCCCTGCTCCCCCTCCCAATACACTAACCAGCAGCACTGGTAAACACAGCGTACTCACCATCATTGAACATATTCACCACCCTCTCCCTCTACACATCAACCAGCAGCACTGGTGAACACAGCGTACTCACCGTCATTGAACACACGCACTGCCCCCTCCTTCTACACACCAACCAGCAGCACCGATAAACACAGCGTACTCACCGTCATTAAACACATGCACTGCCCCCTCCTTCTACACACCAACCAGCAGCACTGGTAAACACAGCGTACTCACCGTCATTGAACACACGCACTGCCCCCACCTTCTACACACAAACCAGCAGCACCGGTAAACACAGCCTACTCACCGTCCTTGAACACACGCACTGCCCCCTCCTTCTACACACCAACCAGCAGCACTGGTGAACACAGTGTAGTCACCATCATTGAACACACGCAACGCCCCCTCCCTCTACACACCAACCAGCAGCACTGGTAAACACAGCGTACTCACCGTCATTGAACACACGCACTGCCCCCACCTTCTACACACAAACCAGCAGCACCGGTAAACACAGCCTACTCACCGTCCTTGAACACACGCACTGCCCCCTCCTTCTACACACCAACCAGCAGCACTGGTGAACACAGTGTAGTCACCATCATTGAACACACGCAACGCCCCCTCCCTCTACACACCAACCAGCAGCACTGGTGAACACAGTGTACTCACCATCATTGAACACACACACCGCCCCTGTTCCCCCTCCCAATACACTAACCAGCAGCACTGGTAAACACAGCGTACTCACCATCATTGAACATATTCACTGCCCCCTCCCTCTGCACATCAACCAGCAGCACTGGTGAACAAGGTGTGCTCACCATCATTGAACACATCCACCGCTCCCTCCCTCTACACACCAACCAGCAGCCTTGGTGAACACAGTGTACTGACCGTCATTGAACACAGGCAACGCCCCCTCCCTCTACACACCAACCAGAAGCACTGGTGAACACAGTGTACTGACAATCATTGAACACATGCACCACCCTCTCCCACAACACATCAACCAGCAGCACTTGGGAACACAGTGTACTCACCATCAGTGAACACACGCACCGCCCCTGCTCCCCCTCTCAATACACACCAACCAGCAGCACTGGTGAATATAGCCTACTCACCATCATTGAACACACGCACAGCCCCTGCTCCCCCTCCCATTACACTAACCAGCAGCATTGGTAAAAACAGCGTACTCACCATCATTGAACATATTCACTGCCCCCTCCCTCTACACATCAACCAGCAGCACTGGTGAACACAGTGTGATCACCATCATTGAACACATGCATCGCTCCCTCCCTCTACACATAAACCAGCAGCCCTGGTGAACACAGTGTACTGATCGTCATTGAACACACGCAACGCCCCCTCCCTCTACACACCAACCAGCAGCACTGGTGAACACAGTGTACTGACAGTCATTGAACACATGCACCACCCTCTCCCACAACACATCAACCAGCAGCACTTGGGAACACAGTGTACTCCCCATCAGTGAACACACGCACCGCCCCTGCTCCCCCTCTCAATACACACCAACCAGCAGCACTGGTGAATATAGCCTACTCACCATCATTGAACACACGCACAGCCCTTGCTCCCCCTCCCATTACACTAACCAGCAGCACTGGTAAACACAGCCTACTCCCCATCATTGAACATATGCACCGCCCCCTCCCTCTACACATCAACCAGCAGCACTGGTGAACACAGTGTGCTCACCATCATTGATCACATGCACCGCTCCCTCCCTCCACACATCAACCATCAGCCCTGGTGAACACAGTGTACTGACCGTCATTGAACACACGCAACGCCCCCTCCCTCTACACACCAACCAGCAGCACTGGTCAACACAGTGTGCTCACCATCATTGATCACATGCACCGCTCCCTCCCTCTACACATCAACCAGCAGCCCTGGTGAACACAGTGTACTGACCGTCATTGAACACACGCAACGCCCCCTCCCTCTACAACCAACCAGCAGCACTGGTGAACACAGTGTACTCACCATCAGTGAACACACAAACCACCCACTCTCTCTACACACCAACCAGCAGCACTGGTGAACACAGTGTGCTCACCATCATTGATCACATGCACCGCTCCCTCCCTCTACACATCAACCAGCAGCCCTGGTGAACACAGTGTACTGACCGTCATTGAACACACGCAACGCCCCCTCCCTCTACACACCAACCAGCAGCACTGGTGAACACAGTGTGCTCACCATCATTGATCACATGCACCGCTCCCTTCCTCTACACATCAACCAGCAGCCCTGGTGAACACAGTGTACTGACCGTCATTGAACACACGCAACGCCCCCTCCCTCTACACACCAACCAGCAGCACTGGTGAACACAGTGTACTCACCATCAGTGAACACACAAACCACCCACTCCTTCTACATACACACCAACCAGCAGCACTGGTGAACACAGTGTACTCACCACCAGGGAACACACACACCACCCACTCTCTCTACACACCAACCAGCAGCACTGGTGAACACAGTGTACTCACCATCAGTGAACACACAAACCACCCACTCTCTCTACACACCAACCAGCAGCACTGGTGAACACAGTGTACTCACCATCAGTGAACACACGCAGCGCCCCCTCCTTCTACATACACACCAACCAGCAGCACTGGTGAACACATTGTACTCACCATCAGTGAACACACAAACCACCCACTCCTTCTACATACACACCAACCAGCAGCACTGGTGAACACAGTGTACTCACCATCAGTGAACACACAAACCACCCACTCTCTCTACACACCAACCAGCAGCACTGGTGAACACAGTGTACTCACCATCAGTGAACACACGCAGCGCCCCCTCCTTCTACATACACACCAACCAGCAGCACTGGTGAACACAGTGTACTCACCATCAGTGAACACACGCAGAGCCCCTTCCTTCTACATACACACCAACCAGCAGCACTGGAGAAGAGAAATGCAGCAGCTCTGTGTCTCACTCTCTCCAGTACAGCATGGGGGGGGGGGGGGGGGGGGAATGATCCATCGCCCTCCTGCACAGTGGTGGCCCCGCCGCCCATAAACATTGTCTCTGAAAATATATACTTCCTGTAATAGCAACAACAGCATTAACAGACAGCAATTACCCTGCATTTCAGGAACTATAAAGTCTCCATTAATGCAAGATTTATGAAGTTCTAGCATTTAGCACAGGAAAACCACCACAGAGAATTGGCCTGCGCGCATGTAACGAGAGAGCTTATGGCTTCCTTTACTGAACATTAGCATAACTGAGAAATGTGAGACGTCAGCAGTTCCAATCCTAGCGCCTACCTGCCCTGGCACCGCCGTGGGGGGCGCCCAGCAGGGCAGAGCTCTGCTACTAACCCAGGATCCGCGGGAAACCACAGCAGGGACATCACTGGGTTCGTAAGACTGTACGGATCGCTCTAGCGCCTCAAAGTCGAGGAATGCCTGCGCATTTAATCAGGAACTGGGAGTCCTCCTAGCAAATGTGCTTTACTCAGAGGTATGATCAATACATTTGTCGGCGCGGGTTATAAGTGGTGGAGCAATATAATATATTTAGAGCACATTTGCATCTTTATTACGATGTTTTGGTGCTTCTCAGCGCTAGATGAAATCCAGGAAGGCAGAGTTAGAGTCCATTCGTTGAGGGACGGTCCCGGCGGTGAGTAGTGAAGGAAAGGCTTAGATGGATGAATGATGTTCTGAATGCCGAGAGTAGGGTTACTAAGAGCCCACTGGAGCTGCTGAAGGCACGAGATGGGCTTCGAGGTGATCTGCGGTGGGCGCTTTAGAGGAATGGTCCAAAGATGGGGAAGTATCGAGCCCAGAGGAAGGACCACTTGACTTTACAGCAGTGAGAAGGTTCTGGTTGACAGAGTTTAAAGTGCTTGGTAAGTTAGGGGTTGAGAGAGGAAGCAGGGTCATGCGCATTTATGGTTAGGGACCTTGTGATTGGCTGAGAGCTGGTCCGCCTTAAGTCTGTCAAAGGAATTAGATGGATGAACTGAAAAGAGCTCTCCTAGAGACATTGGTTAGTTTATCGAAGGGGAGGAGGAGGGGTATGGGAGCCCACCTAGTAAAGTGTTGCAGTAATCCTGCTTGTCATGACCAGGGTGTTGATTCAAATTTTGGGGTTCAAGAAGAGGGAGAGGGACTGATCTTTCGACTGTTGAGTGATTGCACTAAGAAATGTTGTCTAATGAGGAAATTGACAATGGTGAAATCATGAGATCTGCCTTCTAATTTTGATTTTCTGTATCTCCCCTGGCTTCCATTTTCTATTCCGACAAAATGGAATGAACATAGTGCCTTAATTCCGGGCCTATTCTGGAGGTGCCGCGTTTGTCAGTTGATACAGGTCAGTTGTCTGATAAGCAGCTGTCTGTGACCTGTGGTGTCTCCAGGTGTTGGATATATTGCATGGTTCCAGCTAGTTGCGCCAGGCTTCCTTCCATGGGCCTGGTCTCTTCCTCAATAACGTCTTCGAGTCCTCAAGACTTACTTTAAGACGTAACGAGGGTCTGGACCCAAAGACAGTAATAGTTCTTGATGATGGTTTCCAATCAGCCCGCGGTCCATCTTCAAAGAGCGCAGGTCTTCCTTTAGCACATCGAAATAGAGAACCGTTAAAATTAAGATGCGCAGAAAAGAATCAGCGAGCACCATCTACTGCTAAGATACTCCTCTGTGTGATATTTTATGCTTGCGGGTCTCAGGGCCACAATGATTGAAACACGGGCCCCTGGGCGCTGTTAGTCTGTAGGAAGGGGTTCCCAAGATGAAGCAAGTCTCAAGTTCCCGTCTTTCTGATCGGGTTTACTACACTTAAATTCCTTCTGCCTCGGTCCTTTGCTGATTAGTGCCTGACAGAAGGTAAGAATGTACTTTTGAGGACCAGCCTCCAGCAGCCCTTTGTCGTGGCTTCTGTGCCGCTCAGGTACAAAGGGCATTAACCAGTCAGCAGGTTCCAAGACGTCTGCAGTTATTCCAAGCCCAACCAAACCTTCTGCCTAAATGTAAATTTATATCCCAAACTAGAAAGACGAGCTTGTGTGACACCAGAAAACTGGTCAATGCGTCTGGTCAATGGGGTGTCCTATATACCTTGGTCTCCGGTGCTATAACTGGGGCCCTAGAACAGTTTAAGAGACCAGTTATGGCTCTAACTCATGTTCCCCCACATTTCAGGGTGCCACGAGGCCCCTGAAACAAAATGGAACCTTGTGTGTGGCACCCAAAGGTCTCACAGCCATTAGGGGACTTGGATCTCAAGAACAGCTGGTCATGTTTTTGGTTTATCAATAGCAGCCCTCTCCCCGAATCGGGTGGAGTCTTAGAATGGCCGGCCCCTGCCATAGACCATGGAGTACCTTTGTTGAATAATAGAGTTCTACTGGATCTTCGAAACCGTGACGACTCTGAACTATAACCATTGGATGGATGATTCCGGTGGTCGTGCATTCAGCACATAAATCCCTTGCAAATAGAATTAATTTCCGTGTACGGGCTGTCCGTCTCTGTTGTGATGGAGTAACCTTTCCACGAAGTCCTAAATCAGGCCCTAAGACACAATATAACGCTTAACGGAGCTGGGCAGTCTAAAGAACTTCCTTTGAATACAAAAGTGAAAACTCAAAGAGCTTAGAAATGCCTGATGCAGACCCATTGTTAATCCATGGGGTCAAAACACAACCCATTACAGGTCTTTTGAGTAAACCTTGTAATGTGTGTGCAGGTTCAGTTCTTTGGAGCTTCTTTCTGCCTGCTTATTACTAGCTTTTGACAATCCGTAGCTCAGTCTGCAGTCCCTCTCAGTGCCCACCAGGTCTAGCACAACACTCTGGTAGGGGTCAGCTCGACAGGTTTAGATTCTTGCTATTGTATGTGGACTAAAAGTCCAGTAGAGTATCCCAGCTGCGAAACAAAAGGTTTCTGGGGTAACGGAGACTAGGGCACCCTGTCAGGGTGGTACAGCCAAACGCCCTCTCCTGCGTCATAACCGTCCTTTGCAATCAAAAGCTACTAAGCCGAGGTGGCAAAAGGGACCGGTAAGTTATGACTCGCCAGTACCGGTTATCTTTTTCTTGCTCCCCTGGGTACTGGCGTCTTGACAAACTCATATGTCAAACAGTGCTAGTTATTCTAAAGGTTTATGATTAGAGTTCCTGGTTTATTTATCCATATTTATTTTAGGTTTTGTGAAAAAATTAAGCTCAAATGTGTATATTTCTGAATTTATTAAACCAGTTAATGTGCACTTGTGCCTCAACACCTGACAGGTTTCAATGATATATACACACTCAGGTGGTAAAATATGCACTTGTAGAAAATATGTAGATTTTAGGATCAAGGTTGTGCAAATCTACTGCTGTTTAAGGCTCTTTACTAAAAATCCTTATTTTCTATTCCCCTTGCCTGTCAGTCCGCACAGTTATCGGCCTCGCAGTCATGATTGACAGCATTTAGAATCACTCAAAAACATCCCAATTTCCGTTTTTATCCACATTTAAAAATAAATACAGACAGGAAAATAAATGGCTTTCTTTCTGTATTTATCTGTCAAAAATCAGTAAAAACGGAAAGCATGGAGCCTTATTTATGATATATAGGAATCTTCTATGGATAGGGTGGGGATACAAGACGAGCCTAGGGCGCGGTGAACCACCATTCATGATAAAAGCATGTGTATGAACTGACTCCCCACAAGCCTGGGACAATCGTAAGGATGTGAAGCAAACGATGCATGCCTACCTTTACAAGGAGTTGCACCCACCGTCCGAAGAGCCATGGTGCTGGAGGCACTACGCAGAGTTGCTCCTTCGAGAGAGTGAGGTGGCTGTGCGGTGACGCCCATCCCTACTGGCGTGGATCTCTGGCGTGTGTTACCTTCCTCTTGATGTAACCCCACCCTCTCAAGTTCTCCAGGATTTCGTCTTAAGGTAGACCTCACCTCCCGGGGTACTGAAAACGGCTATTTATCACATTGCCCCGTGTCATGGAGACACGTAGTATGCCACAGAGATGAAAGGTGGAGCAAAGCGCTCCTCGTTGAAGCAAAGTCTGTAGGGTGGCACATGTGACCTGGCACCTGAGCGGTTTTGGGTTTCGTAGACCGCTAGGTAAAAACTTTGTAAAATGGAGGCGGTTTCCAGGGGCGTTGCTTGGACAGTAAGACGGGGGAAAAGGAGGGTAGTTTGGTATCTTCAGGTTTTCTGAACATTCCTGTTGGGATATAATGTTAAATATTATATGAGAAGCAGTGCATGGGGGGGGGCTCAAGGGCCAATTGAGGGGAAAGTAGTGTGGATTGGGAGGGACACTTAAAAGTCAGTATTTTGTTAAGTGCCCATGTTTTAAGACCTTCAAAACAGAAGCGGGTGTGTGTGTTTTTGTCTGAGTGAGTATTTAAAAATCCCAGTTGAAATCCAACAGATACCCTACCATACCCGACTGAAAGCTCCTGTACCCAACTATTTTCTCAATAATACACTTATAACACCCCAAACACCCTGCGTCCCTGGTATTTTCAGGGGAAGGTGTGAGGTTGTAGAATTATACAACTGTGACAGGGAGCCCTGTGCTTTACTCCTTAGACATGTGTAGGACATTATATAACACAGGCCATATATTGCCAAGTGGCTACCTCATTATGATGTATTATGTTATTCTATGCTATGCTATGTTATGTTATGTTATGTTATGCTATGCAAGGTTATGTTACAAAGGTTTATATTGCGCCTGGCTGCCACATATGTGTACATAAGGTCAGACCAATAGCTTTTGCTTGGAGGCCTCAAGCAGACCAGCTGAGCGAAGCACGCGGCGAGGCAAGGCGCGGGCCCTGGCACTTCCCACCGGCTGCAGACGCGCCGACTCCTAAAGATTTTAAGTCAAGAACCCGGGATGTTAATTGGCAGACGTAGAACGCAGACAACTGTTTAATAATGTAGGGATGGAGGTGGTTAGCGGGGTTAATTGAAGTAAGCACTCAGGCTGACAGCGGAGCCCGCGCGCGCTAGAGTATCGTCATTACCGCACATCCGCTCTGTGCCGCTTGTCAAGGCATGAAATTTGGGCTCCGGCTTGTTTGCCAGCCGCTGAAGGCAGAGAAAAACACAATGTAAGCATGAGGCAGGCCAGACACTTGTATCAGTGCTCTCCCTGCCGTAATTGCATCATTACATGTCCGCAAAGTGCACAGGATAGCTTATTACAAGTCATTGTGGCTTCTGACTTAGCATCACTTCTGCGGATCCTTAAATGTTAATATTAACCATTTATGTAGTTCAGACTGAATCGTCTCTTGGCATCGTAACAACAGCTATCACCTTGTCAACAAATTACCAACAAACCACACAGTTTACCCGTGAGCTATTGGCAAATAGTGCATCAACCCTTGAAAACTTGGAAATATATGTCTTTGGGTTTTGCCACTCCTTCATGATCACCCCAGGCCCTCTCTAAAAAGAGATACCCATTTGGGGTGATCCAGGGGTTGACATACCAGACAATCATATATTTCATAGTTTTCCAAGCGTGGTGTGATAACTGGCTTCGAAGTTAGAATGTGCAGTGCTGTTTCTGTCTGTAGGATTGTTCTGAACGCGCAGCCAGGCGTGTTCTATTTTATAATGTACTCTGTGAAGCCTGGAGGAGTGGTGGCTGGGTGCATTTACAATAAAGCGTATTCACCTATAAGCTGGATGTATGGATTCATTTGGGGATGCACACATTCTCAAGGGCTCCACGCTACCCCAAATTAATGTTCTGAACAGTTGCCTCTTTGTGGTATTTACTTGGATAGTGTATCAAGTGTTGCCTTTACCCAACACAGTGGTGCTCATTATGTTGACCCCTGGAAGAAGAATGTCTGAACCAGTCTTTATGTAGCTTGCTGATTGGCTATAACCTTTACGGCACACTTTTTGCTGCATTACTGGTTTTACACTAGTCTGGGTAAGGGTGAGGCAGAGCAGGTTTACCGTGGATGTAAACTCTTCTTTCCTCCTCTAGAGTCACCTTGGTCTGGATAGGAATTGTGAATTTTTCTGACTTTTCTTGGTCTTCGGGCTGGTGGACCTGTGGCTGAATGTGTCGTCTGATAGTCTGGCTCGTCCCTAATATGGTATGAGCCCGCCTTTCTAGAACATTTACGCCTTCTCTGATCAAACAGAAGTGTTGTGAAATCATTGGGACTTCAAGGCTCTCATTTCGAGTGCCTCAGGAGTCCCACTGGGCCTGGTCACTGGAGTTAATGGCCCTATCACGATTATAAGTCCCTAGGGAACACCGCGGCGCAGGAGTGTTTAACTCAATCACTTCCGCTGAAAGCTCTCGTAATGTCCAGATGAAATACTGGGGGAAAGTGGAGATAACTCTGGGAGTATGGTACAGAATTCCGGATTCACTCTGTTATTCCCCATTACTCAGGGAACCAACCTCTGATCTTCCCCGTCCGCCCCACCCCCTTCCTCGAAATTACAAATTACTGATGTTTGTGGAATCAAGAACTCCGGGCAATGAATGAGCAAAGTAATGCTCAGTTTTCCAGCTCACTCATAATGGGCCTTCAAATGCATTTGCTGAATGAGCGATCCTCCAATCAGGATCTACAGAAGATCTGCAGGAGGTGGATTCAGCCAATGAGATATGAAAAAGAATGATTTCTCCAACGGAGAGAATGCTGGAGATTGAACTGTCCAATAGGAATGTCTGGCGGAATGATGCTTGCCATGAAAATCTTAATGCAATTATTGCGACCAATGGGTCAGTGCAGGCTGGATAGCCATCCAATGAGACACGCAGAGGATTGGTCAATCCAATGGGGCCTGGAGCTAGCATGATCCTTCCGACAAAGATATAGAAGTCCAATCAGAGCACTAGAGAAGCAGTCGTGCTAATATCCACATAGGTACCAGTGCAGGGCACGCACATTTCCAGACCAGTGGTATTTCAGAAGTCTCAGATACCTTAGCTCTGATTGGATACCTTTTAAGCGAAGGTTTGGGTGTTATGTTGCTATCTTTTGCTCAGCGCCATTCCTACCCTGCCTCAGACCTCCGATTACCCCTCCCCTCCTTTTTCCCTCCATGCTGTTCTTGGTTCCCAGATGTCCCTGGCCATGTTTCCGTTCCTGTACCTCTTCAGACACCGCTTACCCGTTAACATTTCATGAGCGTTTCACTTCCTCGACGCCAACAAACTTCCCTTTTACGGGGGGCGAGCGCTCCCTCCCCGCCAGGTAACTATATTTCCTCCCGGGTGTGCATCAAACCTGCAGCCTCGGGTCTTTAAAAAAATAGATTGCTTTGGTCTGCAGGCTTTGATGGGCGCTCTGTCATCCGAGGAGACGTTTTTATCCGCGTCGCGAGACCCGACATCATACTCAACACCGTAAAAAGGCTGAAAACTCGGAAACCGCCCGCGCCTGCGATTTATGGCCTTCCATCTCCGCGAGAGCGCCTCGATGGCCCCACCGGCGCGCGCTGCGCAGGTCAAGGCACCGGGAAATGCGGGGTCGATGGCGCGCCGGGGAGGGTCCACCTGTCTGGGGGCTCGCGTGAAGGGCGCTCGGCGCTGGGAACGGCTATTAAGCCGGTACCCCGAGTCTGCACATTTCCTAAGATTTGTTTTATTGAGTGTCGGTAATGGCCCCCGCGCAACCCCCCGTGACGCGCCCGCGTAAATATGTCAGAAGAGCCACTTGGAAGCCCGGAGCGCGTGGATACCATTTGGCACCGGCCGGCGCGGTGCTCCCTTGAGAATGTCTGAAGGTTGTCTGGCTTTTTTAAAATTGTTTTATTTACTTGTCTCATCCTGTCCGCCCGCTCCCTGGGGCCTGTTTAGTGTTCTTCCTTTGGGAGGCACCCAGATTTTAACACCTTTGTCATGTTACTTCTTAACATCAATAAATCTCCCGGAGAGAAAAACATGACTTGTAAAATGTAAGCCTTAGTGGTGCAACGCGACAGGCGTTGACCTGGGATCCGGATAGTAGGGTTGGGTTCTGGATTCGACCCAGGAGACTGTAGGAACATCACCAACACCCTGGCTGTAGTGTAGGTCAACGTCAGTGATGGCTGTGGAAGGCCCAGTCCCTGCATCAAACAGAAAATGGTGCAAGAGGGATCGGGAACCCCGGCTTCCTCAAATGCGCAATGTCGTGAAACCCATGCCCCGTGCCAATGTAACCCTACATGGCTCAGTGGCGAGGGCCTTAAGGTTGGAGGACGGGGATTATGTGTAGTTCCACAGCTCTGAAATAGGGAATTTCGAGGTGCAGCCGACCCCTGGAAACCTTAAGTGGCTCGCTGTCCCCCTCAAACTCTTTTACCGTGTAAGGAAGCGACTCAAGGACGCAGGGACCTTCAGCAGCTCTGGATGCTGAGAAGAAACTGGAGTCCGGACACTTCACTCACCCGCCTTTGTCAACTATCGTTCATTTGAGGTTTGACTCAAAGATATGCCCAGTTGTCCTTCAGCGATTTCAAAGGCACTTGGTGCAAAAGTCGCTTCCTGCCTCCTTGTAGGATACGATGCCGGGCTGGACCAGGTCTCCCTCCAGAAGTCCTCAGTTGCCCCTCATTCTAAATAACAGTTAAGTATGCAAGCTTTCACTACTATTTGTAAGTAACCTAGACCTTGTAAGCTCTCGGAGAACATTCAATTCTACTAAAGAAAGAGGCGTCTCGGATCTATATATTGAAGAACAAGAGATACCCAATTGTTCAGGAGAGTACAGTCGGATGTAGGGTCACGCGACTGGATCTGAAGGCTGTGCCGTTGGTTATGCATGTCAATCAAACTAAAGAGTAGCTCCCCTGACTAGTAATTTACAAAGAGCTCTCTGGAACATGGTCGGGCCCACCATGACCTCTAGGAGTCCAGGTGAACGCGATGATGAAGCATGACACTACTAGAGTGGGTAAGGGATGTCTATAAAAAAGGATTATTTTACCTTTTCCCCACATCTCACTGAAGAGGTGTTTAGTCATGGAACGCACACACTTTCCCCCATCAGGCAGAAGGATACTCTTTAGTTTGGCGTTCATCGCCCTGGGAGAACATATCCCCTGCAACCCTTGATACACAAAACGATCTCCGTACCCCACTAGTGGGTAGGTCTTCTGACCTTCCGTACCTTGGTCCAAGGAGGCTATGCATCCCAACATCTGGTTATGGGTGTGTCTGGCAGCTAATCATAGAGGTCACACATGATGGGAGGTAGCTCGAGTCTCGATATAGAGGCAGCACAGCTGGATATGTGGCGGCACAGCTGCATTTGGACGACTCAAACCTGAGTATCAAAGACCCATCCCTGGACGGAGGCCTCACAGCAGGATAGAGCGGTGCCGAGATATGAAGGTCGCATGGGGACAGACAGAAGTCAGACAGCTGAGTAAGGCAATGGCACATCTGGCTATGGGGATATGATAATGATATCTTTAGATAAAGAGGTAGTCTATTTCTCTCTGACCTTACAGCCTCACCTGGCTCTTTTTTTTTTAGGTCCTACAGAATAGGATCCCCCTCAGATTATGCACTGAGACTTCACATCATGGTGTACTAAACAAGGGACGTCCAGCACTGGTCCAGAAGGGGTGTATACTTGTCAGACTATTATATCCACTTAATATAAATGCACAGGCAAAGACTCTCAGGTCAACTCCTTCACATAATTAGTGGTTGGGCTAACGATCTAGAACCCTTTTATAGAGAGTCAGTTTCTGTACTTCGATGCAGGGTGCCCAAAAGTGGTTCCTTCGCCTCAGACTTCAGGGGTCTTGGATTGCTCTGACAGAGGAGGGCTGGGACCAGGGGTGGGTTTACAAGGGATCTGAAAGGTCGAGTTTCTGTTATATTTGTTTTACAAGACAGAGCTGACTTACTGCCTAACTCAGATTTTAGCTGCACATAGAACTATTACACACTGTGTGTGGGTTCCACATTTATTTTACATTACTATAATTTTACTTACATTCTACTAACACATTGCAAGTTCAGTACATTTTATTCAGGCATAGCTTAGAAGCGTTTAGAAGCATGTACTGTGTCAGGGCCACAGTCGCTGGTAACTTACACAGCAGTTTACCAGCAGCATAAGGTGAGATGCACCACCTGTGACGTGCACAATAGAGGGGTGCATCTATGGGCGCCCTTAAACCCTTTTACACCCATTTCTTCCTAACCCTCTCCCAGTGCCCGCTTGAGGCCCAGTATCTTGTTGGCTTGGGACTCGAACCTCAGGCTGTACTCACTCCAACACATGCAAGGCGCACTCCTAATTTACAAGGTTGTACCGAGTTCTTGTGCCGCAGGCATATATAGTCTGCTGGACATCGAGTTACCTGCAAGCCCTGCCCACGCCAGTCTCCCCCTGGACTCGACTCAGTGTGCCACCGTGTTCATTCTCTCAGTTCTGAGCCACTCCGGATCTCAAACAGGTTTACAGATATAGATGCGATTTTATATGATATGATGTTATTATCTGAATCATCCAAACAATTGTAGAGAATGTGAGGTCGAACTTTATGGTGGAAAGAAAGGCCAGTAGGAAATCCAACACACATACAGTTTTACTCACTTCCTTTACATTCTGTTCTTTTTCTACGTAAGTTTTGCCTTCAGGCTTTACCGTTGTTTAGATTCAGGATGAATCATTTGAAGGGAGTGGACTTCGATGACTGGCCAGCTCTTCTGTCGTTTCTCTCTTGTTCTCTTTTTCTCTCCTACTCGCATTCTCTCCTTTCCCTCACTCTCCTCTACTCACCTAGTCTTTCTCTCCTTTCCTCTCTGTCTCCTTTCCTCCTTTTCACTCTCTCCTTCTCTCTCACTCTCTTTTTGGTCCCTCCTTTTCGCTCTCACTCTCCTTTCCTCCTTTTCGCTCTCTCCTTCTCTCGCTCTCTTTTGTTCCCTCCTTTTTTCTTTCGCTCTCCTTTCCTCCTTTTCGCTCTCTCCTTCTCTCGTTCTCTTTTGTTCCCTCCTTTTTTCTTTCGCTCTCCTTTCCTCCTTTTCGCTCTCTCCTTCTCTCGCTCTCTTTTGTTCCCTCCTTTTTTCTTTCGCTCTCCTTTCCTCCTTTTCGCTCTCTCCTTCTCTCACTCTCTTTTGTTCCCTCCTTTTTTCTTTCGCTCTCCTTTCCTCCTTTTCGTTCTCTCCCTCACTCTCCTCTGTTCTCACTCTTTTGCTCCTTTTCTCTCTCATTAGCCTTCTCTCCTATCCCTAATTCTCCTCTGTTCTCTCTCACTCATTTTGTCTCTCTCTCATTTTCTCTCACTCTGTTGCTCCTTTTCTCCCACTCTTCTTCGCTCCTTTCCCTCACTCACCTCTGTTCTCTCACTTTCTCTCCTTTCCTTTCTCTCTTTTTTCTCTCTCCTTTCCTCATTTTCTTTCTTTTACTCTCCTCTCCTTGTCTCTCTTTTCTCTTTTACCCTCCTTCTCTCTCCCACTGGGTCAAAGGCCCTAGTAATCACATGTCTTTGGGTCAGAGCTCACTATTCCAATATTCCTCAAGTCAATGGATTTGCTTCCAGCACCTTTTGAAGGTGCACAAATGAAAACTCCAGTGTACTTTGACGCTTGTTTCTTTGCATCTACCAAAGTTAACTCCTATTTTTCCCGCCACGTGTTGTCCGTGGAGAGGGTATCCCCACTCTGAGTTTCTTGTATTCTAATAAATCATATTGGATCGAAGTCTGATTGAGGCCGCTTAGTAAAGGGTCCCCGGCAATGTTAATAATTAATCAGGATTTTGTAATCCAGGATGCTTTAGCCAGTTGCCTGGGATTTTAAGTCTCAATCATCTTCTCGGGACAGCATTAGTACTACTAATAATAAGCAGTTTCTAAAAAAAAAACGGGTAGGAGAACCTCACCTTGAATTTCCTCTTTGGTAAATCCATAATAGTGAAGGTAGCAAGGATGACACATCATAAAATTTAGTTTGAAAGTGAAATTAACATTTTTCCCTAGTTCGTAGCCTTTATTGCACCATTGAATTTGTTATTAGACAGTATATGTTATTTGTATTTAAAGGTCCACTGGTAAATCCCCACCTTGTGATAGCGCACTTCTGAGCAGATCTGTTTTCTTAAGCAAAGTAAAGCTCAGTTCAGTGATGAGCTGATTTGAAGATGCGGCAGCCAGCGGCCAATCAGCGGCTGGAGTTAATAGCACCAGACCTCTATTCAAGTGCTTCTTTAATCTTATGCTTCCATTGCTGTATACATCATCCTTGAAGTCTGGGTACCAGGCCCACGCCATAGAACTGAATCCACCTTTGGACCACGTGTACACCTTTCTGATTGCGCTTCTCTACTCGGCTTGTTTTTTTATTTCTAGCTTCAATATGCTGTTGCCTCTCTTTTCATTCTGGTTGTGTTGGCTGTCCATGCTATGTTGGTTGACTGTTTTCGGCCACCTTCGAAGGCAAGGATTTGCATTACGAATATCTCCATAATTCCATTCTGTCCAAAAACAGCCGGAATGTGGTGTTGCGTTCTCACTCCGGCGCTTCTGGGTGCGGGAGTCCCACGTAGTTTACCAAGAGCTGATCCTTCTGGACACACCGGAGGAAGTTTTCCCTGGTTTAATCCAGCAATTTTGGGTTTACATGCGGAAATTGTGCGGAAAAGTGGATTCCGGCTTATTATTCCCCACTGCCTGATATAGAGGATAAACTTGTAGACACCTGGTAATGTCAGGACCTGATGTTACTGATATCAGATTCCAATATTGGTAATGACGTGTGAGGTATTACCAGCCTTTGCCGCTGTGCCACAAGGAATGAAGGCTGTGGGAGTGGGACAAGTGACGACCAACAGAGTGAGAATGAATAAGATTCCTGTGGAAGAAATGATGTCCCTCAAATGATGGCGCTTCACCTGAATTAATTCAGGCTGAACAAACCTATTCATCCAGTTAAGAGGAGGGAGGTGGTGGACCAGTTGAGATCACCTCCGTTCATGGAAACCATGATGGATGCTCATGGCCCACACCGCTGCCTCCTGACATACAGATGATGATGATGGAAAGGTCCTTCCCCTCCTTCTCCGACGTTGTGGATGATTGTTATGGTTAAACGGCTTCTCCTCCTCTTCAGATGATGGTGGGTGGTCATGGCCTCAGTTCCTCTCCACCTCCTGCTCTACAGGTGATGGTGGGTGGTCCTGGCCTCAGTTTCCCTCCACCATCTACTGTGCAGCTGATGCTGGGTGATCATGGCCGTAGTTCCTCTCCACCTTCTGCTCTGCAGCTGATGATGGTGGATGGTCATGACTTCAGTGCCCCTCCACCTCGTGCTCTACAGATGATGATGGGTGGACATAACTTCAGTACCCCTCCACCTCCTGCTCTGCAGCTGATGATGGTGGATGGTCATGACTTCAGAACCCCTCCACCTCGTGCTCTACAGATGATGATGGGTGGACATAACTTCAGTACCCCTCCATCTCCTGCTCTGCAGCTGATGATGGTGGATGGTCATGACTTCAGAACCCCTCCACCTCGTGCTCTACAGATGATGATGGAGGATGGTCATGACTTCAGAACCACTCCACCTCCTGCTCTACAGATGATGATGGGTGGACATAACTTCAGTACCCCTCCACCTCCTGCTCTGCAGCTGATGATGGTGGATGGTCATGACTTCAGAACCCCTCCACCTCCTGCTCTACAGATGATGATGGGTGGACATAACTTCAGTACCCCTCCATCTCCTGCTCTGCAGCTGATGATGGTGGATGGTCATGACTTCAGAACCCCTCCACCTCCTGCTCTACAGATGATGATGGAGGATGGTCATGACTTCAGAACCACTCCACCTCCTGCTCTACAGATGATGATGGGTGGACATAACTTCAGTACCCCTCCACCTCCTGCTCTGCAGCTGATGATGGTGGATGGTCATGACTTCAGAACCACTCCACCTCCTGCTCTACAGATGATGATGGGTGGACATAACTTCAGTACCCCTCCACCTCCTGCTCTGCAGCTGATGATGGTGGATGGTCATAACTTCAGTACCCCTCCACCTCCTGCTCTGCAGCTGATGATGGAGGATGGTCATGACTTCAGAACCACTCCACCTCCTGCTCTACAGATGATGATGGGTGGACATAACTTCAGTACCCCTCCACCTCCTGCTCTGCAGCTGATGATGGTGGATGGTCATAGCTTCAGTACCCCTCCACCTCGTGCTCTACAGATGATGATGGTGGATGGTCATGACTTCAGTACCCCTCCAACTCGTGCTACAAATGATGATGGGTGGACATAACTTCAGTACCTCTCCACCTCGTGCTCTGCAGGTGATGCTGGCTGGTCATGACCTCAATACCCCTCCACCTTGTGCTCTGCAGGTGATGATGGGTGGTCATGGCTTTCACTGCAGCCACCTGCTCCGTAGGTGATGATGGTGGGTGGTCATGACCTCCGCTCCCCTCCACCACGTGTTCTGCAGCTGATGATGGTGGGTGGTCATGACCTCAGCTCCCCTCCTCGTCCTGCTCTGCAGACAATGGTGAGTGCTGTGGTCCTCGGTACCCCTCCCCCTCCTGCGATGCACCCTGCATTGTCAAGCAGCTGAATTTAACTGCGGCGTTTGAGCTACAACAAGAACTGGCTAATGATGTTCAGAAAATCAAAGCAGCCAGTAAATGCAATCAGAGGCCGGACCCCCCAGCCGTATCCACCCCTCTCCAGCCTCCGCCGCTGCTGCTTCCCAATAGAGGTGGCGGGCGGGAGAGTGTCAGGTCACGCGGGTACCTCTGCACACACAGCCTTCCCGCGCTTTTTGGGCCTTCCCCTGGCGCCCAAGTCCCCCGACCCCCACCCCCTCCACCGACATCCCTTGCACCCGCGTGTGTCACCACGAATTGGAAGATGCTACATTGCCTTTCCGCCACTGCTTAATTTGTGACCTTGTGGTTCTGATGATTTACTGGGGAGGCCAGGACCCCCGCCCCCAACGCCGTGCCCACGTCGCCAATAACGTACAGCCCGCCCGCTGACACCTTGACAGGCTTAATGATTTTTTATACTAAAGTGGCCGGGCTCAGTGCTTGGCGCGCGGCCATCATCCGCCCTGATCTCCTTAATGAAATCAGATTAGGCGCTCCTGGGAAGCAGCCGAGCAGGCCAGCGCCTTCATCACCCCCTTAATTCAAAACCAATCCCTGCGCTGGGGCGGGGGGTGCTCTGCAGCTTTGGGGATGGATGGAGAGGGGAAGTGGCAGTGAAGGGCTGGGGGCAGAGGGAGGATGTGCGGGAGAGGCTGAGCCCCTCATTGAGAGCCCCTCGCGCAAGGCCGGACTGGCCACAGCGGGCACCTGCCGTTCCCCGGTGGGCTGCCAGGGTGGGGCGCGGTTTTGGACCCATGTGGTGCCGTTTTTTTTTGTTATTAGGGGCTGGTTTTGAAGCATAGCTCGAATATCAACCCGGCTGTGGTGAGCGGGGAGTGGTCTTACAACTAGCACCCCCCTTCCCCGGGTGCTGGCCCAGCTGTTTGCCAGGGCCGGTTTTGGTTCCCAGTCCGGCCATGGTTCAGTCAACCTTTTAGTCTCCTGAAGTCTTTAAAATAACAACCATAGAGTTAGGAAACAATAAATATCTGCTATTTAGTGCCTAAGAAAACCCTTGGCAAATGTGCACATTGCAGATACACATTGTTTGTTATCTTTCAGACAAATTTGCAAAGAGCCACAGGCGGGGAGAACGCATTGAGACCGATCGACCCCAACTTCCCTGGACATCAGACCTCACCATTGTGAACCTCCCCCCTCCCCCCGCTAGTCCCACAAAAATGACCCAAATCTCACTGCCATTCTGGCATTAGAGTATATATTCCATTCTTAAGCCGTATTTCAGACATCATAAACACAACTTATCAAGTAAAAACATGTTTAAGTAAAACCGTTTTCATATTAATTTATATGATGTACAGTAGCCGGGCTGAGGATTAGATTCAGCTGATACATGATGTTCTTCTATCCACATTCTCGCATTTCTTAAAAACTGTCATGGCTGACCACCCCTTGGGTCCCCGGTGGCATCACCCGGTGGCATCACGTAATTCAATTGACTTGGGCCCAGGGACAAGACCCCTTTGTGAATTTCCACCATTAATATTCCTTTACAAGGCAACCCCACCTGCTCTCTCAAGATAGAGGGAGCATGGGCCAGTGTGAAAGCTGACCCCCAAAAACAACCATGGATGCTAGAACCACCCAATAGTGGTAATCCCCTGGCACCCAAAGGGAGATGGACCTGGGCATCCAGGCTGTACGTTGGTCCCCTGATGCGGCCTCCACCCCCCCCCCCTAGCATTCTCAAGGGCGCATAATGGAGCGCCCGTCAGACTATGAACAATCGCTATAGCAGACGTCACCAGCCCCCAAATAGAGCCTGCAGGTGCGCCTTCCCCGGGTTGAGCTAATGGTTAAAACCAATTTCAAGTTAAGTTCACCTGCACTTATATTCCTGATGCCAAGGTTGTCCATCCGTTTTGTGACCAAACAGCTTTTCCTCTGCCAAAAAGAACACCTGGGCCGGAGGAAGGGGGGACGGACTGAGTCCTAAGTCACATGGGGCAGCCAATCAGGAAAGTGACAATCAGGTGAGAAAGCTCCTTATTTGACCTGTCCGGCCGCCCAGGAACCTTTGTCAAACCCCAGGCATCCAAAGGTTGACTTTCACAGGCGAGCCCATGAAAATTAAAACCTGCGGCCATTGTTGTACTGATCCAGCCCAGCCCGCACTTGACTCGGGTGCTTGTGAGACAAGTGCCGGGTCCGCGGTCCAGTCTGTCACGGTGTATAGGACCCGGACCCCCCAGGATGATCCCCCACCCTGCCCCCAAGGGATCAATCCCACAATCAACACTACTACTTCAAGAGAGTGGGTATAAATTGTCCATGATTAATGTTATCAACAATCATAAACATGACAAAAAAACATTTATATCTTATACATTTATGGTATTAATATTTCACTTTTAATATCGACATTTATCATCAAATATCATAAACACCAGTTATGGAAAATTAATTTGCTCCAACAACAAGGGTCCCTCTGGCTCGCTTCTCCAATTTGGGAGATGGATTCTTGGTGATCGCCCAGCTCCGTCCCTGCACGAAGTTGAGGTAAATGTTAAATGTCGTATACTTGTAAAGCGCACAGCTGCCCCAGCAAAGGGGCGTCCCGGCGCTGTATACCGCTGGGGAACCCATCCTGGCTTTCCCTGTGAGATGGTCCCTCCTGGGCATCTCCAAGGTGAAGACCAGCATCCCCGGCACTGATGGGGCCGTTAGTATAGAGATCATGCAAGCTATTGCCCAGAGTTGCTGAGTGGGACCCATGGTTGAAGTAGACACGAGCTGAGAATTATCGAGTCCGCTGACCATGGCCCAAGACCCTGCCGCGTCGGGAATCGAACCCTGGTCCCGGGCCGACCTCTGCTTCCGGGTCTGCCGCCTCTAACCAGAGAGCCACACCACTCCACTGGCCCCCACCCCCACACAGAGGTAAAATCTTACAGAATGATTTCCTACAAATGAAAATTGGACACAATTTCAAGCATGGGCAGAATGCCGCAGGCAGGTTTTAAAATGCTGGCCTCATGTAGCGCCCCGAGACCGGATCATTGGCGCAGCCAGAGCCGGGGTTGCAAGGCGGGGTCCAGCCTGATTGCTGCGGCCGCCCCAAGGTCAGACCATTAACTCCACAACACCTCCGTGATTCCAGTGCCTCCAGCATGAACATGCATGAGGCACCTGAACATACAGTGAATCCTAATGCACAGCATTTGCATACTACATTTTCTTGAAAACCTGACTCGAATTCTTGCTTTTCCTGGCCAGAAAGAGCCCTGACCTGCCTCACGTACACGCTGGTAATAATTCAGACACAGAGTCACAAATCTTTAGACATGGAGACAGGCGCATACCTTTAGACCGTCACATACCTTAAGACACTGCAGCTGTCACATACCTTTAGCAAGCCCAAAATGATGGACGTAGCGCAGAAACCTTTCAAGCAATCACCCCTAGGCACGAGATCTGGGTTGAATCCATCATTCTTTTGCTCTTCTCGCCACAATGCTCACTGCACCACTGGATTCAAGCTAGCCTTGCTGATGAGGAGTGATACCACGAAACCAACCCCAGGATGCTTGTTTCAAGTTAGGACCTGGACTGGCAGTTCAGCCTGGACTGTTCCCATACGGCACATGGTCAAGACAGATTTGCATATGACTGGGTATGAACTGGGGTGGTGAAGTGGGCTAAGGAACGATGATGGATTTAACCCAGATCTGTGACTGGGGGTGAGTGTCTAAAAAGTTTCAGCGCTCCGTCCATCATCTCTTTGTGTTTGCTTTGTTCGCCCTAAGTTGGCAGGGTATGCCCAAATGTGGGTCCCTTGCTCGCTGTGCCACTGGACTCAAGCTGATGAGAGGTGATATCTCGAAACCGGTCCCAGGATGCTTGTTTCCGGTGTAGGTAGGACCTGGCCTGGGAGTTCGGGCTGGGCTGTTCCCACAAAACTGGGGATTCAATGTGAAACAAAAATGATGGATTCAACCCAGGAGAGTGGTTGAAAATGTTAGCACTCCATCCATCATCTTGTTCTGTTTGCTAGTCACGCACCTTCAGACACCAAGGCAGTCACGCACCTTCAGACACCGAGGCAGTCACGCACCTTCAGACACCGAGGCAGTCACATACGACACCGAGGCAGTCACATACCTTCAGACACCAAGGTAGTCACATACCTATAGACAGAGAGGCAGTCACATACCTTCAGACACCGAGGCAGTCACATACCTTCAGACACCTAAGCAGTCACATACCTACAGACATGGACACAGTCACATACCTTCACACATTGAGGCAGAGACATATCTTCAAACACAGACTTAGTTGCATTCCTTCAGAAAAGGAGGCAGGCAAATACCTTCAAAGGTGCAGACAGTCACCTACTTTCACATATAGAGACAGTCCCATACCATCTGATGCGAAGACAATCTTGTACCTTCTGACATGGAGTCACACACGTACCTTCAGACACCGAGACAGTCCTGTACCTTCTGACGTGCAGACACACATGTACCTTCAGACACTGAGACAGTCACGGACCTTCACATGTCCACAGTTGCGTACCTTTTGAAGTGGAGACAGTCGCATAGCTTCTGATGTGGGGACAGTCCCATACCTCTAGACAAGCAAACAGTCACGTACCTTCAGACATTGAGACAGTCACATACCTGAGACATTGAGACAGTCTCATACCTTCAGACATTGAGACAGGGACGTATGTTACAACACGGAGACAGTTACGTACCTTCTGACATGGAGACAGTCAAATACCTTCTGCCGTTGAGACATGCTCGTACCTTCAGAAACAGAGACATTAGCGTACCTTATGACGTGGAGACAGTCGCGTACCGTATGACGTGGAGACAGTCGTGTACCTTCTGACGTGGGGACAGTCGTGTACCTTCTGACGTGGAGACAGTCGTGTACCTTCTGGCGTGGAGACAGTCGCGTACCTTCTGGCGTGGAGACAGTCGCGTACCTTCTGGCGTGGAGACAGTCGCGTATCTTCTGACGTGGAGACAGTTGGGTACCTTCTGACGTATAGACAGTCAAATACCTTCTGACGTGGAGACAGGCTCATACCTTCAGACACAGAGACAGTCAAATACCCTTCAAACATGAAGACTGTCATCTACCTTTAGACACAGATAAATAGTGAAGGTGAAAGATGGCATAAGCTGCTTTATGTTTTTATTTCTGCCCATTGCGGGAATGGGATCAGAGTGGTTAGAGGTGACTAAAGCTCTCAGTGATTCGTCGTATATTTTATCTGAATTGTTGTAGCACACATTCTGCTGTTGCGGCCTTGCAGCACTCTAGGTAGTCTGGAGATCAGTCCTGGTTTTCCTCTGGAGGCTGGAGTGAGATGCAGCTTGTGAAGATGTGCTAAGAGTTAGTGTTATGCAGGGGCGGCTCCCCCGCAAGAGCAGAGGAGCTGCGAGCGCTGCAGGCACTGCAGGCACACACAAATAAATACAATGGCGTGGCAAAGCCATTTTAATTTGCGTCGGCTCACGCAGGTGAGGGCAGGGGGCGGGGTTACAGCTGCACCTGCAGTGAGCATGTTGGGTTGGCCAACTCGCTTGCTACGGCCAGCCCGACATGTGCACTATAGACCCAGCGTTCCCGGGGGATTGCTGGCACATGTTTCCAGCCTCAAAATGAGCTCAGGGTTAACCTGCTCCCACTACTCCTGGAGCTGCACTCATGCTGATGAGAGCAGCTCCAGGATTGGTTGGATTGGTGTTCCACTGGGCAGGAAGGATTTCCTTCCATTGCTGATCGCGGACTCCAGGAAAAAGGGCTGCATCGGAGTTGCCGCAGGTATGGTGGGTTTGGCGCCATTGCGCCCCAGCATACGTTAATATTGCTAGCCGCCACTGGTGTTATGTATATATTTTCATTTAGGTGTCTGTGTTTAATTCCTTAATTCATCCCCGACTTGGATGTTTGGCGGCTGTGTTTATTGTGTGAGGGATGTGCGTACCTGACTCGTGCTATGTGTATGGTAGAAGTTCCCTCCAGTGTGTAGTGTGGGCTGTTTGTGGCATGCCACAAGGGAAGCTCTCACATGAGCAGAGTGATGGATGCGGGAAACATTCTTTACAACGCAACTTTTACCACGCAGTGCCTTTACAACGCAACTTTTATAACGCAAACGATTACAACGCATTGCGCTGGGGGCGCTCTAGGATAGGGAATAGGTTTAATTTACTATCCAACACCTTCCCTACTATCCACGGGGACTGGAGTTGGAATAGTAAATTAAACTATTCACTATCCAGCGCCCCAAAGCACTGCGTTGTAAAGGCATGCATTGTAAAAACCGCATTGTAAAGGCATGCGTGGTAAAAGCATGCGTTGTAATGTCATACATCCGATAGATGCTCTTTTCATGTCTACAGGGTGGTTTGTCATGTGATAAATTGCTGATTTGTGTGCGTAACTGCTTCGCTGCGGCGCACATTCCCCCGGCGTGTGGGCGAATTCTTCTCGTGCGTGAATCACACCCACCATGACGTCAGACGGTCTGACCCATGGAAGAGTTTAATGCCGGTTGTGTTTTGGCATTCATTTTGGTGGTGGCATGCGTTTGGGTTTTTGTCTGGTCTCGCCACTTTAACCCAATATATCTCCCTTTGAACACTACTTAGCTCCCCTTGAACCCTAGATTCAGTATGTTGTTCATTCCTCTGACGTAGGAATTCATCGTACAGTCATTGTTTGGGCTGGTGAGTGATTCCTGAGAGGAGAGAACATTCACCACAAGGAGTCAAAGCCCAATTTATTGAAAAGAACAAACAACCCCACCGTGCCAAATATATCACAAAGGGAAAAATCCATGGAGAGACCCTTTAAAGAGTTTTTGCGGAAAGGGGATCCGCCAGCCCCTTAGCTAGTTTCATCGTCTGTAGTTTCATGTGACGGTCTGTCCTACACTGTCTGCATCAGGGACACGCCTGAGTACAGCAACAGGCCTGCATGACACCCAAAACTTCCCACATAGGTCACAGTAAAACACCTACTGTCCCCTACAGGCACAACAAATTGTGATGCTTCTTACTGACCACACAGACAGTGCTTTAAGGTCTCACGATCAAGCTCAATACAAATATTAGAGAACACACTTGCATCTGCAAAGTGCCCTATCCCAAGAGTAATGGCCAGTGGCGGCACCTCCGCAAAGGTGGAGGAGCGCCGCCCCACTCCTCACGAGCAATGTAAAATAAAAATAAAAAATGATAACTGTAGTTATCATTTTATTTTTAGTATAGCCACGTTTGGGCGCGGCGGGGCTTGCCTTCCCTGAGATCGGGGAGGAGGAGTGGTTTCTGCACTCTAAAGTCCCTATCATTCTGTGGCCGGCCTTCTCGAGCCAGCGGAAACGTCATGCACACTTTGCATGTTCCCCACCAAGCCTGCATTACAGCCTGGGTGGAGAACAGGCCCAGGCTGACATTCCTTGTCTGAGCACCGCACCACGGTGTTGTGATTGGCTCAGGGGAGCCTGGATGCTTACCAATCACAACGCTGCATTGCATCAATGTGATTTGATATGGGGTGCCTGGGTGCTTCCTGGAAGATGAGCAGAGGAGACATGACGATGGAGAGACGTGGCAGTCGGGCACATTTTTTTTTCCCTCCATACCCTCCTTCCCACCCTGTCACCCCCGCACCAGCCGGCACTGGTAACTGTTCTAACTGGAAGGAAATTCTCTCCAAGCCAAGGTTGAACCTGCAGCCATCAACTTGTGGTTGAGCGGAAAGTGTCCCTTGTTTCAGACAAACATCTGTCTCCAGCTTGAAATCTCCCTGTTTCTCGCTCCACCGCAGAAGGCCTTCTCCAGAGGTTAGAGGGGAGGGAAGGCATAAGGCGAGTGTGACAGCAGCAAGCTGTGAGCAGAAGCCGGAGTGCAGGGAGAGAGCTGGCTTATCACAGAACATTATGGTAATTAGTAACAGCCCATGGAAATTAAGTGCGGGGGTGATTATACATCTAAATTATGCTGGGGGAGGGGGTGTGGGATCCCAGAAGCTTCTCCCTTTGATTACATATCATCATGTGGAGGGGGCAGGGCCGGGATATTGCTATTTTTTAACACGAGGGCTTTGGAGTTTGAAAGCGGCTCATCTGCTGGAGGTTGTCCGGCAGCCCCCCTGTCGCGCTCTCCACCTTGGCTTTCATCTGTGGTCCTCTGCACCCTTGATTGGTTCTCCAGGGCTGTTTTTAGCAGTAGGCTTGTGGGAGACATCTGGGGTGCCACTACGCCTGTGGTCACATCTCATTCTTGTTGGGTTTTTGCTTGGCTGGTCTACATTTGACATCGTGATACTGCTTATTAGTAACAATAGCGTATCAGGAGCTATGGTCGAGAAGCTATGGTCGATGCTGTGCACCCTCAAAGCTTACTCGGAAGGGCACACCCAGCACTATTTCATTAAAAGAGGTGATGGAAATGAGTTGTTTCGGACTCTACTCTTTCTTTCGTACGGCAGGTCAAGTGTGTGACGGATTGGCCGAAGTTAAATAGAGAAATGGGATGGGGTAAGAGACTAACGCCGAAACCCTTCTGTGGTTGGGTATGAGACTCGGCTGTGTGACAGAGTTTCCAGGCTTCAAACTATCCGTATCCGTATTTATAAAGTGAAAACCACTCACCCTTATGGGTCTCAAGGCCGTCGTGGAAATTAAGTGAGCTATTGCCCAGAGTCACATGGTGCTGAGCTGAGCTGCCACCGAAGCCGGTGATCGAACCATGAACCCTGTGCTCCGAAGGCAGCTGCCCTTGCCGCTGCACCACACTTCTCCACATGGAATGCCATTGGCCTCTCCACACTAGAGGACGTGTGGGATGCAAATGGTATAGTACACTTTGAGTACATTCAGATCGAATATGATACACATGCGTTATCATGACGAGTAACCCAATGAGGATTCCCTCATAGAGCTAAATGACTGGGTGGACGCATAGCCACAAAGGCCATCTCTCTCACATACACTACATTGATCTGAAACCACAGTCACACTGGAGGGGGGACATAGGGGAGTTGGAGGATGCCGATTGGAGAGATGCTTTGCGATTCCCTAAAGAAGTTGCCATAACGGCAAGTTTCCACCCAATCCCGCAGAAAGGTCTGCATAGAATATAACCGTGTTTCCCAAACTGTGGGTGGGTCGGCAAATTGTGGTGGGCTGTCAAACTCCAGGCAGTAAGTAAAGATACCGTTAAATTCTATATTTTTGGTCACATTTTCAGCTCTTCAAAGAAAGAGGTCAACTATCAAGCTATGTCTTCTGATACTTATCACGGGGACTGGTGTTTACAAACACCTCTCACTTTGAAGTCAGAGAAAGAAAAGTAAGGTGAATTATGTGTCAATCCTACTTGGGTACATGAAGTGTGAAAGAGAAGCTGGAGGGTGAGATTTTTTTCCCAACACAAAATAAAATGTAAATACATGTAAATGAGCTGTACACAATCAGCAATTACAAGAGCACATTTTTCGTAATTCTTTGTGATGGAAAGAAAGGTTTTGGTAGGATCAGAACAAATCAAGACACTTTCTTTCGTGATGCACCCATGATAAATATTCACTGAAACCTGATTTCCACACATTCTCATTTGTGCGGAATATAGTTATATTTATAAAACCGTATGTCGGTGCACATTTAGAGACCATTTCAAGGCAAAATGTGCTGTCTGCCAATGACAA
Organism: Lissotriton vulgaris; assembly: GCF_964263255.1. Classification (NCBI taxonomy): domain Eukaryota; kingdom Metazoa; phylum Chordata; class Amphibia; order Caudata; family Salamandridae; genus Lissotriton; species Lissotriton vulgaris. The sequence goes on from NC_141699.1 coordinate 84,075,886, forward strand.
TGTGCTACCACACAATGCCTTAATTACATCAAAAGATTGCCCACCGCGTGGCCATTAAAGCTACTTGGGTCACAAAAGTTTGTCGTACTAAAAATGGGTTGTTCTAAAAAGTTTGGGGAACTCTTGAATGTACTATACCCGAGTCCTGCATAAAATAGGCAGAGCCAGAGAGGACGTGCCTGATTGAGAAATGATGGTTAGAAGGGCACGTTCCTTCATACTAAAGAAATGTCCTAATACATTTTGGGAAGGAGTGGTACACAAATTGGAAGATGCTACGTGAGTACCCATTGGTGCTCATGCTCCCCTGGCGTTACTGGTAATATGGAGGGAATCGGATGCTACATCTTATAAAAGACTACTGATTCATACTGGCAGAAATGCTGTCGCACGTTATGCCCAAGACTGGGCACTGGGAATGGATGGGCAGGGCAGGGGAAACAATTATATATGAGGGAAGGGAATGCCCTCAAAATTTTTGAAAACAATGTGAGGATGGCCCAAAGGGAGCTAGAAGATGTATAAACCTTGAGAAAGAGAATGGAGCCATAGGGATGGAGAGAAACTGTATGGGCGAGGCAATGGACAAAAAAACGCAAGAAAGATGCCCAGTGCCTGGGACTGTGGACTGCAGTGGGAAGAATCATATTAAGGCGTCGTGAATGTATTATGTAATCTCAGGATGGTGGGAGGAAGGAGGAAGTGTCCGAAGAGCGCTGTATTTGTGTTGTTTTTATTTGTTTTATCTGACAACATAGTGTCAATTCTAATATACCAAAATAATTTTTATTTAAAAAGTGTGTGACAGAATTCTATGTATTAGCCAAATTTTCTTAGAAACCTCCTTACCATCTTATCAACCTAATTGAAATTCTCTCAGTTATTCCATGTTCATGCCCAGAGTTGAAATCTGTTGGGTGTTTGTCTTTTCACAGATCATATATCGCTTATCTTTAAAATCGTCTTCACCTTGGCAATCCTACACACGTTATGACTCTTAGTGTCCTCTTCTCTTAGAGGATATTAAACAACTCTTGGAATGTAAGTTGTCTTCCTTATAAATGTTTTGACACAACTTCCATAGCAGAGCTGATCTTATCGGAGATGTGCATCGTATGGAATATCTTACACCGCTCTTTTTATTGGGGTTCTGATTCTTATAGAAGATTTTACACACAGGTTCCCAGTCTTACAGATCCGCACAACTCTTACTGTCAATGTTCACCTACTTAGAGTTCTTACAACACAGCTTTTTGTTTCAAAGTTGTTCATAATGAAAATCTTACACAGCTCTTACATATTATAGAAAAATATTTAGGTTCTTTTTCTTATAGACGATCCTGTATACCACTTTCTTGATTTCATGGCGCACCTTAATGTTTATCTTCTCCTTCTTAAAGCTGTTACAACACAGCTTCCATTCTCAAAGTTCTGGTTCGTATAAAAGATCCTACACAGATTCTGATCTTTCGATCTTCACCTGATCAAAGATCGTACGATCTCCTGATATTTAATCTCTCCATCCTAAAGACATTCAGACACAGCATTATGTTTTTCCTTATAGAATATTTTCTAAAGCTCCTGATCTTTTCCCCTTTATTCTATAAAATATCCTGTTTGATTGTATTTGTTTTGTTCTCCAACTTATGGAAGATCATCTGCAGGTTTTAATATTGAAGTTCTCTTTTTGAAGATAGTCCATCACAGGTTCCTCAGCTAAATTTCTTATTCTGGTAAAAGATCTTACACAGCTTCTGATTTTGGAGTTTGTATCCAGGAAGATCCTGTTCGATTTAGGTTCTTCATCTGAAGGAACATCCTTCACTGCTTTTATTAGTTCTTTTATCCTCTGTACTGAAGTTCTGTACTCACTCCTGTCTTTTGTTTATCCATAACACATGCCATCTGTAACCCTTGCTAATGGCAAGGAGGTTTTTGAGGCAAAAGGTGTCAATTTTTTGTCCTCATTTGTCATCTTGTCTTCTCTTACTCTGTCTGTCTGTCTGTGTATCTTTCTCCATCTATCATTCCTTCTTCGTCCCATTTATTTTTCATTATTGGTAGATTTGTGCAAAGAGCGGCTGTTTAAATGACATTTAGCGGTGCCCCAGAATGTACTCAAATTACTTTCATATTTCACTTACTAATTCACCACTAATCTTTCATGGGTTTCCGGAGTAGCGTGCTACTCGCAAAAAAAAGCGATTCAGCACCCCATCAGGGGTAACAAGCGCTACATAAATACAAACCTTTTTTCCTCTTCTAACCATCTGCTATCCTTCCGAATCCAAATAACTGACAAACCTATCCACCACTCAAATTACTTTCATATTTCACTATACTAGCTCACCGCTAATCCTTTATGGGTTCCGGAGTAGCGTGTTACTTGCTGAAAAAGTGCTTCAACACCTCGTCAGGGGTAATAAGCACTATATAAATGCAATTCCAATACAATACAATACATTAGATGAATGCCTTCTTACAGATTGCCCAAAGGATTACGAAATTATAGGGTAGTGAATACAAGGGGTTTGCAGAGGATTTAAAGATAAGCGGTGGTGACAGGGTGGCTGTCAGAGTAGAAGCCTGCGCGATAGGCAAAGATTTGATGACAAAATGACAAATCTCTTCTGCCCAGATGGTTGAAAACATACAATATGAAGGTCTGTACCAGAGGGTGTGCTTGCTGGATCGTGTACATTGCAGAAACTGGGGCCCGACTCCAGGGTGTACGATAGGTGAAGGTGGACCATGTGATACGCATGGAAATAATCCATTGTTGTGGAGAGCCATGGTGACCTCCAAGTGACCACTGCTTTTGGCTCGAATTAGTAGAATCCCCGACAGTCTGTGTAGTACTGTGAAAGCGGCCAAAGATACCTAGAGAGGAGGAGGGAATGTTTGCATAATAAGTCATCTCTCAGTTTGATTGTTAAGGGACCCTTGCGTCCAAATTTATACTAGGGGTGGGCGGAATTTGCATAGTTGTGCTACGCAAAGCTCTGCGAAACGGTAAAAAATCTCTGTGAGTACACAGAGTTCCGCGAACACGCGGAATAGCTTGTTCCGCCTATTTGCGGTGCTTTTTTCCTGTTCGCGAGCACTGTTTGCGTGCTCGGGGGGATATATCTTGCAAACACGCATTTGGAATGTAAAAAGTTCTGCGAACCTGCAGAGTTTTTGGCAATACCGCGTTCACTGCGGAATGCAAAATTACCCAACTACGGAATTAACTGTCTAGGCCTAATTTATACGTGTCTGGTTGTGAGCTGGGTTCCATACCAATTGGCAGAATGCCTGCCTTCTACAGTCTGGATTAGATCTCATTGTGTGTCATTACACCCCGATGTGAACAGGGGTACAGAGAGCAAGTTTTTGGAATACCGTGACAGTGAAGGAAGGACTAGCAGGGTCCCATTGTAGGGTGCATGTCTGAATCTGAAGTCAGTGCTGTCTAGACTGCGGCTGCAGACATTGCAGATGGCAGGAGACTGGTGGTCCTTGAGTGAGCAGACGCTGGTTTGGAGGTGCGTCGTACCCGCCAGTCACTGCCTGGAATGGCTTGGAGCAAGCCATGCTGCACTCCTCCGCCGTGATGTGATTTTTGCTTCTAGCTCCTCCGCTCAGCATTCCTCGACTGAGTGAAGTCTGCTCTGGTTGCCCTGCCCTACTCCATCATCTGAACTTATTTCTCAGGCCTCTATGGAAACCCTGTAGCATCTCCTATCCCAACAGCCATCACAAAGTCCCTGTGACTATATTGGGCATCGTCTGTCCATGGACAGCTCCACCGATGAGTCCCTTCTCCACTGTGGGCTAACCCACAACCCCAGACTCACACTTCTGCTTGTAAAACCACAACTGGACAAAATATTTGGTACATTTACCACACCTGAGTACAGAATCCCTTCAAGAGGTTGGTGCATGCCAGTGGTTGGATGGAGCCGCCCGAGAGTTAAGTGGCACTTCCAGTACCATCAAATATGATTGTATTATTACAATCACTGACATTTTAATAGGTTATTTTTTTAACAATGCTGCGATTCACAGGTATGCAAACTCACTGCTGTGCTCATCAAACTTTTAAGAAAGGTAGCTCTTTTCTGGAAAATGGTAGATGTCCATGCATTTGTCTGTACCAGAAAATATGCCTGTGTTCTAGAACTATTATTTTTCAGCCCTGAAAAAGGCCCGGGCCATATGACCCATATGGGACGAAACACGTGTTGGCTGAAAAAGCGCAGGACTGTATGCATTAAAAAATATGGACAAAGACTTTCAGTAAACACGACCACAAGCTCTTCAAAGGCACTAAAAAAAGCAGCTGCTTACCTGTCCATCAAAATCCAAAATAACCTATTAAAATTGCAGTGATTGTAATAAAGTAATCACCTTGAATATTGAAAGTGCAAGTTAACTCTCAGGTGGCTGCATGCTACCTCTTGTGTGTGCTGAAACTCTTTAAAGCGAGGGCCATACCCTGATGAGGGAGAAGGAGAGAGAGAGGGAGAGAGAGAGAGACTCTCAGACACACACACACACACTCTCTCTCTGACACCCACACTCTCTCTCTCACACACACACATTCTATCACTCACTCACACTCTCACACACAGTCTCATACTCTCACACATACACTTACTCACACACACGCACACACAGACACCCACCCCCTCCCTCCCCACCCACCTACCTTTCGGACACTAATACTTGCATATTTTCCCAATCTGAAAAGGGTATGCAGGGTGCTCCTTTCATACCACACTTACCACAGCTGGATTCCTGTTCTCCACATGTGGCTCGTTCGGTTAATGTTTGCTAATTGCAGGTTCTGTCTGCCTTGTTGCCCTCAAGTGACCGCAGTTTGAAGGCTGGAGGCCCTCGCAGTACCACAGTTATGTTCAACACATGCATGCCACGTCACACGTCTGCGCTAATATCTATATCTGAGGGCTTGCGCTTGACAGATGGTTCCCATCAACACATACTTGGACAGGCCCTTAACTCTCATGCGCAGAAAGGAACCCACATCCACCCCCGCAAAGAGCCCCAATAATTTTTTGATTAAAGTAGTCGGAGCACAGCCTCTGGCCAGATGTGGCGGCCATGTTGTCGGCTACTTTTCCATCACCCTTAAAGCCTCCTGCCGAAGCGACGTCACGCGGGCCCGTCTGGAAGCCTCTGGCGAACGTAGGCCATGCATCCGGCTCAGCTTTAATTTTCAGGGCCATATAATTTCTTAATTGTGACCATTAAAGCCGCCGTTTCATGGTAATTCGCAAGTCATGTGAACATTTTTCTTCACTGGTTATGGGTCTATTAGGGAGAACGAAGAGGAATCCATATTGCTTCCAGATGTACCGCGCAGGAAAAAAAAAATAATAGTTGCTGTTCAGTGAATTTTATTTAATGTCCTGAAGTCATTCTGGAACATAGTGGTCAGTTAATCTGTAATCATGACCAACAGATGAACTGTAGGCACTGTGCAGTTAAGCAAAGGTTGCACTTATCTGTGGTATCCTTCTAGTCATGGTAGCCAATGAGGTCATGTCAGGGTTATGAGGGTTCCCTGAAGGATGGTTGAGCCAGACAGACCAGGGCTGAGCATCTTACAACATCTGCTCCTGGTAGGGTCAGTGATGTGTTCATTCAATTTACAATAGACCCTCTCCTAACCTACTGCTGTTATCTACATATTTCTACATGTAACCCTACATCACAAGATTATCCTCCTGGAAAGGCATGCTTTCATGCCGCGAGGCAACCTCTACGCCATGGCTACACTGTATGTGAATCAGCGATTACATTTCAACTGCTGGACGATTAGTTCAAATTGTGAATAATCACATTGTGTGATCCTGGGCAAATCAGGGGGTGGAGCATGGGTTTTGTCCTTAATATCTCCTAGTATGGACATCGTGCCACTGCAAGAAGTGCCTTGTGATTGGAGGGGACCCTCTGTTATCTCCTGCTAGAGGTTGGAAAGCCACCTCTCTCCTGAAGAGAATCTTTGACACCGCGCGCAAAAAAGGATGTTATTGTTTTGAAAAATGGACCATCATAGGAGTTGGAAGGTTTGAGTCAGTGAAGAGTATCTTCCAGTGGGCTGGGTGGGGGTAGGGCCAGGGGGGTCAGGTGAATGAGAAAACCAATGCATGTCAACCAATTGAGTACCGGTTCAGTCCCAGATGAACAGAGATGGGAACACATGTGCACAGTACAAACCTTCACGCTTTGGGATAGGCTTTGCGTGGTTCCGGAGCCTTCAGACTCATTCAGTGCTTTTTAAGCGAGGTTGCGTAAAATCTCAACGAGGCGTGGCTTCGTTGAGCACCACGGCTGTTGTCCTACTTGGAGATTGCAGTGATCCAGTTGCAGGCGTGATGTTCTGCAACAGAACCAGAAGTTCTCTGTGGTCTTTGGATCTTGGTGAGCCCAGGGCTCCAGAAAACCCTTTTTCATTGGGTCAGCAGTGCTAGAAGTTGTGGCCACTTCGGGCAGCCAGCAGAACGCTGAAAGCGAGGAACACGGCGTCTTCTCTCCGCTACATCCGCTCATGGCTTGCGCTGCGCATGTCTGCTTGGGGAATCGAGTTAAATGCCAGGTCTATCCAGGAAGAAAATTGGATTGTGTGGTTTTTGCGGTTGAACAACCTTAAAGGGCATCTATTTATTCTTATAACTTATTCATTCACTTTGAGATACAGGAGTTTGTCCTCTCCTCACCCTGCGCTTAAAAAATATATACCACCGTATTATTTAGTGCCTGTTTTCTCAATCAGCGAAATAATTCCTGGTGAAATCACAGCCTGAGACCCTCTCTGTTCATGCGCACTTTCCTCCCCTTTAATGACATACTAAGGTATGGAACACCCACCGGGGCTCTGTGGTTTGTGTAAACGGTGCAGGTTGGAACCAAGGGTAAGATTCTGTGATCCACAGATCACAAATATTAGGGAAGGCCTTTTTTTTTTTATAAAACTACATTTTTGCTTCGGTGGCTGGTGAAACAACACTCACTGGATTAGCCAGGGTACAAGGTTTTTTTAGTTTGCTATAATGAAGTACTCTAACAGCCTCGTTGGTCTCATGGCGCTATAGAGACGAAATATAATGGAAGCAGCGGGTCGGGAGCTGGACCTGGCCGTGTGATGGTTGGGTAAAGAGCCAAGTATTTCCCTTCTGCCTGCACTTGAGCTGGTTGGCTCTTAAAAAAAATTCCCTGACATAGAATTTCAGAAGCTCTCCTCTGATTGCCTGTTTTATGTATCCTTCTAACAGGAAGTGACATCACAGGTAAAGGCGGGCTCTACCTCATCTTAGATTGGGACCCTCCAATAACACCCTGTGGAATGACATTCTTGGGAAGAGATGGTGTGATGGTCTCCCCAGGCCCCTTTCCACAAAGTCAAAATAATAATCCACATTTGTAAAGCCCAAACAATCACCCATAAGGGTCTCTAGGCGCTGGGGGCCAGGGAAGATTAAGTGAGCTATTGCCCAGAGTCACATGGTGCTGGGCTAATCTGCCACCGGCGCCAGGGATTGAGCCCCAGATTCCAGCGTCAGTCGCCCTGGCCATGGCGCCACACCTCACCTCACTCTTTGGTAAACAAAGAAGAAGGACATAAGAGTCTTCACTGCCCAAGGAGGTTAGATATTGGAAGGTTGTTCTGGAACACCGTGACCCACTGGTACCATGACAATTCCAGTACTGATCAAATTGTTACCTCTAAAAGCAACGTCATATGTTTTATAGCCGTGTCATTTGGGGATTTTAGTGCGGTACCTTTCTGATAGTTGACTTTGCAGAATGTTTTCTACAAAATACGTCAGGCAGTGTGTCAGGGGCATAAACACCATCCTCCCCACCTCCACCAAATAGAGTTGTTTGTAGTGTGGGAACTCAATGAAACTTTGTAAACAACCTGTGGATAATTCCATAATCACCCCTCGCGTCATTAGGCCATGTCAGGTTTAGAATAGGAGCCGCCCAGTCTGGTGTGGGGGTTGGCGAATGTGTAGGTGAGAGGCCACCTCACCTCCGCGGTGCCCAGACTGTGCCACCCAACTCAAGGCCAGCCCTACCTTGCCAAAGAGTTCGTTTGTCCATAAAAGGTCAGTGGGTCACTCCTGTCGAGCTCTTTCTGCGCAGCCTGATGTGCTGCGGCAGGTGTGACGCAGGAAGCGTAAAGAGAGCGTGCCCGGAAGAACGCCTTCAGTTTCCTGATTGAGCTGTGGTTTATTATTGCGGTCGTGACACTCTTTTCACACCCGCCGCTCATCCGGCCTACAGGAAACAGAAGGGAAACTCATTTTAACACCTTAAGGTGGGTTTTATTTCGCTTTCCTTGTTAATTTTTGTGTGAAATCACTGTGTGGGAGGTTGGCAAGAAAAGTAATTCATAATTAAGTAAGATATTGACAACATCTGGCTAAACAGAACCCAACAGCAGGTCAAGACATTCCGCAAGATGGCAGATGAAATGTGGTGAGTTTTGTTTAATATTATAATGTGCACCTCTTTTTCACAAGGATTCTTTTGCGCTCATCTGTTCTGATTGTATGGGGGGAGGGTGACAACTTAGATACGTTATTAATTATGTCTGAGCGCGTTTTGAGTTCTAAGGACATTAGACCTTGCTTTAAAACCACCATTCCGATTGGCTGGTCGTGGCCATTCTAGAAGCTGGTACTTCCTGTGTTAAAGAGCCAGGACTTCCGGTTCTAAGATGGCCACGACAGTCTGTTAACGGTGAGATTGTACACACATGATCCATCGCCTTTGTAACACTTGGAAGTAGGAAGGTTCATCTCATCCTTCCCTGTCAAAACCGGAAGTCCTGCATCTTAGAAGTCAGACTGCCAAGCACAGCTGCTGCTGGCTCTGACTACGGAGTCTTTATAAGGCCAATTTTGCCCCTCCTGGTTCTCCCACTTTTTATTTCATAATAAGCCAGAGGACACACAGTCTTTGACTGACCCGGGCAAGTTTGGATTTTCAGTAGGGCTACCAAGTTATTGTACACTGAGAATAGGCACTTTATACAACACTTTAATGAAAACATATGACAGTAGACAGGGGCTAGTTGAGACACTTCTTGAATGTATACACTGCAGTACTTAATTTGGAAAAAACATGAATTGCCAGGGCCCTTCTCGGAGGCCACTGCAGTTTGCACCATCCATTGCCTCTACCATTGTTGCCAATGATTGTACCAAACCAGCTACTAACACTCTCAATCCTACAAATGTGACAATTCAGACTCTTGCAGGCCTCCAAAGCTGTAAGATTAGCATGGGCAAAAGCTAATTGTCATTTTTAACCTATATTGAGTCAGTAAACAACTGTTTTTGTGCTCACTCTAAATCAGACAAACAGCGCCACCATGTGGCAGACTGTCAGAAGTGCCGGTGCTGCCAATTAAGTGCCAGTGCCGAGCACCAGAATCCACAGGCTCAAATTAAGCGCTGAAATAGATTCCGTAATCCTATAGCCTAACTCAGATAAGGGTGCTAACATTTAATATTTCAAAAGAAATTGTGGTAGTACAAATTACGCCCAGGGGGGAAATTATGCAATCACCCGTGTCTAAATCAGAATTATACGACCAATCCTTTTTAGAGCATTACACATAACCGTCCTTTGTAGAATAAAAATTATGCTCCTGTTGCATTTTGATGGGTAATGCCCATGTCAAATCTGAATTACATTACCACTTTTTTCAGAAGATAATACTTTACCTTACTCGTCTATATTACCTTTACATTACCACCGTTTTTTTGATCGATTATACAATACCACCTTTATCAGATCAAATTTACGTTATATCTACTATATGGAGGATTATACGTTACCACCCTCAATCTGAATCAGAAATATGTTATGTCACTATTTCGTAGAGTTATGCATTACCAATCTTCTATCACTTAGGACACCACATACACATGTGCCTTTGGAACCTTAGGACACGTGGTGACATGGGCGTTTTGATGCGGGGGATGACCATCTGGTTACATGCCAACGTTCCTTGTATTTTCAGTGGCGTGGCAGGTACTCTGACGAGATGGACGTAGGCCATGAGGGCGAAGAGAAGAGGGGTCACTGCTTTACGAACTTGTTGTTCTAAAAGGCTTAAATGTGACCTTTAACGGGAACCCACCTGTGGAAGTGGCATGGGGTAGCCACTAAGAAAACCTCTGGAGAGATTCAGTGGCACCACTGAAAAGAAGGGTTCACTTTCTTTTGCTGTGTGTTGTGATTCTGTGTTAGCTTGCCCTGCCCCATTGACAACCAGAAAGAAAGGAATTGGGGTTGTGTCACTGCCTTTTACCCCAGTGAGTCTTTTCAGATGTTTGGTACCCTGAGGTCTGGTTTTATACGCCACGAGCTACTACCGCCATCAGTTGAATCTTAAGGTATCTGCTTGGTGGAGATCAGGCTAGTGAAAAAGATTTTTACTCCTGTCTTTAACAAATCTCTCCCATGAGAGGTGGGTACCAAGAAAGGGAGTGCCTTCAACGGTGGGCAAGTTGCCAGGGTGCCTTGTTGACTCTCTGGAGAAAGAGAGTTTTATTGCGCAAACATAAGCCTGGGCCTTGCGTTTCTATTGGGGAGATGGGCAGGTCTTTATTGCGGATTAATGATCCATCACTGGCACACACAGGATGGCACAGCTCTGCCCAGGTGCTCCTAGGAAGGTCTCCTAAGGAGGTCCAGGAGAACCACTTGAAATAATATCCTAGATTCTTAAAAAGAAAAGGTACCCTGGATTTAAAAAACACAGAGGTCGATGATATAGCTAAAAAAAATGTCCATAGGCTTTAGGTAACATAATATAGCAAAACGTTTGCAAGGCAGAAGCCTCCCAATTCGAGGGAAGAGAAAGATATCCAGAAATTAAAAACACAAAGTTAATCCAGGTTTTGATAATGCACAGGTATCCTGGATTAAAATGCCAAAATGAGAACATAGAATTCGATAACTCAAAGGTAGCCTACATTAAGGCACGCCAACGGAGGCCTGGGATTAGAATTCAGATTTGAGGGGAAGAAAGGTGACCAGGGTTCAGGTAATACTAAGGAATCCTGGGTTTAAGTAAAGGAAGGGTATGCTGGATTTATATAATGGGAAATGTGTTCATGGGATGGGTAACACAAATGTAGCCAGAATGTGTATAAAACATATTCTTTATTTAGGCAACAGGGAGATCTCACTAATTTGAGTAAAGCTAGTGTAAGGTACTTGGATAGCATAAAACATACTAAGGGTTTAACTTAGGAATGTATGTTGGATTTAAACAAAGTAAACTTATTCAGGCGAAGGGTGTGTATGCATTATTTAGATACAACGGTAACCTGGTTAATGTGAACTATTGATCTCCATTATTTAAATAAATTAGAGGTATGTGGAGCAGATAAATGGGTGGTAACAAGGGTCTGCCTAAAGAAAATATATCTAGTATTTAGGTAACACAGATGTATGCTGGGGTTAAACAACGTGAATATTTGCTGGGTTTAGGTAAAAACAGAAGTAACTGATGTGTAGGTAAAGCAAAGGCGTGCAAATGTACGTATTGTGGTGGTGGATTTAGATCAAAGTAGGGAATCCAGAGTTTAAATAAATCGGAGATGCCCGGGGTATTGGTAGAACAACATATATCTTGGACTTACATGTAAGTGTGGGGGATCCGGGATTTAGGTAAATTGAAGATATCCAGGATTTATTTAGGGTAAGGTATCCTGGGAGAACATAAAGTAATTGCATCCTGACTTTACATAAAAACAAATGCATCCAACACGAAAGATGCCTTAGATTTATATAAAGATGGGATTCTAGATTTAAATTTAGTGGTTGTATCCCGGGTTTATATAGATGTAAACCTAAGGTATCTAGGATTTAGATAGCACAAACTATATCTTGGGTTGAGCTAAAGGTGAGTTGTCCTGGATATAGATAACACAGAGGTGGCTACAAGAAAAATATATGTGAGTTAGGTAACACAAAGGCAAGAAGAGTTCGATAAAGCAGAAGCCTTCTAAATTGAGGTAACAGAAAAGTATCCAAAAATGTAATCGTTTTTGATTAGGCCCAGGTGAAATTTAAACTGCGCCAATGTAATTGACATATTTCATATTGTGTGAATAGTTTTGGTAAAACATAGGTGATCTAAAAAAATCAATTTCAATGTTAAAGAAGTGAATTCCATTGCCTAAGAAGTATTTGCTAAACATTTGCTTTTTGTTTATTATTTTATGTAAATAACTTTATTGGATTCCACCTTTCTGAAAGCTTTAGATCTGCTGTACAAATTTCATGACAAAACTTCTAAAAATTGTAAATAGAATAAAAAAAATATAGAAAATAGATATACAATACAAATTAGAATAAAATAAAGACAACCAAGCTCAAAAGTGATGAAATATTTCACATAATCTGGAAAGTTTAACTTAAAATGGTGTGTTTATGACTTCTTCCATGTAACTTCATCCCTGTCCCGAGTCCCTCTTTGTGCTGTCCCCAGTGTGCCGACATGTTTCTGCGTAAATTGATCCCAGTACTGGACCCTATGCTTTCTCCAGTACTTGACAGTATGGTACAGATGTGCCCTGTAGAACAGAACGCTACATGTCTCAGTATGAGTAGATTCTTAATTCAGGTGGGGCTGGTAACTCCTGTTATGGGCCCCCGGGAAATTATGGGATGTGCACTAACTCTACGGATCTTTCAACCGGAGACTTCACCTGCTGAAAGCAAATGGTCTTTCCCGTGAAATACTGAGCTGGGGAAGGATGTGACGTAACATGGACAATCTGGTGTGGAATTATCAATTCCTGACACCTCCTCTTTTTTTACGAGGACTCTCGGGGTCCAACTCATAATGCTTGCTAACTCCGTCAGCGCCGACGCCTCTCATATCGGTAGCTCAGGGTAGATGATGTGGCTGGCCCTCTAACTGGGACATCCGAATGAGGCGCTACATTTCAGATGCTGCAACAAGTACTGGACCTCATGCTCCAGTGTCCACCGGAGCAAGAGCGGTTTACCAGCTATCAGGAATAGCACCTAGTTATAGGTTTATATATGTTTGGCTCTGATGGTCAGTTTCTAACACAGCATGCGGTACATTGTGGCTTTACAGGTTGGCAGCCTGTTCTATGCCGGAATGTATGGCTCTGAAGGACTGTTGATACCAGAAATAATTGAGTGAAACACCTTTTTACACGCGCAGCTGTATTCTCTCCACCTGCTGTCGGCACTGGCTATGGGCTGTTGTGTTAAAATTAGGGGTGGGCAGTAAACTCCGCTCCGCCGGCCGAGTTCACAGAGTTTTGCCCTCTCTGCCTGGACCGCGGAGTTCCGGAAAAACTCAACCAAACCCCGCGTGGCGGAGATTTTCTCGCATGCAGCTCGCCAACGTAACGTTCACGAGCGAGAACATTTAGCACTAGAACGAGTCCCATTGAGATTTCTCAATGTGTGCGGTCGCGGCAGGTCGCTGCCACTCGCATTGAGAAAGCTGCAGCTCGAGTAAAAAATCTACTCCAGAGTGGTAGGAAATAGTGACATCCTCTGGGGGACTATGTGATGCAGTTTGTGCTGATTTTACAACGCGAAACAAGCTCCTGGCGCAAAAAAATCGCAATAGCAGCACGACTCACCTAAATTCCTCCGCTCGCGGAATCTTGCGGAGTTTTTAAGTAACCCCGCAGAATTACACAGGATGAACCTCCACGAGTTCTGCCCACTCCTAGTTAAAATACGTGAAACTCCTACTGTTACAATGATCGATTTTGAAACCATTGTTAACCCCAGTCAGGGCTTTAAGTGGGCCGGGTCTCAAGGGGTCTGAGCACCGGCAGTTTTTTGCAGGGGGCCTCGAAACGGGTCTCTATCGGCTCTGTTTTGAGCCCTGACACAGGCAGTCCGTTTTTCCCCAGACTGCAGTGACAGCTGTTTGCTGTCACTGCAGTCCGTAAAAAAAGTGCCAGGGCGCAAAACAAAGCATGATAGAGACCTGTTTCGAAACAGCAGGCACGTGGATGTGCTCTGCTCACTTCTCAGTAGTAGAGAAGTTACGGCATGACGTCATGCCAGGTGAGCGTTGTGGGGGAAGGGAAATCCTTTAAGAGTCATTTTCTTTCTGGATTTCCCTTCTCTTTCTGAAACTCAGGAGCAGCAACATTGTGGTAGGGTCACCAAGGATTTAATTGGAAGCTTTGTCAATATTATATACAAGTCATAGTTGCAGCTTATTTATCTTCTGCAAGTAATAACCAATGACAAAGCCAATATCCCTTACTTATTGTAGGTATGATGTTACTTGTATCAAATATCTGGATGCAATGACAGAAACAGCAAAATACAAGTCGGGCAGCACACTATGCTAAACACAGATTTTTTGCGTAAGTGATTTAAAGCCACGCCCCTGATTACACTGACCACGCCCCTTTGAGAGACCCCCCCAGTTTTTTCATCCCACATAAAGCCCTGACCCCAGTGACCACACACTGGGCAACCACTTCATTTTATGGTGCCCCGGTTCCCTTATCTGGCTACATTGGACGCTCTTATAAGCAGGCTGACCACCAGAATTGGGAACAATAATATGTTTTTGAAGAAAAAAAAGTTGTATGTGCCTGCTCTGCCCCAGCTCACAGTGCCGGTGCGCGTGAGCCAAGATTCTTACAATTAGTGCGCCTCGGCGAAGGGCGCCGCGGCACCGAGGCACTTATGGCCGGGCCCCAGAAGTCAGGCAGTTAATGTGCAAAGCTCCGTGAGGCCCCCCCACCGCCCCCCGCCGTCACGAGACTTGTCTGAAGATTGCTTTCACATCTGTACCGGGAGAGAGGTGTAAAGTGCCAGGCTTCGTTTTAATGGTGGCTGGCGAGAGAGGGAAGATAAAGGCGGCCAGATGGCAGCCTCTGCTCTGGCTGCGGTTGGTATTTAACTGCTTTTTTATTGGAAAAATATGGGGTGAAAAATTGTGTGGGACTCATTAGGCAGCCTGCTGCGATTCTGATCGCCCTGCCAATCTGTTCACCGTGGCACCGTTCCAGGCCGCCATAAATTTTTAGCAGCGGCTTACAACGTACGACTTGGAGCTTGTTAAGACTTTATTTTTTCTTCTTCTTCCCCTCCGCTCTCCCCCTTTCCTCTCTCCTCCCTGTATAGCTTTTTTATTTTTTATTTTTCTGAGATGCCGCGGGGGCCCAAGCCGTGCTGAGGCTCGAGCCAGCCTCTTCCTTGTAAGATTCCTTCTCCTCAGACCTTAGCTGGCGGCCGCCATGTTCTCCTCAAGGCTGGGTTCCATCCCTGGACAAATGGCGTTTCCTGCTCCTCACACTGCCCATCTCTCGGTGTAAACATCCCGGCCTGGCGCTGCCTGGCCCGCGCGGGGAGTCTTGGCCAACCCAAGGCTTCCCTTTTCCACTGAATCCGTGCGGTTTGGAAACTTCAGGATTAATCATACGTTTGGAAGGTTAAACGCTTGTGGCGTTGGGGAGGCTGCGGGTTCCCTCCCTCCCTGGCTCCAGAGGTCGCAGTTAACTTCACTTGAATGTGTGCAGTTGGAAGGGGGGGAGGCTGCTTCACTTCTGCAGATGTGATAGATCTGCATTTCGTAAAAGTGCATCGACACGCAAGCATCAGTGCCCAGGCAAGACCACACAGATGTGGGTGCCAGGCTATTTTTCAGTGAATTTAGACCTTCTGTTGTCTAGTTATCCCCAGTGCTTTAAATGGGCCGGTGCTGTACGGTACGGAGTATTGGCACTTATTCATGACGAGAAGGAGAGTACCTGCACTTCTCAAAAGAGACAAAATGCTTTTAATTGAAGAGTACCCGCACTTTTCAGAAACAAGCTGGTACTCTGGTGCAGGGTACCAGCACTTCTATTTTTCCATTTCAAGCACTGGCCTTATGTCTGTGTGTGGATAGCAGTGGTCTCCAAACGTATTCATGCCGCGGCCCCCAGTGTATCTAGAGAATCATTGGGGCAACCACCACCCCTGCTGAATTTTTGACAATTATTCTATTAAGTAGTCAGTTCTTTACACGATGCAGGACAACCCCTTTGAAAAATGAAATGAAGTCAAATACATGATTGCCAAACATACTATTCTGGTTAGCTATGGCCTTACAAACCTGTAATTAAGTGTGGTTAACTGAGATTGCGGTGGGGGTGGGGTAGGGGGGCGGTCTGGGATTGGAATTGAGGAATATTTGGAGTCCTTTCCCTTTTGACACATACTCAAAGCCAGATGTAAATGACAACAGATGTTCGTGATGGCCCATTACAGAGTGCCTTACTGCCCTTAACTGTTTATAACTTAACAGAAAACAGTTTTCATCATGATGCTGCTTTGGCCAGAGCCTGGTGCCCTCCAGAGATTTGAAGACCCCTGGTCTATAGGTTCCTCAAGCCACTTGGCCTCATCTTCCAAAGCCCAAGTCCTATTTGCCCTTGGGAGCAACTGTGTCTTCCCATAGTTGGTACCTGCTTCTCAGGGTCCACAGGCTGTAAGCGCTCACATTTGAAAGAGCCCCTGAGTATACGAAGTTCCCTCAAGTCCTGGTGACCCTCGAGTGCGCTGCGTGACGCTACCCGGTCTAAAGGCTTGTGAGTCGTGGTGATGGGCTCGTCTGCAGCTCCACAGCACATTAGTATCTACTCATTTCACAAGGATCTGGTCCCCTATAGATAAATGGAGTGAGTCTATTATGAATGTTTGAATTAAATCATTTTTCATTGTAATTATTTTCTTTTTTTAGCAGGTTTATAATAAGTATATGGAATGTTTGATTTGTTAATATGACTTTATGCAATTCTTTGTTAAATTTAAGATTTGTATTCGTATTGTTTCCTTTTATTTGATTGTGCTATCAGAGTTGCTTAATAAAAATAAAATAAAATAAAAAATAAAAAAAAAAAGGACTGGGAACCCCTGAGTTACCTTCATGAAGCGATTTAGGAGCAAAGATCTTAAATTGCTCCTTTAAGAGCCAGGAGGAACGGGGTCTAAGAGGCATTAACGGCCTTAACCTGGCCTAGTCCTGCCTGGGTTCCATCGACAAAGGGTCAAACTGAGGAGCCGGTCCGTCTGCCTGCGGCCCCTTTGTGTCCATTGGGCTGTTGTCTTTCTGCTTCCCTTACTTTCCTTGCAGCTGCACCTGTCCGTGCACTTTAAAGGGTGTTTTCACCTTTGATGGTTTGTTTTCCTCAAGATCCATGGGGCTGGCCTGTCTATTGTTTGCCTTCAGAAAGATCTAACAGACGCTCCCGTATTGGTTCAGTTGTAACCCTCTGGGGGGGCAGGATTACACTAGGGTACCACCACACAGATGTTCCTCTGGGTCCTGTGGTGCACCCGTGATGTGCTGGATTACTCGAGGGGACGCCCCTCACAGATGTGTCTCAGGGGTCCTGTGGTGCACCCGTGATGGGCTGGATTACTCGAGGGGGCCACCTCACAGATGTGTCTCAGGGGTCCTGTGGTGCACCAGTGATGTGCTGGATTACTCGAGGGGGCCACCTCACAGATGTTCCTCCTGGGTCCTGTGGTGCACCAGTGATCTGCAGGATTACCCAAAGGGACCACCTCACAGATGTGTCTCAGGGGTCCTGTGGTGCACCCGTGATGTGCTGGATTACTCGAGGGGACGCCCCTCACAGATGTGTCTCAGGGGTCCTGTGGTGCACCCGTGATGTGCTGGATTACTCGAGGGGAACACCTCACAGATGTGTCTCTGGGGTCCTGTGGTGCATCTGTGATCTGCAGGATTACTTCATAAGACCCCCAACAGCCACATTTTCCACCAGTTTTATAGGTATTGATTTATAATTGGTAGGCTTGGAAGTGCCTAGTTGATGTTTTTATTTCTCCAGGTAAGAAGGTCGCAGTATTAACGTTCTTTTCTACAGGGAGCTGTCCCTCCAAAAACGATTGAAGTTCAAAGATACCAGAGTGTTCCTTAAAGGGAGGATTTCTAAGTCCTCCTTAGGCTTAAGCTGCTGTGCCCGCGCCATGCATCCACCGACAAGGCTTTCGACAGAGTAGATTGAGAGTTGCCAGAGAGTAATCCAAATCTAATCGATCTAGAAGAACCAACCGCGAATCATAATTGGAAGCCGAGAGCGACAGAGTCTCCCAAGTAGTATTGTACCTGCAACAACCAGTTTTGGGCATGGCTACCAAGAGGTATTTCCCATCCAGGCCTCCACTCACCCGCAAAGGCCTCCTCGTTCAGCAGAATTCTGCATTCTGTGGGCGTAAATTAGCTTTTGCTTTCCCAGCTCGATCTTGAATTAAATCTGAGATGTTCTACTTTTTTCACACTAGTTTTTTTTTTCGTCCAAACTCACAATTCTATATCCCAGAAATAACTTTGTGAGAAAACCATGTCCTATCGAATCCTCCCATCAAATCGAGTCTCACCTGGAGTTCTTTATGTCTTTTTGTCCCCCTTGTTTAGTCCCGGATTGTATGAAGATGGTGAATGTGGCTCACAGGAGGGTATTAAAGCACTAGACAGAGGTGGGGAAGCTATGAGTCACAGCAGATGTCAGTGGCAAGTGTTTAATTCCCTGACCCTTGTACCTTTCGTCAATTACAAGAGTCACAGCAGATGTCAGTGGCAAGTGTTTCATTCCCTGACCCTTGTACCTTTCGTCAGTTACACTGTGATCAACATATGTATGTTGCATTATTTCCGTGCTCATAGCCACGTAGCACCATGTGCTCCCCGGAGAGTGCATTTCTGCACAGTTCTGGGGTTTGGCGTTGACAAGATTCTGGATCAACACATATTGTTGATACATGTTCTGTGCAATATTTATTATTGATTGGCTGTGAGGAGAGGTCGGACTGCCTGCAAGTAGGGTGTCTGCTCTGTTTTGGTCTTAGGGTGAGAGGGGTCGGAAAAATGGCATTTCAAAATGTAACTCCTATAGGATTCTTTTCACCTTCACACAGAAGCAAACAACTGAAAGGAATTATACCAAGCTTGGCATTAAAGTAGAACTTTTCTCAAGGAAGTTTGGTGTACTTATGTGTTGTAGTTTTTAGGTCTCGCCTGTCGATGCGCATGCGCATCGAGCAAGGCGAGAGTATTGGCACTTATCCGCTCTTTATCCACACTGCAAGGAATCGTGGCGATTCCTTGCAGTGCACGAGAAATTTAAGCTCAATGCGCATGCGCATTGAGCTTAAATGCGCGTGCCACATGCCCCCAGCCGCCTGCCTTGCCTACTCTCTCTCACAGCCTCCCCCAGCTCCGCCCCCTCACTACTTGATTGCACGGCCGCTAGGCCGTGCCTCCCCTACTCTCCTCCCCCCCTACTTGATTGCACGGCCGCTAGGCCGTGCCTCCCCTACTCTCCTCCCCCCTCCTCCTCTCCTCCCCTGCCATGCCCCTGATCTAGATTGTCCCCGTGTCCCTCTAGCCCTCCTCTGTCGCACCGTGTGCCCCTCGGCAGCGGCCTGGTGTCTCCGCCGCCAGCTCTCCCGCCACAATCCGAGCCCAGAGCTTCGCAGGAAGCTGCGGCGGCACCGACTGCTCGGTTAAAATATCCGCTTGCCCTGTTCGAGGATTATAATTAAAAATAACCATTGCCTACGCGCGCAGGGCCGCCTTTGTTCTGAGCCGTCGCTTTGTGTGGCGCATTCCTCTGAGAGGAGAGGACGAGGTCCCACCCCGGGCTCAGGCAGGAATGACAGAAAACAAGTTTGCTCATCCTCTCAGAGAACATGTCTGAGGCGCTGCTCGTGTGAACCAGGAACAGGATTACCAGGCGACTGCGTCACCGCCTGCGCAGCCAGCACAGATTTGCATTTCTAGCACCCCACACTTGCAATGCAGAACGTTCATTTTCGAAGCACTAACTACAACTCCCAGAATGCAATAGATGTTCATATGCGTTCAGGAGTCAGAACAACGTATCCTCAGCTGAATCAGTCGTTCAGACGCAGCGTTAGAGAAGGTGCTGTACTGGCCTTTCACACGAACACAACAGTAAAGTGAAGGGCCTCTTGGCGCTCTGAATAACAAGTGTTCTAACTTCACAGCGATAGACCTAGATAGAATGAACGCCTCAGCCAGGCCTGCTGGGATTCGAGCTACAGTGTGACCAGTGTGTTAGAAACACGGGTTTCTGCAGCATGTGCGCAGCCCACTGAGCTAACTTAATGGCATGTGCTCCCAGGGAACCCCTGTTTCAACTAATTCCCATAAGCGCCTTTTATTTCTGTTGCAACAGCACCGAGCATGCAACTATCTTTCTTCCCTATTTTCCCTCTGTCTCTCTCCCCATGACATCATCTCACTGGTGGAGAAGGCAGCATCATTGCTGTGTGAGGGTCGGAATTCTTGCACAGTCCCTGCCTATGCTGCCTGCATCCGTCGGCCAATCCCTAGGGCACGGAGTATTCATGTATGTAGTGTGCGCAGGTTTCTTCCAGAGCCGGCACCCTAGGCAGCGTCTGTGCTCACAACGCCAGAGCTGCGTTCAGAGGCAGGCACAACTCGCAGCCCTCGATACATAATGCATAAGCCTGTAAGCGCCCGGCACGTTTGCAGCACGGAAAATGCAGCAATAAATATCCCTTCCGTTTGTGGAATAAACGGCGTCGAAAACCTCCCTCCCTCGCCCTGTGCCGGTCCCGGTTTTAAGCACGCGCCTCTTTGCTAGGGGTTTAGACATTATTGTACATAATGCGGGTTTTGATATTGCGTCATTCTATCTTCCAGCGACAATATCAGGTGGCATTGTAACCTGGCACACGGCCCTACTTATTAACGACCCTGGAAGTTTAAACGGAAGAGCGACCTCGTCGCTGTTTCTCGCGTGCGCTGTTTGTAGATCACACCCAGCAGGTGCAAAACCCACTCAGCTATTATAGCAAACGGCGCTGCGCCGCGTCTCCTTCTGGCAGGCCTGCTGAGAAGCGCCAGTGCTGTTCGACTGAGTATGCCTGAACCCTCCTGAGAAGCAAGAGTGCGGTTCGACTGAGTATGCGTGAACCCTGCTGAGAAAAGCGAGGTAATAAGACACTGTTTCCTATGCATATGTCCTGATGAGAAGCGCAGTTACTACCCTTGTAAAAGCGCAGCAGCCCTGCTGAGAAGCATCAGTACCAGAGAATAAAATGAACCAGTCCTGAGAAGAGCCATTACTTTCTAATTTGATGCACAGCAGCCATGCAGTGACAGTGGTATTGCCAATTTAAAGGTACAGAAGCCTCGCCGAGAAGTGCTAGTACCATAACATTAGATGAACAGTCATGCAAAGTGATATCATTTTCAGGTAAAACGTATATGAGCGTTGCTACGTACTGCCAGTACAGACCCAAAGCCTCAGTATGCTAGCCCCAAGAAGTGCATGTCATGCCTAAGTTAAAGTGTAGCATCCAAGATGAGTAGTGGTGATACTGTGCCTTTATAAGTACAAGCCTTTCAGAGCAGTTCCGGCACTGCCCCGTCAGAAATAGAGCAGCCTTGGTGAAGTGCTTGTATTACATCGAGAAATGCAAACTCTCCCATTAAAAGCAAGCAGCCACGCTGAGAAAATCTAGCACCTGTCCCACTGATGAGTGTGATATACCGGGTGAGAAATGCAAGAACTGTCCAATTTAAAATACTTCCTCGTCGCAGAGAAGCGCCTCCTGTGCCAACAACACAACTAATAAGTGCCGACACTCGTCCCTGAAAGCGAAGTGCAGTGTCCGAGCCTGCCAGCGGCTGTCATCTTCAAGGGATCACAACTGAAGAATCTACTTCCTTTTTTTCCTTTTTTTTAATAGAAAAACCAAAGTACGCTGTTTTCAGCCTTGGTCTTACCACCAGGAGGATATATAACCCGCTGTCCCCTCACTCTCACTCTCACTCATCCTCACTCACCCTCAACACCACACACTCACTCACCCTCACTCACCCTCAACACCTCACCCTCACTCACTCACCCTCAACACCTCACCCTCAACTCCTCACTCACCCTCACTCTCACTCATCCTCACTCAACCACCCTCAACTTCACTCACCCTCAACGCCTCACCCAACACCTCACCTTCACTCACCATCAACATCTCACCCTCACTCACCCACAAAACATCAGCCTCAACCCCTCACCCTCAATCACTCACCCTCAACCATTCACCCTCACTCACCCTCCCTCACCCTCAATTCCTCACCCACACCCTCAACACTTCACCCTAAACACCTCACTCATCCTCAACGCCTCCCCCTCCCCCTCACTCACCCTCACCCTCACTCACCCTCAACACCTCACCATCACTAACACTCAACACCTCACCCTCACTAACTCTCAATCCCTCAATCACCCTTCCCCTCACTCACCCTCAATACCTCACCCTCACTAACACTGAAACCCTCAATCACCCTCACTCTTACTCTCACTCACACTCTACACCTCAGCCTCACCCTCACTCACTCACCCTCAACACCTCACCCTCACCCCCTCAACCCCTCACCCCCTCACCCTCACTCGCCCTCACCCTCAACCCCTCACCCTCAACACCTCACCCCCTCACCCTCAACTCCTCACCCTCAACACCTCACCCTCACTCACTCACCCTCAACACCTCACCCTCACTCACTCACAATCAATCACCCTCAACCCCTCACCCTCAACAACTCACCCTCAACACCTCACCCTCAACACCTCACCCTCAACACCTCACCCTCAACACCTCACCCTCAACCCCTCACCCTCAACACCTCACTCTCACTCACCCTCACTCACCCTCACTCACCCTCACTCACACTCACTCACACTCACTCACACTCAGTCACCCTCACTCACCCTCACTCACCCTCACTCACCCTCACTCACCCTCACTCACCCTCACTCACCCTCAACCCCTCACTCACCCTCACTCATCCTCACTCACCCTCAACCCCTCACCCTCACCCTCACCCACCCTCAACCCCTCACCCTAACTCCCTCACCCTAACTCACAATCACCCTCACTCACCCTCACCCACTCTCACTCTCACTCACCCTCAACCCCTCACTCACCCTCAACACCTCACTCACCCTCACCCTCACTCACCCTCAACACCTCACCCTCACACAGTGCAATAGGTCTCAGAGGATTTTTTGTTAAAGCTTTTACAATTGTTTATGGCTTTTTTGATTTGTAATTCTTTAGCATTGGCTACAAAAAATAAAAATGCAAAAGATTTACAACAAAAAACCCATAAACAATTCTAAAAGCACTAACTCTAATGCTGCGAGACCTATTGCATTTCCAATGCTTGTTAAGAAATTAGTGTTCAAAACGTGAACCGGCCTGGGCCTGAAAGGATTACATTTTAACGATACCTGGACTGTTAATCGATAGATTCTCCACGGATTCGAAAGCACAGTTAAAAAAACCATGCAACACCATTGGAATATGAAGCTTTTCATTCCTTCGTCCTTTGCAGATTTGTGAACCCAGACCTGGATTTGCAAATCACAGAACAATTCTGCTGAAGCTGCGATTACACAACCCGCTGAGCACCATTGAGGAAAAAGAAGAAAGGCCCCTGGTGAGCCCTACCCGCACCTCCGAGGACCATGAGGGGGACCACAAAGGGACTCCCACAGAAATAAAATAAATATTAAACAATGATTTAGGGAGGAATTTGCATATCCTATGCCAGAGTCTCAAATACCGCACGCTGCCTGGGGCCTCAAGATACCGAAATCCTGAAAAAATGAAAATAGAAGTATTTAGTGCAGTATGGATGGGCCTGTCCAATGGCCACACACAGAGGTTGGCTGCACATGGAGGGATTGGGCCCTGAGGCCAACCCCTGCAGAAGAACCTGTGCAGCAAGACCATGTGGCACACTGCGGCTGGGTGCAGGGCCTGGTCATCTGTGGTCTTCCAAGCTGCAGAGGGCTGGAGTCCATGTTCAGAGGGGTGGCCTCCTGTGTAAGGTTGTGTGCTGGGTCTGGCTGAAGGCCAGGCTTTGTGGAGCACTCCAGCTATGCACAGAGGGAACCTTGTGCAACATGTTTTAAACATGTTTAACTGTGCTAGAATGGTAGCGCACAGAGCCTGTCCCATGCCAAGCCCTTGGTCCAGACCCCAGTGTGCATGGCTAAAGGTGTGTGCAGCGGGTGCTGGCTGCCCATTATGATACGCAGTGAACTTTTGCTTGTGGTATTCAAAAAAAAAAATGCGGACAAGGGTGAAGGTGAAGTTAATGCTAGCTTTGGTTATAACACATCAACATCTGTTAAAATAAAAACTTTAGAACTCATTGAAAAAAATGCACTTAATGGGGTGCTATAGTTGCAAATTAAATCAAAAAAACCTGAAATTGAACAGTTATGTTAGGACAGCAAACTGTATCTCCTACAGCTTAATTGCAAAGCATAATATGCCCCCCATATGCAATGCTTATTGTATTGTATTGTAATTGTATTTATATAGTGCTTACTACCCCTTACGAGGCATCAATTGCTTTTTGGCGAGAATCAGGCGACTCCCGAACCCATAAAGGATTAATGGTGGATTAATATAGAGCAGTGGACATGTGAGTCTTTTAGTTGGATTGAAAAGGATAATGGGGTGGGGGGGGGGTAGACGAGGGAAGAGTCTAGAAAGTGTTGATTGAGAGAACATAGTAGTAAGATGAGGTTTAGGATGAGTCTAAGGAAGGATACATGAGGGAAGAATTTAGAAGGGTTGTTTGCAAGATCATAGTATTGAAATGAAGTTTGGGGTGATACAAGAAGGGAAAGAGGATGGAACAGTCTAAAAGGGTTATTTTGAAGATCATAGTAGTAAAATGAGTTCTGGAATGAGTCAGAGAGTGGAGATAGGGGATATATTGAGGGAGGTATAAGGTGAAATATAGAGGAGTGAATTGGAGAGTCCGTTTTTGTTTACAGTAGGATTGAAGTAATAATTGTATAGATACACAAGTATATATTATTATACATATTTATATCAAGAATACACATATCTTGATATATATACATATAATAAAATTAAATGTTTATATACACAGGGATATGCTGTACATTTGTGTTTGAGTATGGGGTTATGTAAGAAGGAGAAAACTCTTGAAGAGTCTTTTGAAGATAAGATAGTTATCTGTGGATCTTATGTTTGGGTGTAATGAATTCCATAGTTTGGCTGCTTGAACAGAGAAAGACGTGCCACCTATGTTTTTTTTCATGTATGGTGGAATTTTGAAGCAAGGTGCCATCTGGAGCGGAAGTTCCTTTGTTAAATGCATTTGGAGATTTTATTCCTGACAAAAAGCTGTCCTGTTCCATATATTGCTTTGTGGGAGACATAAGGTACAGAAAAACAGGTGGTCCCAACAGGAATTCAGTATAAATTAGTACCCAATATTACATAAAGAATTGTAATATCTGGTACTATGTTATATTGAATTTCCGGTGGGACCACCTGTTTTTCTGTACCAAGTATTACCCAGGTCCTACGGACAACTGGGTCACCCCATTGCTTTGTAATGTTGTGGGAGACACAAAGCAGCTTGAATGGGGATATTCCGGTAACCAAAGTATGGCCCTCAAGCTAGGAGAGGTGTGGACTTCTGGCTTTACATGTAGGAGTGGTCTGGTAGCAGCGTTCTGAATCGGTTGTAGTCTTTTCATAGGTGGTAAAGATGATCCGTGGTAGAGGCCGTTGGTATAATCAAGTTTAGACAGTACAAGAGAGAAAGTGGCCTGACCTTGGGTGGAAATCCGAGGTGCGTCAGAGTTTTCATAGCAATGAA
Source organism: Lissotriton vulgaris (assembly GCF_964263255.1). Taxonomy (NCBI): domain Eukaryota; kingdom Metazoa; phylum Chordata; class Amphibia; order Caudata; family Salamandridae; genus Lissotriton; species Lissotriton vulgaris. The sequence goes on from NC_141699.1 coordinate 84,101,648, forward strand.
GCTTGATCTTGCTAATTTGTCCACTTGGGCAGTCACTGACAACTTGGAGTCCATGATAATTCCAAGCTTTCTTAATCCTTAGATATTTTAAGCGGTGGTCCCAGATCGTCAGGCCAGGCGCAAAGTGGGTCATCATTTTTCCAATCGCCGCATGTGAGAATTTCCGTTTTGGAAACATTCCATTTGAGATGGCTCAATGTCATCTACTGACCAATGACTGAGGAAACTGACGATTTGTAAGTTTCCAATGTCTTTGAGGCTTTCCAGTTGAAGGAGTATTTGTATTTCGTCTGCAGAGTTATAGCATATGAAGTGAAATTAATTTATCATTGTCGATAATGACTTCATGTAGATTTGAAAATCAATGGGTGAGATGATAGAACCTTGAGGGACCCCTGCTTCTGTGAAGTAAGGTTAGGATGAAAAAGGTGGAGAATTGATGGTGTTTGTTCTGTTTTGAAGGTAGGATATGATCCAGTCGAGAACAGTCCCCTCTATGCCGGCTTTGTGTCCGAGTATCATGGTCAACCGTGTCAAAGGCAGCTGAGAGGTCCAAGAGGAGTAGGGCAACCATCCCGCTATGACATCACAGTTCCTTTCCCAGTAAGTAACAGCTCCTGAAAGCACAACGTAATTAAATAACCATACATACATAAAGCAGTAAAGAATACTACATTATTAATAGTAGTGTCCTAATGGTGTTATTTATTTTATTTATCGAGTTTCTTATAGCACAAACGTGACCCGAAGGCATCAGAGCACTTTACAGAGTTAGCTCAGCAGCAATTACGTGAGCTATATAAGTGCAAATAAGAGTACATAGTAGCAGTAAAAAACTGAAGTATAAAGATAGACAGCGGGATAAATATGCAAACAAGCGTTTGAATACCCTATCATAAATCCCAAACTTCTTACTGATGTATGCCACATTTTGGCTGAGTACCCCGTCCACCAACCCCTAGGGCCCTTGGGCCCAGCAGCAAGCAAAAAAGAATGGAGACACCCAGATGGGTGCACACCCCCGAGGGTGAAAGATGGGGGACTCGCGTCCACTGTGCAGTATTTCGAGCTCTGCAATCGTGGAGTCTAATTCTAATTATCGCTATTTCACGTACATTGGTGCATTTTCTCTTACTTAGAACAGAGTACTAGTTCAAGTGCAGGTAGGGGAAATATGATATGTAGACACACCTGTAACAATATGTACAACATTTTAAGTTGCATCTTTCGCATCAAGGTTGAATTCAAGAGCATTGTATTTGCGAATTTTGGTGTTTTTGGTGGGTTTTAATTCTCTGCAATAACTCAACGTTACCTGTTTTATTTAAATGAATTTCTCAGTGTAGTTAAACACATATATACATACTAGCAGCCCGTCCCGACGTTGTCCGGGTATGAATTGCTGCCGGCCAGTAGTATATTGTTTTGTAGGATTTTGTTTTGATAGCATTTCTTATCTGTGACAGGCCTGTTAAACACTCCGATTCACAGTGCACTGCTGATGCACTTAAGAGTGCGCGTTCAGTAGTGTGTGAACTCGAGTTTCCCTACTTTATTTTTCCTTGCAATATTATATAGCGCGAACTCGACAACATGGCATGAGCACAATTTACATTACAGAAGAACACATTCATTTGTGGTTGGCACGGGGAAACAACGCGATTTGCCTGGAATCACAGGATGTTGAGCTGATGCCAAGATTCGAACGTAGCTTCCCAGCTCTAAAGTTCGCAATTCTAGAACTTGTGGCAGGAGGTGTGTCTAAAAGTGTATGTTGGTGCTGGCCATCAATGAGAGAGTAAGTAGTCAAGCAAGGAGGTCCCACAGTTGGCCCTGATTGGGTGGTATGACCTTGTGGATGCCCAAACTTATGTTTTTACAAATACCAATCACACATTGTTGTATGCAAAACCTAATCGTAGTTATATTAGCCAATGAAGCGGCCAACACTTAGACACAAACAGATCAGAATATATTTAGTGCTCTTACAATCTTTCAGGTTAGTCAAATTCTAAAAAGGACAGGACGTGTAGGTTTTTAGAAAAATATAACAATGTATATTTATTTCAAAAGTCATTCGCAAAGCACAGGTAAAAAACAATTTATACAATAGCTAGATTAAAAACAAAATAAAAATACAATGGTATGTACTTCGAGACAAAAATTCATTCATAAGAAATATAAACACAACAATTTATTACAAGAACAGGGGTCGACGCGGCGTTTCGGTTTTTGGAGAAACGATTAAAAACCTTCTTCAGGACCAAGTTCTTAAATATATAAAGCTCTCATCCCGATAAATCCGGGGAGACTGTCTTCCCAAGTATACTCTTTGGGTTTCAGCAGGACTGTATACTGCCTGGTCTGTAGGTGATTATAAATCCTTATAGTTTCTTTAAGGAAGTTGTCACAATAGTAGTAGGAGCCACCGATATATGTTTTTCAGAAGGCCAGATATTTAATTCATATATATAAATACATATCATTTTACCACAGATCCCGGAAGGACCGTAGAAGTAGGAGCAGGGAGGCCGAATCACGAATCACAGTGCAAGGAGTAGCGCATTTATATAAGGCAGCGCCTATAATCACAGCGCCATAAGGAAAAGATGGTGCGTACTTGGGGAGCCAGGAATTAAATATCTGGCCTTCTGAAAAACATATATCGGTGGCTCCTACTACTATTGTGACAACTTCCTTAAAGAAACTATAAGGATTTATAATCACCTACAGACCAGGCAGTATACAGTCCTGCTGAAACCCAAAGAGTATACTTGGGAAGACAGTCTCCCCGGATTTATCGGGATGAGAGCTTTATATATTTAAGAACTTGGTCCTGAAGAAGGTTTTTAATCGTTTCTCCAAAAACCGAAACGCCGCGTCGACCCCTGTTCTTGTAATAAATTGTTGTGTTTATATTTCTTATGAATGAATTTTTGTCTCGAAGTACATACCATTGTATTTTTATTTTGTTTTTAATCTAGCTATTGTATAAATTGTTTTTTACCTGTGCTTTGCGAATGACTTTTGAAATAAATATACATTGTTATATTTTTCTAAAAACCTACACGTCCTGTTCTTTTTAGAATTTGACTAACCTGAAAGATTGTAAGAGCACTAAATATATTCTGATCTGTTTGTGTCTAAGTGTTGGCCGCTTCATTGGCTAATATAACTACGATTAGGTTTTGCATACAACAATGTGTGATTGGTATTTGTAAAAACATAAGTTTGGGCATCCACAAGGTCATACCACCCAATCAGGGCCAACTGTGGGACCTCCTTGCTTGACTACTTATTCTCCCCTGTCCCAGAACTGACAGTTAAGGGGGCCTCCTTCATTTGTTACTCATCAATGAGAGAGACCTGTGCATTTTTCAAATTGGTGGTGAAAACATATGAGTATGTTGCTGGAGATGTGGGCCGCCGTGCCACCAATGTACTTACCGAGGGAGGGTAAACACCCATCATTCCGCAACTTTCTTTCCGCATACCTTCACTCCGCATACTTTCATTACGAAAGTACCATGACTCCGCAATGCCATTATAACGCATGGCATTACATTTCATATGCTTTTACCACGCATACATTTACAACGAAATTCGTTGTAAATGCATGAATGGTAAAAGCATGTTTTTTTTCTAATGTTTGGATAAGGTAAGTATTGGTATAGGGGTATATGTTTTGGGGTACTGAGGTATATGTTTTGGGGTGTTTGGGCATTTTAAGGGTTCTGATATAGTTTTGGGTTATGGGGTACAGGGGTAGTTTTAGGGTTTAGGGATAGGTATGGGTTTTGGGGTATTTTTAGGGTTCAGGGCTAGGTTTGGGTTTTGGGGTACAGGGGTATTTTAGGGTTCAGTGGTAGGTTTGGGTTTTGGGGTACAGGGTTATTTTTAGGGTTCAGGGCTAGGTTTGGGTTTTGGAGTACAGGGGTATTTTAAGGGTTCAGGGCTAGGTTTGGGCTTTGGGGTACAGGGGTATTTTAGAGTTCAGGGGTAGGTTTGGGTTTTGGGGTACAATGGTATTTTTAGGGTTCAGGGCTAGGTTTGGGTTTTGGGGTACAGGGGTATTTATAGGGTTCAGGGCTAGGTTTGGGGTTTGAGGTACAGGGGTATTTATAGGGTTCAGGGTTAGGTTTTGGGTTTGAGGTACAGGGGTATTTATAGGGTTCAGGGTTAGGTTTTGGGTAGGGGTTCAGGGTATATTTATAGGGTTAAGATGGGTTAGTGTTTAAGGGTGTTGGGGTATTTTAAGGAGTAAGGGTGGGTTATGATTATGGGGTGCAGGAGTATTTAAAGGGAGCAGCGTGGGATTAGCTCACGATATGAGACATGGCATGCAGGGCGGAACGTACCACACGCCCCCAGTGTTTGTCACGCGCCCAGCACACGCCCACAGCACAACGCAGACACGCCCACAAGGGACTACTTTGATGGCACGGTTCTTTTACCTTTTAAATGTATATGGTGGGCGTCTGCATAGCCTATGTCCTTCTGCTGCAACTGCCCTTTCCAAAGTTGTATTGGGTGTTGTGATTGGTGCTGTGGTTCCTGAGATTACCCGCCTCAAAGGTTTGGGCTCTCTCTTTATTATATTAGTATGGATTTGGGTATGTTTATTGCACAAAGAGCAGTAGTTCATGCCCCATGTTTCACAGGTATGATGCATAGAAACAACATAATTACTGTAAAATGTTAATTGTGTCCAGTGAGAGGCCTTGCCCCAGTCTGATTTTTTTCCCTCCAGTCTAATCTCAAATCATGGTAGTGCATTTCAACAATGCCAGCCCCAAACCATTCCCCTGACCTTTACCTCATATGTTGTGTAATCAGTACTCTGTACATGAAAAATAAACAAAACCTGCATAATTTAATTGCATTCAGGGCCAATTGTTTGCTTTTATTTGCAAGCAACAGGTTAGAAATATTTGACTTCTAACGTGTTTAATAAAGCAAAAGATATTTTTGTTCCTAGAACCCTTCATTTTTAATTACTTACTTAAATATTAGTCTTCAATCTTTATTTTTCAGTATTTTGATTACTCGTTTAAATAAACATTTACCTGTTTGAAGAAGCACTGTTTTCATGCAAATTCCACCACGTAAATGTAAAAACAAAAATACACAGTTGGTCATGTGCACTATAATCCCATATTGCCATCTCAGTGGTGTGGTGACATTTACATGTTTGGTTTCCTAACAGGTATACTTTTGAGCAACAGAAACAACTGTTCTTACAGTCCTTGGAATCTCCATTTACATTTGGTGACCAATATAGAATTTTTTAAAAAGTTGGTTTAGTCCAGAAAGTGGAGCACTGCCCCCCAGGAGCTGGCTTACCAATGGCCTTTGCGTGGCTGAAGTTACCTTTATCTGTTTTTCTCCACTGTGACAATATTTTGCTCAGTAGAGAATTCCTCTTCCATAAAACCAACAAATGCAAGGGTCATCTCTCCATTCACATCCTGGAAAGGGGGTTTCTTCTGCTCTTGAAGAAGTGTCTCTAGCCCTTTGCAGGGTGGGGTCGGCCAGAGAAAACATTTGCCAGTGCCCAGAGGGAAGTACTTTTGTAGTTGTTACAACGTTTCCAGGCCAATCCCAGCTTGATTGCCCGCTCTCCACCTCTGAGTGCAGATTCACTTGCTTATAAATCTGTAGGATTCTGTTCTGAGTACAAGGGTAGTAGAATGTCTGTGATGTTAGACTCCATGTTGCGGGTGGTGGTTGTCGCACTTGCGGAGAGGCTGTTTGTGCTGAGACGACGTGCCCTCTGGCAGCTCTGCATAAAATAAGATAATGTCCACTTACCTCTTCTCACCATATTCGTCTCATCTTTTGGACACGAACAATACAACTTTCTGTTGGCGACGAACTAAAAAATCTTGAAAGTAAATCTATTTGTAAGTGTGAAAGCACCTTTTGTGATTTTCAAAAGTGACTTTGCACTGATTAAAAAAGAAATTTGTGTGTGATAACTCACACTTGCCAATAGCTCTGTGAATGGGTCAATACTGCATTCAGTTTGTATGTTGTTTGGGTGACTGCAGTATAGGAGGTTTGTCTGGACGTTGCCTCAATGATGGTTGTATGTTGGCAGCTGTATTTGTCTGATGGGGATGTTCAGGTGTGGATGTTTGCTGGTTTCTGTTCTGGTTTTTGCCCTGTGAGATTAAAACTATGATATTTTTGTCCCTTGAGCTCTTAGGGAATCATTGTTGATTTTGTTCTTTTTTTACAGTCAGCAGTTTTAGTGCTGATCACTCCTGTAAGTGATAATCATCAAAGTTAGTTCTATATCCATGGGGCCACAAGTTGTGTGATCCTAGACAAGTCACTCCCTTTCCCTGTGCCTCAATTACCTGGCATCGTCATGGGAATGCTGAGAAACACACCGAGCTCAAAGTTATGTATTGCATAACTTACATGTAGGATGAATGTTTGAATCAATTGCATTGCAGTAAAACACAGAGCCGCTGGGCACCTTTGCTGCTCGGTAAATCGAAAATTCTAAAATTCTAAAATCCGTGCTTATCTGTGTCCTTGCAGGTAAATCTACCAATGCTTAGTTTAATTCTATCTCAAATATACTTTTAAGGTGTTGCCTACATAGAGTTTTGCTGTCTGGTCTCGAAAGATATATCAGTGACCATGCTGAAACTTACAGTGGGCTTTGAGGCAACATATTGTTTACCACTGGTTTGCTTTATCACTCTCATTCTCATTTTCTTTTTCTTACTTATTAAATGGTCGTTTCCTCCAGTTTTGTACCAACCCTTGACCATAGCTTCTTCACCATCCTTTCGATTGGATTACTTGTATACTTCCATTGCTCACATTCAGGGAACTTCTTTTTTGTCCGCAACCCATGTGAATGCATGTGTTTTTTTGCTCTCTTCCTTGTTTGCTGCTTCCCCTCTCCAATACTCATCGCCAAGGCACTCCGTTTTGTTCCCTCCACCCACAGCTAGTCCCCTCCTACAAACGGGCTTCTTTTTTTAGGTCGAGCCTGCGCAGCGCACACGCTGCTCTGCGAGGCATGCTGTATTTAGGTAGGGACTTGAAGCTCCGCCCATTTTTTTCTTTGCTTGTGTCATTGTCCTTGGAAAATGCTGGCTTCTGATTTGTTAGTAGGCATGCTAGTGCCTCCTTAGTACCCCCTTGTTTTATTTTGTGACCTCCCATGGCGACAACCCCCTGTTACATGTGTTGTTACTTAGTAAGCTTTAATTACAGCCTCCGAGCACTATTTTCTCAAATAGCGTTGTCCTGCCTGCTGTTGGAGGCGGGACACTCTCCCTCCTCACACTTTTTTTAAATTTTAATACCTCTAATGCATTTGCTATGTAATAAGTCTAGTATTTGCAAGAGTTTAAGCTATTAGCTTTGTAAATGACAATGTCTTTTATTGGTCTGTTTTAAAAAGACATAAATAAAAAGGCATTGTCATTTACAATGCCAATAGTTCTACCTCTGTTAAATGCGAGACCTATTGCATTGCAAATGGTTGTTTTTATTTATTTTTCATGCATTTAGCTTTTCTGTTTCTCCTCCCCCCCCGTTGCTGCTCCAACACTTTTATGTCGCCCCTACCCAATCCCCTCAACTGCCATTCAAGGACTTCCTAACCCTTCCCAACACAGGCCTTTTAAAAACAAAAACAAAAGATTTTTCCCCCCTCATGCTTTTTAGGGCATTGCAGCTGCTATTTGCTGCCAAGCCGTTCTGTTTTTAATGAGCGTTTTTTTTAATGTTTTTATTAATTTGATTTATTTACCTTTCAAGTAGTGTTAACCATCTTAGAGTGGCAAATAAAAAAATTAAATTGTAGCTGTGCAACGTGTACGTACGCATGCGCAGTGCTGCATGAGCACCCACATATCTTCACGTTCTGCCGTCATAGCATGCAATGCGTAAGCGTCATCACACCCTTTTTTTCGCAGATGTTTCCCCCATTGCTGCTCAGGATCGGCAAAAAGCATTGCTAAAGCCAATAGCTCGTAAAGGGAGGCCTCTTGGCTTTGCCAGTGCTCCTTTTGTTTTTGTGGCGCACATGGAGGACGTCACACGCGGGAGAGGTCCCCTAAGCCCCTGCCGCTCAGAAGCTTAACTTGTCAAGCCGAGCCCGCCCCGAGCTCCGGCCCCTCTGTGTTTTCTTTTCCTCCTTCCCTGCTCCGCTTCGCCTTCCAGCTCGCTGCCTCTGCGCCTGGGGCCCCAGGAGCTTTTAACAAGCGCTAGATTCCAAGTGACAGCCAGACACTTTAACACTTCAAGGAGAAGGTTTGATTTAATCGCAGGCCTGTCATTTATTATTTGTCTGCCTCGCTCCACCGGGGCGCCCGCTGATCAACTGCCTCGCTCCCTCGAGGTTTGTCTTTTTTTTTTTGTTATGTCTAAATCCTTAATACAAATTGCTGCGCTCCCGGACGTCCCAGAGGGCCCCATTACCGCCTGCGGGGCATTAAGAGTCATTAATAGTGCTGTCAGCGGACTGGCCAGTTGGTTAGGTTCTCATAAATAGGAAATTAATCCGTCTCCTTCATTAATAATGCCTGGTGTAAGGTATTCTGTTGCACTCGGTGTCAGCGGAGGCCTGTGTTTGTCTGTAATGCGAGAGGACAGCCGGGGTTTGGCTGTGGGCTCGATCTTTCGTAAGAGAGGCGGTTTGCTTAAAAAAACACAGAAACAACCAGACAGGAAAAGCTCCGATTTCCTTCCTCGTAGGTGTTGTAGTGATTTTATGGGTTTGGCTGTCGTGCTCAGTCGATTCAAAATGGCTGATGCGCAGGCGCCTCGAAGCGCCTTCTGCTGCAGTCGTAGTAATGAGGAAAAAGCTGCTGGCTTTGTCTTGCGTCTCCATTTTGGCTTCTGTCCAAAATGCGATTCTACAGTTTGACACACTCGACCCCACAGAAACATAGCTACCGCCCTTTAACACATACACAACTATTCATTTATCCATATAAAGTAAACTGCCCACCCTTCCAGTTAAGCACAACCAACCATCCTCCAGGCATACACAACTGTCCCACCTTCTGCTTAAACACAACCAACCACCCTTCCAGGCACACACAACCATCCCACCTTCTGCACAAACACAACCAACCACCCTTCAGCACATTCAAGCATCCCACATTCCACTCAACCACGACCAATAACCCTTCTAGACACACACAATCATCCCACCTTCCACTCTAACACAACCACGCATCATTTAAAGCCCACACAATCATCCCACCTTCCACTCTAACACAACCAACCATCCTTCCAGGCACACACAATCATCCCACCTTCCACTCTAACACAACCAACCATCCTTCCAGGCACACACAATCATCCCACCTTCCACTCTAACACAACCAACCATCCTTCCAGGCACACACAATCATCCCACTTTCCACTCTAACACAACCACCCATCATTCCAAGCCCACACAATCATCCCACCTTCCACTCTAAAACAACCAACCATCCTTCCAGGCACACACAATCATCCCACCTTCCACTCTAACACAACCACCCATCATTCCAAGCCCACACAATCATCCCACCTTCCACTCTAACACAACCAACCATCCTTCCAGGCACACACAATCATCCCACTTTCCACTCTAACACAACCATCCATCATTTCAAGCCCACACAATCATCCCACATTCCACTCAACCACGACCAATAACCCTTTTAGACACACACAATCATCCTACCTTCCACTCTAACACAACCACCCATCATTTCAAGCCCACACAATCATCCCACATTCCACTCTAACACAACCAACCATCCTTCCAGGCACACACAATCATCCCACCTTCCACTCTAACACAACCAACCATCCTTCCAGGCACACACAATCATCCCACCTTCCACTCTAACACAACCAACCATCCTTCCAGGCACACACAATCATCCCACTTTCCACTCTAACACAACCACCCATCATTTCAAGCCCACACAATCATCCCACATTCCACTCAACCACGACCAATAACCCTTCTAGACACACACACGCATCCCACCTTCCACTCTAACACAACCACCCATCATTCCAAGCCCACACAATCATCCCACCTTCCACTCTAAAACAACCAACCATCCTTCCAGGCACACACAATCATCCCACTTTCCACTCTAACACAACCATCCATCATTTCAAGCCCACACAATCATCCCACATTCCACTCAACCACGACCAATAACCCTTTTAGACACACACAATCATCCTACCTTCCACTCTAACACAACCACCCATCATTTCAAGCCCACACAATCATCCCACATTCCACTCAACCACGACCAATAACCCTTCTAGACACACACACGCATCCCACCTTCCACTCTAACACAACCACCCATCCTTCCAGACACACACAATCAACCCACCTTCCACTCTAACACAACCGACCACCCTTCAGCACATACATAACCTCTCTACATATTAGGTCCACCAATACCAGCCCGAAGTGGAAGTTTGCACTGATTGCTGTGTTGCACGTTGTAATCGTTATCAGCTTTGAAGGTTGTGTCTGAAAATAAATACCTGCGTAGGTTTTGCCTTGTGATAGTTGTTGTGTCCCGCAGTGATTGGCTGCAGTGGTTGTCTGCTCTGTGATAGGCTTAATAACCTAATGGATTGGATTCATTGCCTCTGGTGAGCCTGTTGTGGTCCTCGGCAAAAGGACCCGGGTAGCTTGTCATCCTGTGTAGGCCTGAAGTTGTGCTCTGCTCTGTTCGTTGTGTTGTGCTCCAGTGCAGTTGTTCTCACCTCTGAGCATTGCGTTGTCCTTCCGTGAGGGGCTGATTTTGTTTTGTGCTCCGTGCATTGTGCTGCCCTTCAGTGAAGGCCTGAAGTTGTTCTCACCTCTGTGCATTGTGTTGTCCTCCAGGGAAGGCCTGTTGTATCCTGTCCTGGTCACAGTGTGCTGTCCTCCAGGGAAGGGCTTAAGTTGTTGTCTGCTCTAGTCGTTGTGTTCTTATCTGGAAGTCTGGAGTTGTTTATCTTGCTTCGGAGGGCGGCCTGCGTGGTTGAATGGGTGTTACTACTTTATGTGACAGTTGTGCGTATTTTACACTACCAAGGAACTACAACCAGCCGCATAAGTGTGTAGGTCGACACCGGCCTACTGCCGCCATCATACCATGGGGCGAGTGTGCCATTTCTGCTTATGTCTGCAAGCACACGCAGATGGTCTGGTTCTGTGGCCTGGCAGTTCTATGCGCTCGTGCACACTCAGAATAGTGGCTTGAAGCGTTGGAGTGGCAGTTCTATGCACTTGTGCACTCTCATCAGCATGTGCAGCTGCTGTAGGGTGGCAGATTTGTACGCACAGGCACCCTGAGCAGCGTGCACTAGTGAGCTGGTCTTGCACACTCACACACCCCGCAGTGTCCTTCTGCTGTGACCCGTCAGTTCCGTCTAAGCAGTGTGCCCCGGCACGATCGTTGTGCACACACCTTTGCACACTATACTCAGTATTATACGGCTACCATGACGTGAGGGACTTGCTCAGCTTTCTGCTCACATGTACACGTGCCCCGAGTAGTGAAGCAGCAGGTCCAGTGACGTCATGAATGTCCCTTCTTCTCGTGCTCTAAGGAGCTGCTCCTAATGTAACCCTTGACCCCAGGGCTTCCCGGGGTCTGCTCTGGGTCGCCCAGCAGCTGTTGTAAGATGACTGTGAGGCCTGGAGGTCACAGGTCCAGGAGAAGTCACTGTGAGGCCTGGAGGTCACTGGTCTAGGAGAGGTCACTCCATCAGTCAGTGGCTCTTGAATAAGGTCCAGTCCTAAGGGGTGACCCGTTTGTTGAGCTCTCCACCTGCTGAGGATGAATAGCTGAACCGCGCTGCATGGACTTTCCTCCAGCGGGGAACCCAGGATGCAGGGGATGGGGTAAGAGAGGGGGGGAGCTGGCCTGTGGATGTGAGGGCCACCTCCCCCCTTCTCTTGCATCTTGGGTGCTGTGGGTGTTTAGGTGATTGGCATGCATTGAAGAGTCTTCTGTTTTTGGGAGGCTTCTCCCACCCAGGCCTGCTGAAGTGCTGCTGTTAGAGGGCACGAGTGAAGGAGGTGTTTTAGGATGGGGCATGTCTTGTGTAATGGGTTGCATCAATCATCCTTCCTTTGCCCTGCACTCCACCCTAGTACCTAGGCCATATACATCAGTCTGTCCTCCTTACTAGAGAGCTGCATGGCTTCTAGAGGCGAGGAAGGCTTCACTGTGCAAACCCGTGGGAAAGCATCACGATGCTCGCCCTGAGGGAGGCGTCACGATGCTCACCCTGAGGGAGGCGTCACAATGCTCACCCTGAGGGACGCGTCACGATGCTCACCCTGAGGGACGTGTCACGATGCTCACCCTGAGGGAGGCGTCACTATGCTCACCCTGAGGGAGGCGTCACAATGCTCACCCTGAGGGAAGCGTCACGATGCTCGCCCTGAGGGAGGCGTCACGATGCTCACCCTGAGGGAGGCGTCACAATGCTCACCCTGAGGGAGGCGTCCCGATGCTCGCCCTGAGGGAGGCGTCACGATGCTCACCCTGAGGGACGCGTCGCGATGCTCACCCTGAGGGAGGTATCACAATGCTCACCCTGAGGGACGCGTCACTATGCTCACCCTGAGGGAGGCGTCACAATGCTCACCCTGAGGGAAGCGTCACTGTGCTCACCCTGAGGGAGGCGTCACGATGCTCACCCTGAGGGAGGCGTCACAATGCTCACCCTGAGGGAGGTATCACGATGCTCACCCTGAGGGAGGTATCACAATGGTCACAATGCTCACCCTGAGGGAGGCGTCACGATGCTCGCCCTGAGGGAGGCGTCACAATGCTCACCCTGAGGGAGGCGTCACGATGCTCACCCTGAGGGACGCGTCACGATGCTCACCCTGAGGGAGGTATCACAATGCTCACCCTGAGGGACGCGTCACTATGCTCACCCTGAGGGAGGCGTCACAATGCTCACCCTGAGGGAGGCGTCACGATGCTCACCCTGAGGGAGGCGTCACTGTGCTCACCCTGAGGGAGGCGTCACAATGCTCACCCTGAGGGAGGTATCACAATGCTCACCCTGAGGGAGGTATCACAATGCTCACTCTGAGGGAGGCGTCACAATGCTCACCCTGAGGGAGGCGCAACGATGCTCACCCTGAGGGAGGTATCACAATGCTCACCCTGAGGGAGGCGTCACAATGCTCACCCTGAGGGAGGCGTCACAATGCTCACCCTGAGGGAGGCGTCACAATGCTCACCCTGAGGGAGGCGTCACGATGCTCACCCTGAGGGAGGCGTCACTGTGCTCACCCTGAGGGAGGCGTCACGATGCTCACCCTGAGGGAGGCGTCACGATGCTCACCCTGAGGGAGGCGTCACAATGCTCACCCTGAGGGAGGTGTCACAATGCTCACCCTGAGGGAGGCGTCACAATGCTCACCCTGAGGGAGGTATCACGGTGCTCACCCTGAGGGAGGCTTCACGATGCTCACCCTGAGGGAGGCTTCACGATGCTCACCCTGAGGGAGGCTTCACGATGCTCACCCCGATGAAGGCTTCTCTGTGCTTACCCCAACCTCTCGAGGTACGGTTGGCTTGGCTCTAAAAGGAGGCGTGTCTGTATCCACAGATATCTGCAAAGACCTAAGCTCTAGAAGAACCTCCGTCAGCCCCAATCCTCCTCTAGAACACTGTCCACCACCCCGATGGTCTTCCAGAAAACTATTCGTCAGTCACAGTCCTACTAGAGAAGACTATTTGTCACCCCTTGAAGTGAAGTAGTGTGGCTCACTGGTTAGAGGCGGCAGACCCGAGAGCAGAGGACGGCCCGGGACCAGGGTTCGATTCCCAGCGCGGCAGGTTTCTGGACCAGGGTCAGCGGACTCGATAATTCTCTCGCCTCGGTGCCCACTCATATCAGCGATCACACTCGGCAACTCTGGGCATTAGCTTGCCTCATCTTCACTAACGGCCCCACCAGACCGCCGGGTATGCCTGGTCTCACCCTGGAGATACCCATTAAGGGACCATCTCTCAGGGAAGCCAGGAAGGGTTTCGCAGCGGTCGAAGCGCCTTGGGACCCTACGGGTAAGTAGTGCGCTATATAAATGCCAATACATACATACATACATACCCCTGTCCAGCAGCCCCAATCCTCCTCCAGAAGACTGTCCATCTGCCCCAATCCTCTAGAACATTGTCAGTCACTCCCAATCCTCCTCTAGAAGACTGTCTGTCACCCCTGTCAGTCAGCCCCAATCCTCTTCTAGAAAACTCTCCGTCAGCCCCAATCCTCTTCTAGAAAACTCTTCGTCAGCCCCAATCCTCTTCTAGAAAACTCTTCGTCAGCCCCAATCCTCTTCTAGAAGACTATCCGTCAGCTCCAATCCTCTAGAACACTGTCCGTCACCCCAGTCGTCCTCTAGAAGATTGTCTGTCTTCCCCAATCCTCCTATAGAAGACTATCCGTCACCCCCATTCCTCTGCTAGAAAACTATCTGTCACCCCAGTCTTCTTGAAGACGGTTATTTGTCAGCCTCACTCGGTCAGCCTCAATCCTCTTCTAGAAGACTGTCAGCCCCAATCATCCTGTAGATCACGGTCTGCCAGCCTTCATCCTCTTCTAGAAAACTGTCCATCAGCCTCAATCCTCCTCTAGCAGACTACATGTCAGCTCCACTATCCATCAGCCCCAATCCTTCCCTAGAACACTGACCTCCAGCCGCAATCCTCTTCCAGAAACTGTCCATCACCCCCAATCCTCCTCTAGAAGACTATCTGCCAGTCCCCACCCTCTTGTAGAAAACTGTCTGTGAGCCTCAATCCTCCTCTAGAAGACTATCTGTGACCCCCAAACATTCTGTAGAAGACTATTCATCTGCCCCAAACTCCCTCTAGAAAACTGACCGTCAGTCCCATTTCTCTTCTAGAACACACTCACCCGCACTCCTCTTCTAGAACACTGTCCGCCATCCCAATCCTTTTCTAGAAGTTTGTTTGTCACCGCCAAACCTTCTCTAGAAGACTATCCACCACCCCCAATCTTTCTCTAGAACAGTGTGCCCCACCCCCAATCCTCCGCTAGAAGACTATCTGTCAACCCCAAACCTGCACCTGATGCAGAACAAAGCGGCCAGCCACGCCCATGTGCGGAAACAGAATCTTGGATGATCAAATATAAAATCCCTAATCGCAGAAAGTTTGCGAGTGAGGGCTTGGTGCACTCTATAGCCAGGGCCACTGGAATTATGTGGCGGGGGACCAAATTGTGCAGCACGGTTGACTAAATTAGGCAACAAGAAAAGGCAAATTATGAGGTAGAATTGCAGCATATTTTTTGATGGTATTACTTCATTATTTTATCATTTGAACGCATTTTGACACTCACTGTTTTAGCAAAGGCTTCACCTCACTAGTGCCAGATTAACACCCAAATACAGGAGTAAGTCACAGAAAGGTGACCCCTTAACCTTTGCAAAGGGGTTTCTACTGCACAGCAGCACATCTTGCTGCATTTTTAGTAACCTTTGATCTGTTTGAGCTAGAATCAACTTTTTTGCTAAAATCTGTGGATTATGCCGTGGATGATGGATTTCAGGGCAAATTCATTACTATACGGAACCCGCAACGGCCGCAGAATCACTTTGGTTCAAGTGGCCCTTCTTATAGCATATGTAAGGCGTGAGACCTGTCAGTCAAGGGCCACCTATGAACTTTCTCCACATTTCGTACCCAAAGGGGAATTGTCGCAAAGGCCTAAAAAGAACCTAATATGGGCTTGGTAGCAGAACTTCGGTATTGTGACCTGCCCTTGTTTTGTGAATTTTTCCCCAAGGTTCTCTGTATCATCCACAGGTCCCCCTATCAGACTGGCTCTTAATCACTCACCACACTCCCACTAGACCCCTCAGATCCAGGGCCCGGTAGCTTCTCCAGGTCCCCCTATAGTGCCTCACCTGGATGGATACACTCCTGGGATACAAATACGCATAACATAGTCCATCAGCCAGTCCAATAAGCTCTCTGACATGGGCAAGCGGCCACTCATCTGAAATAGATTCCTTTTGCAAGTCTTTCTTGTAAACATGACGTCCGAGAAATCCGGCGGACCACTCAGCGCTACGAAGCCCGTCGGGTCGCCAAGCGCTTTAGAAATGCTTCGAATTGAATTGAATTGAATTCTGCTTTTTGGAAGTCTGTGTTCTTTCAGAATGGAGTGTAAATGTTGGCAGTAAATGATTTCCATAATAAAAGAGGCAGTGGCAAAGCCAAGAGGCCTCTCTATGGCAAATTAGTGTGATGGCTATATTTTTCGTTTTATTTTTTATTATTATTTAAATAGAAGCTGACAGGGCCAGACTGGAAACCAAAATCATTCCTGTCTGAACAGTTCAAACCCTCCCGTACACTGCAGAAGGCGTCGGTAAGAATGGGGTAATGGAGCAATGCTTGAGTCATGGCAGGCCTTCCGGCTCTGAAAGCAGCTTCCTAGACAGAGGCTTACTAGTGAAATGCGAGAGCAGTATAAAGACCACTTCAGCCCTCCAAGAACAGGCCACAAAAATAGGGGTGAAAAAAGAAATCATGCTAGCACGTAAATGTGGTAGCAATGTGCGTGCATTAAAAATGGTAAATTAAAATATAACTGATTCCTATAATTTAAATTAAACCGTACAAGTGGTTCTTAGCTGAACAGGGTACTTTGAGCAAGGTTAGAAATGTTTTTTTGTATTAATGTACATCACTGGAAATTAATTCTTATTAACTCAAAGGAAAAGCTTTGAATAACTGTAACATGAAAACGTAGTGGAAACGGACACAAAATGGCAAAAAGTAAAAAATTATAAAGAATGAAAAGAGAAAAGCATCTGCAAAGTAATTTACTGGCCAGGCCTGGCATTAAAGTGCATTTCTTTACAGGGAATCAACTAAAGTAGTTAAGCAAAATGGCATCACTCACAGTGCAAGAGAAACAGTAACTGCAGTGGTCTGACATACTGCTTAATTTATGCTGTTGTGGGCGGAAACAAAATATAAATGACAGTTCGTTCGTTCGATAACTTTATTCGATTCAACAAAGGAATCACAAAAGTATACACAGATTCTAACTTCACTTAATTATACAAAAAATACATAATTAATTAAAAACTCCATAATTCAGTCAATGACAGTTGAATAGACCAGTGCATGAAGAGGGTGGACCTAAAGCCTCTCTATATATATGTATATATGTGTTTCCTTTTTACGTATAAATCTTTTGGTTACATGAAGTGAAAAATCTAAAGCTAACTCTATGCCATACCTAAGAAACGGAGTCCTATAGTGACAGGAGGGATTTCCCTGTTCTGTGGTTATCACTTCTTAGAGTAAAATGGAAGGTCGAGTGATCAACGTGGTTTGTCGTCTCCAAACCAATGATGGCGGAAGGACACCCAAAGAAGACCAACAAAAGGAATATACATCTACTTCAACCAATTATGTCAAGGCACCCGTATGCATGGGTTCGAATCCCACCGCTGCCACCAATTTTAGAAATGGGGGTGTGTAGTTGGCAGAGGTAGGTACCTTTGTCCAAATAGGGACCCTTGCTTCTAGTAAAGGTAAGGGGGATACACACTTTAGCTACCCCCTGCTCAACCCCTGGGTAGCTTGGCTCCAGCAGACCGACTTATCCAAAGGCAATGTGTAAAGTATTTGTACTCAAAACTCACAGTAATACAGTGATAACACCTCAAATGGACACCACACCAGTTTAGAAAAATAAAATATCTTTATCTAAACTCAACAAGACCAAAATGACAAAAATCCAACATACAAGTATTAAGAATATGACTTGAAAAAGGTTTAAAGCAACTGGGTCCATAGAAAACTATTGATGCGTGATTTATTTCAAAGTACCTGTAGTTGTAATAAAATGCACAAGGCCAAACAGCGGCGGATAGGAGAAGCGTCTAGAACACAAAGAGATGCGTCGGTTCCTGAGACCATGGAGATGCAATAGTTTTGCTGCATACAGGGGAAGTGATGCGTTGTGCCCTGTCTGTAGGGGGAAGCGATGCGTTGACTCAAAGATGATTCTGGTCTGCAGGTGATGCGGCGGGTAAACTTGCCACACAGGTACGATGCGTGGAAATCCAAGATGTATCGCCGATCGATGCAGCGTAGTCGAGCAGTGCTACATCGGCTTCTTCAGCCGCAATCCCTCAATGCGTCGGTGCTTGCAGCGGCGACAGGCGCTATTTCGCTGTTGGCAGCAGCACGGCGATGTGTGGAGATTCTTCTCGCACAGCAGTGCCACGTTGGGAAAACAGCCACAAGAAGAGAGATGCGCCAAATGTCTTTTAGTTTCATTGCTTTTCCTGCTCCCAACAGCAGGAACAACCTCCAGAGGCCCAACACAGTTACAGGCACCTCTTGGCAGGTCAGAACTCCCAGCAAGGAAGTTCAGGGTAGTTGGGGTGAAGTCTTTGTGTCCCTGAGGCTTCAGAACAGGAGGCAAGCTCTACTCAAGCCCTTGGAGATCTTCCTCAAGCAGGGGGACACAGCACACAGCAAAGTCCTTGTCCTTTCCTTGGCAAAAACAGCTACTGCAGGCCAACCCCAGACAGCAAACAGCAAAGGGGCAGTACTCCTCCTCCAGTTTCTCCAGCTCTTCTCCTTGGCAAAGGTTTTTCTTGATTCCAGAAGTAGTCTAAAGTGCATGAGCTTTAGGTCTAATACATATACCTCAAAATGTCTTTGTTCTCTTTATGCAAGGGTCTCTGAGCCAAGTCCAAACCAGTTTTGTCCTAATTTGGGCAGTATGAACTCAGGGGGTGGAGACAGCAGTGTGCAAGGGAGACCGGCCCTATTCAGGTGCAAGGAAACCTCCTCCTACTACTCTAAATTCATCCACGGTAGATTCAGCTCAGCTCGGAGTCATCCAGGAAGTGCCAAGCACACCTCAACCCCCACAGTGAATGCACATCCCCAGCCCCTGTCACACCAAAACCAGACAGGCAGAGCTACACAGACTGATAAAACGAGAAAATGCCTACTTTCTTAAAGTGGCATTTTCAAAAACACAATTTAAAAACCAGTTCAGAAAGCCTAAACTTTTATTCTCTATCTTGTCCCAATGGGAAGTTATACTTGTAAATTGTTACAAAGCATTTCCCATTCCTTCCTATGGGGAAAGATAGACTTTCAATAGTAAAAAACTAAATTGGCAGTATTTCACTATCAGGATATGTCACACACACCAGTACATGTCCCACCTTTAACATACACTGCACTGTGCCCAGAGGGAGTGTCTTGGGCCTACCATAGCGGTGCCTTACATGTAAGAAAATGGAAGGTTAGGGTGGGGCAAGTGGGTGCACTTGTGAAGTTGACTTGGCAGTTAACAAACTGCGCACAGGCAATGCAGTGGCAGGTCTGAGATACCTTTTCAGGGCTACTCATGTGGGTGGCACAATCAGTGCTTCAGGCCCACTAGTAGCATTTGATTTACAGGCCCTGGCACACTCAGTGTACTTTACTAGGGGCTTACCAGTAATTCAGATATGCCAATCATGGAAACACCAATCCGTAATAATAATTTACACAGAGAGCAAGCATGTGCATTTTAGCACTGATTAGCAGTGGTAAAGTGCCCAGAGTCCTAAACCCAACAACACAGGTCAGGAAAAATAGGAGGAAGAAGCAAAATGTGTGGGGATAACCCTGCCAAAAGGGCCAAATCCAACAACAGCAAGCAGAAGGCTGTAAATAATTTAGGACATACTGTGATCTATGAAAGGCTTCTATTTCCTGGCTTAGGGTTTAATGGGGTACATTAGTTCCCTCTGAATAAAAAACAAGTGATTTTCTAAAGCACTGCTGCTGCTCATGCATTATTTGCATAAATCTTTAAAGTTCTCAAGGTTTTGTTTTACTTTGGTGCGTAAGATCACATATCTTGTCTGGATTGAAGCGGTTAGATCGCCAGCCAGGGGCTACGCAGCTGCCCATTTAGGCACTGTGTGCTCTCTCACAATTCCTTCAGTTTGTTTTTTCTTCTCTTTTTTTCTGTATGTTCTTTACTATTAGTATGTTGCTAATTCAAGAACTCTTTCCATCTTACCTACATGTTTGTGAATAACTTCTTGAGCTGTTCTACATATTCTGAGAATCCTTCAACCTTTGAAACAGGAAGTGATATCTCTGTTTTACAGGAAGTACATGCTGTGGTTCTAATTTAGCCATGGGTGGTCTGGACATTGAACCACTTCGCATTTTCACGGTGAGCTGCACTCATTCAGCCCCATCCTATTCATGACCTCCTGCAGGTTGGGGCTTGTTTGAATATTTTTATCGCGGTTAATGTTGGTTTCCATTTCAGCTCTGATTATAGCAGCAAAGGAGTAAAAAACATGAAAGACTGAACATACCTGTATTTTTAACCAAGTAGCTTACCTGCCAATTACTTTGCTCCTTTAGTTGTTGTGTAGACTGCACATCCTGAGTCGTTCTGCTGTCACTTCTTTCTTCCAAAAACAACAATTGATGGACAGAATGCAGAACAATGTCATACAATCACCCCAGTACAGAGATCTGGGCCTAAATCCATCGTTTTTTTGCTCCCCATGCCATTCCAGTTTGGACCCAGCCACATGCAAATCAGTCTTGACCCTGCGCCCAATGGGAACAGTCCCGCCTGAACTGCCAAGACGATGGGTTTAGGCCCTGACCTCTGTACTGAGGGTGAATGTTTGACATTGTTGAACGTTCCGTCCATCAATTGTTCTTTTTGCATTTGTCAACTCGAGTGGGACGGGTATGCCCAGACGTGGGGCCCGTTCTCCCGATGCCACTGGAGTTGAGCAATCCTGGTTGATGAGGGGTGAAACCCATAACCGGTCCTAGGATGCTTGTTTCTGGTCCAGGAAGGACCTGACCTGGCAGTTTGGGCTGGACTGTTCCGATTGGGTGCAGGGTCAAGACTGATTTGCATATAGCTGTGTCTAAGCTGGAATGGCATGGTTTGCAAAAAACACGACGTAAATCCCAGATTTCTGTACTGGGGTGGACATTGACAGTCCACATGCAAAGAGTGCAAAAGGACCTGTCCTGCCAGTTCGGGCTGGACTGTTCTCATGGGCCGCATGGTCAAGACTGATTTGCATTTGACTGAGTCTAGATTGAAGTGGCATGGTGCGCAAACAAACAATAGATTTAGGCCCAGATCTGTGTACTAGGGATGAATATTTGACTTCTGCATACCATCCAATTGTTCTTTTGCAACTTCTTGCTTCCGGTCGCAAAGGCAGTTGATGAAACAATCAATAAGAAAATGCTTTAAAAACAGAAAAAAATTAAGTATGCGTGAGATTTTTAGATTATTAAATTTGACACGTTAAAGCATTGAAGGTAAGAGGCAACAAGTTTAGTGGTTCAGTCTTTGTCCGTCAAAACAGCTATGGCATGGAACTCCTTGCCCCTGGATTTACGAAACACTCGGAACCTCAAACTTATTAAAAAGCAACTGAAAACCTTCCTTTTCAAGCAAACGTGTTAAAGTTTTTGCTCCAACGGGTCACTGTTATTTTGCACGCCAGTACACTCTTGAGTATTTGTGCGCGATATAAATCCATTATAACATATAACATAACATAACATTAAATAGCATAACATAACATTAAAAGAAAATCCTTCAACCTTCATACATGCCAACGGGCCCGATTCTGGTGATAGACTCCTGACTTTTAAAGTCAAATATGGCTTTCTTTTAACTTTCTCCCACCTAAAATGGCCTCTGTTTTGATGTTAGTCACTGGGGAAGATAAATTCTGTGTATTTTCCCTTTTTTTCACTATCTCTCTCTTTTCTGTTTAGAAATGTTGGCATGGATGGTGCTTGCAAGAGAAATTTGAGGACTTGTTTTACTTCTGGGGAGTCGGATCCCCCAGTCTGAGGCCGCCCGCGTGTTCCCAGACACTGCGCAGGCGCGGCCCTTCCTGATCGACTGTGGGGGTTTCATCCTTTATTGATCGCCGCGCCAGCATTTTCTTCCTCTCAGCAAATGATTAGGCGGGAAATTGATTTTTGTCATGTGTTCAGTAATGAAAGTGAGCCCAGCTGCCCCCCCTCCCCCGCCAAACACTCTCCCTCTGGACTGATCAATTACATTGGACAGTTTTACTGAAATCCAGTAGAAATAAAATAAAACCACTAACTGCCAATAAGAAATCTTAATGAACTTTCCGCTATCAGTGCATAAAAGTGAGGGCTTTGCCATATATCTCAGACTGGAAGCCGACTCTGCGCTCCCTTTCAGCCTTGCGCGCTGTTTGTTTCCTCTCTATGTCTCTCTAAATGTTTGTGTGTGTATTTATATATATGTATATATATATGTATATGTGTGTGTGTATGTGTATATGTGTGTGTATATATATATATACACATGTGTGTGTATATATGTATATATGTGTATGTGTCTATGTATATATGTGTGTGTATATATATATATATATATATATATATATATATATATGTATATATATGTATATATATATACACACACACACGCCCACACAAACATTAGTGAGGCATATATCTATATCTATATATATATATATATCACAGCGGGGCGGCTTTCACGGCAGTCAGCATGAGATACGGTGTTCCTGCAGCAAGAAAAGCCTCGCCCGATATACTGGCGCTGTTCCGGAGACTGGGCACTGCTAAAGCATATGGAGATGCGGTGAGGTGGTTAGGCTCAACATCTTTTTGTTAGGGGGTCGCCCTCAACCCCTTGTTTTAATTCATTAGGAACTACGTCCATGCTGCCCGGTATCAGCCTTTGTCTCAGTGCCATTCCTTCATTTGAAAGTCCGATCCGGCACAAACAATAACTGTTGACTCATGCCTTTTCCTGGACTATGTTCGTTTGTGGGGCATTATGGGACTGGTAGTCTCAACGGGTATTTTGCACTGTCAAGACATTGATAATTCAAATTGCTAATATATTTGATATTATTCAATGGGACCCCGAGAAATGACTCTGCATGTTCCGTTCCCGGCAACAACCATTTTTGCAGGATGTCAGGCAAGTAGTTCAACTTGTTTCAATACGAGCAACTGAGAGCTAAGGAAGCAACGTATATGAACTATATTGGCCCGAGGATACTTTCCAGCACCTAGGTGCCTGACCTTGTGGAACAATTATTACGTTTGGCGGCATGGATTTTAAAAGCACATTTTATTTAAAACTGATATTACAGAACTATTAGTTTGGCTGCAAAATTATATCAGCCCATTAATCCCCTTGTGACGTAATTCATGGCATGTGTGAGATTTTCTCTATCAGTGTTTATGATATCGTTTATAGGCCAATTTTACATAAATTATGAAATTCATTTCGTTTATGTTTAAACTGTGTCATCTAGAGACTTTAAGATGTACTTTACAGACGCACATATGCACCATTGGGGCCATGGAAAGAAATGTTACACATCTATGTGCTTTCTATGTCTATGATGAGGTCCGGGGGGAAGGGCTATTTAATGTGTGCATTATTTGGCGCCAAACTAGATCGAAAAAGGCCTCTGTGCAGGCCGAAACGCGTCTCTCGTACCTGGGATTGAGGGCGACATGAGTGATTAAAGTGATGCCTGATCCTGTTACCACCTTGTGCCTGTGCCTTCTTCCGTGGAGTTTATCTTTTTGGGAGCTGGATGTTTGGTGCATATATATATATATATATATATATATCTATATATATACTAGCAGCCCGCCCCGACGTTGTCCGGGGGCAATGAGGCTTCAGGGCCAACCGCCCGCCCAGGCCCCCTCCCGCCCCGACATTTTACGTGTCCCTTTGCCTTACCTGAGCCGGCGCTCCTGATTTCACCGCCGCTCCTCGCCACTCGTCTCCGCTCCTCCCCGCCTGTCCGCCGCTCCCCCTCGTCATCACGCACGTCGCAGCCAGCGCTACGTCGCGGCCGGCGCTACTTCCAGGGGACTACTTTTTTTTAAAGTTAAATTTACGTTTAATTTTCATTTTATATAGCCTATGTCCATCTGCACACCCTGACATTTTCAACGATGTATCGGGTGTGTGGATTGGCGCTGTGGTTCCAGAGTTTACCTGGCTCAAAGGTTTGTGTTCTCTCTTTATAATAGTAGTATAGATATATATATATCCCAAGCAACTTTGAAAGAAAAACGCTGAATTCTTGTTGGTTGATTTCACTCTCTCATTTAATGACCTTCACCAAATCTTGATTTCACTCGCTCATTTAATGACCTTCACCAAATCTCCAGTGGAGATTTGGTGAAGGTCATTAAATGAGCGAGTGAAATCAACCAAGAAGAGTGCAGCGTTTTTCTTTCAAAGTTGCTTGGGAATAATTTATGAAGTTGTCCTTACTTCGCCGCCGGCACCAGCATAGTAGTGCTCCTCCCTCAAGGACATTTGTTTGTTTCATATATATATATATATATCAGAGAAGCAACGCTTTGGAAAAACGCCCAAACGGTGGCTCGTGTGGCGGGCATCACCACCGAAACTATTACTTTGTATCTCAACATCTCCTCATTGATGTGGAAATAAACAAGCTAGCAGCACCTGAGTTGTTGGGATACAGATATATATATATATATATACACACACACACATATACATATTTATATGTTATTACCACTTTGAGTGTGCATAGTGGCCGCGGCTGATGAGAAGCAAACCCTTGAGTGAGTCATAACGCCCCTCACCTCCCTCCACAAGGTAAGAAATGACCTACCACACTGTGCACCTCTGCATGTATGGACTATTTTATGGTATGCTTACTTGTTAAAAAAAATTACTTAGCCAAAACCAGGATACAAGGGATTAAATTGGTGCTGTATGATACATCACATTGAAGAGACCTCTGACTTTTCCTGGGCAAAGTAAATGTTACTTGCAATCTGTGAGGCAGCAAAACATGTTTTTCTCATGCAGTGTTCCTGTACTGTCACATTTGACCTCCACGTTGTAGTAATAAATGTGTGAATGCACGTTTATTAACTGAAGTTGCTCTAAAAATGGGTCTTAATTCCAGGTTTCCTAACCTGTGAGTGAGTCCCAGAGCCCCTATAGGGTCAAGAGTGGTAGCCTATGGGGCCTGCTGTCCACCTCGGCCACGGATGTGTCTTTAATCACCTGTGGCACGCGGCTATTGATTGTATCCTGATATACGGCCATTGATTTTACATGTGAGTAGGCCCCCGGGCTCCCCCTAGCCGGTCATCACTCAGGGCTTCCAGTAATTAAAGCCAAGACAACTTTCCCAATGGTTTCCCGTACATTGTGTCCATAATACAGGGAGGTGAGGAGCAGTTATCACTGTATCTTGAGACCTTGATTACCCTAGGTACGTCACCCATCGGACTCTTGTGGGCCTTTTAAAGTTTAAATGGCCACAGTCCCTGAAACTAAGACAAACTGTGTCCGATCCCCATTGCACAAGCTTTGTCCTCACACAAAACTTTAAACTGTGCGCAAACAGCTGTGTTTTAGGGCTACCTATAGCCCTTTTAATGACTGACCAATGTTTTTAGCCTGCTCTTTACCATTTCCTACTGGCTCTCTGCATCCATCCCTCCGTGCTCCCCCCTCTAACATCCCCCTTCCCCGCAGGAAAGCTGCTCTGGAGACAGGGAAGCCTGCAGGAGAAAAAGAAGAGGGTAGGGAAGTAGAAATACTGTGAACAGGCATCAAACGTGAGCTTTATACCTCCCTCTGTTCTCTGGACCTCACATCACACTGAAGCATCAGCGATGCTCCTAAAGTGGTGCAACAAGGCTTGTTCTGGCAGCCACATCATGAGCAGGCCATAGGTGGGATAGGATACAGTGGGAGGTGGCGGATTGGGTCAGATCCTGCTGTGTGAGCCAAGAAGACTGCTCCTGTAGGCCAGAGCGTCTCTGCATCATGGAAGGGACTGTCTAGTCATTGGACATGGGAGGTCCTGATGCAGACATATTAGCTCTTCGCACTAAACGCCGTGTTTTTCAGGCACCCATCCATCAAAGATTTCTCATCTGGGACTTAAAACTTTGTAAACACACATACATAGCTACATCTATGATGAGCACACACGCATGTAGCGGTGCTTAGACAACCCCTCTTCGCTTTTTTTGATTGCACAATCTTGTACAATTCGATATACTAGAAAATACAATAATCAAACTAAGAATGACTATGGAGAACAAAACCGTGCTAAAAAGATAAAATGTGAAGAAATCGTTATTTAAACAGCAAATTCAGACATTTAAAAATAAACACAGAAATATTTTCTGGTGCTGCGTGGTCAGCCCATGAACGAATAAACTAGGGAAGCTAAACCCGTAAGGAAGGTCAATATATATGATTTAATATCAAACCGCTATCAAATCCTCATCTAGGTGGATCTACTTTTCCAATTCCACCAGAGCCTCGTGGGACATTAGGACATCATATGCTGACCCCAAACTGCTTTAATCACTGGCGTGTCAACCTCTGTAGGGTGCTCTGCGTGAGAGATTGCACCAGTAATTTCCAACGAACAAGCATTGGCAAAACCAATAATTCTGCTGTTGTCTGCTAACTTTTGGCTTTGCTATGTTGCGACTGTTTTTTGTAAAACTGTACCAGGGGACTATTTTTTGCATGCAAGTGCACATTGTGCAAGAGGTGAATGCCATCAGTCGCAGAGAGGTAAGCCAATGGCTAAAGTTGGAATATGTTATCGACCGTGGAGACCTCTTGCTTAAAGTCTCCTTGACTTGGATTTAGGATATTGTCATTTGATGTCCAGTTCCCAATGGCCCTTAGCAGCAGTTTGAGTACATTTTGCAGCCGGTATCAAAAAAGGCTGATGGGCCTGTACATTTTCAGGTTATGTGTTTGGAGCAGTATTTGCAGAGTGAAATAATTATCCGGTTCCTACTGAAGAGGGGCAGACTGTCGAGATGGATGCTTGAAAACAGATTTCAGCTACAATGTTCACTCTCCTTTTGATGAGATCTGTAAATGCTTTGTGTAGGATCCTGTTTGCTCCATGTGGTGTGTATTTGGTCCCAATGCTTCAACACAAGACCACAGTGCGGATGCAAGAGGGAAAGCCGCACACAGTGGAGAGAGCAAGAAAACGCTTGCACTCCCACAGCGTGCCAAAGGTAAAAGAAAAAAATAGTTCCCCTTAATGTGAGCAGTGGAAGGATACAAGTCATCCAGTTAGAAGGATGCTAAAGAACTAAACTCTAGGAGAGGGTCAAACGCGAGGAGAGAAAGGAAAGCCAGTGAATACCAAACAAACAAATGAAATGGACAAGAAAGCCTACCAATATTCAGCCAAGGGCGTGCCCAAATTACCAGAAATATTGCTATTGTCCACAATAGGCCTCTCGTGAACAGACCGCTAACAATGTCTTTAGACCATACCTGAATATGAAAATAAACCGGTGTGCAGTTATGATGCCAATTGTCTCTTTGTTAGGTGCGCATCCAGCCATCATATCGTTTGATGCGTTTTACTAACGTTTCTACGGCCTTGTAGCGCTTTCAAAATCTGTATTTTCCTTTTGCCTTGCGGAACGCTTTTTTTGTTTTCTGTTTCCTACTTTCTTCTTATTTTGGCTTTCATGGCTTTGATGTGTGTGCTCTGGTGCGTTCCCTCCATGCAGAGAGAACTCTTTCATATCTTGACCTAAAAATAGCGTTTCTTAACTCTGCGGGAGTCTTTGCATTTTTAAGGCTTGTCTCCTCACGTGCCAGGCTTCCTCTATTAATTATAATGCGCACTGATTATATTGAGTGAAATATGACCGAATAAAGCATGTTTGATCATCTTTGAACGCTGGGGTTTTAACCCTTTGTTCCCTTGTACCGAGGCAAGTGCTGTATTTTTCGTGCTGTCTTTTATTCTAACAAGATCTCTTGTCTCGGACAGTGGGCGCACTTAGCGTATGTGCCAGCGACAACTACTGGGGTGCGTGTGTGTCGATATGCTGGACCCCACACTCCGGAGAGCCCAGAACAAGACTAAGGGCCCGATGTAGATAAATACCATTTACCGATTCTAAAATACCGAATTTTACCGATTCAGTGTTTTAGAATGGGCAAATGGTATGTAGGTATTGATTCGGTAATTTTTACTGAATCTGTAAAATTTGGTAAATACCGATTCAGTATCCTATGGGGCTCCAGGCCCATAGGAATGAATGGGGAATACCGATTTGGTAAATACCGAATCGGTAAGGGGGGAAGACCTACAAGGGTGGCAGGGTGTCACATTGACACCCTGTTGCACCCCTGAATAGTGCATGGGCGCACATGTGGCACAAATACATGCCCTTCTGCCACATGGCACAGTTAAAAAAGCACAAAATTGCTTTTTTAACGGTTTTCGTTATTTACCACCAACTTGTAGTTGGTGGTAAATAACGAATCCTTACAGGTGAAAAGCACTCACTTGAGTGCTTCCTACATTAAGGATTCAGTAATTTACCGAATCAGTATTTAAGAATTCAGTAATTTACCCAATTCCTACATGCCGATTTGGAAAATTACCGAATCTGAAATGTAGTCACCTACATCCCAAATGCCTAATACCGGTCGGTAACGGCCGAAATTCGGTAATTTCGGCCGTTACCGACCGGTATTAGGGCTCCTACATCTGGCCCTAAGTGTGCGCATTCAGAGCCTCACTAGCGCGAAGAGGCCACACCTGTGGCAGATGTGCACTATACAGATATCACTACCAAACCATGGTGCTACCAGCCATGTGTTAACCTTGTTGGTGTTTCCTCCTGTAGCGCTGAAAGCACTCTGTGCTACAGAATTAAACAAGCATTGGCATAGCCAATATGTCTCTGCTCCCCCGTAGAGAGACCATTCCTGCTTTCTCTGGATGGCCTTAAGATGGTTTCACAGGTCCCTCGGAGAGAGAGGGGGACCATTCTAAGGTTATGGGGCTAGGAATGAGAAGAAGTGCCCTCCCCTTCTTGTACTTTTAATCCTTGGTGGTATAATGAACAGTTGCAGCCTGGCTGGCTTCCCCCTCACCTAAGAACCCCAAATTTCTGTTCAGTTAGTTTCATCCTTCACTGCTCATAGTCGTTCCCTCCTCTCCAGCCCTCCCCCCCTCCCCGCCCCCCTCCTTCCCTTCACACTCCTTCACTTCTGAGATAAAATAAACTGTAAGGAACTAAAAGGCACGTGACTGATCCTGCCCCAGCCCACATGTCATTCTAGGGACACCGGCCCCTCACAGAATGCAGTCACTTTCCGACAGGCGCATCTGTTGCTTCTTCTCCCCTTTTCTCTTTTCCATCCTTGCTTCCGAGCTGTGCTGGAAATGCGAGCCGACCTTCGAAATCAGACACATCTGCACCGAGCACAATCGCACCGTGTTGCATTGTTGTCGCCAGAGACCTGTTCTTCCTGCCTGGGGAGCGGGGGGCGGGGGGGGGGGTGGGGGGGGGGGGGGGTTGGTGGGGGAGGCTACAGACCACGAGGCCTAAGCTGTTTCAAAGATGATCCGCAATTATTTACTCGGGGAAATAGTGGGAGATGTATTAGTACGCTCTGGAGAGTTAATCGCTGCTAGTGATTTCCATGTGTGACCCCCGGCACGGGCCTTCCTGTCTGATTAGATTCCGAGCGTTAACTCGAGGGGCGCTGACCTGTCAGGGTTCAAGCGCTCTGTTGGTGTATTCCCATATGTATGTGTGCTAAGGAGCACCTCACTTACATCCCGTAGGAAGGGGCCTGAGGAACGCCCCCTGTAATCGGACCTGAGGCCACAGAGGCGGCGCGGCCTAGTACATAAATTACCAGAGAGACCTGAGCTGAGACGGCTCACGGGCCCCACTGGACAAACGCGGAGTCTCCTGGGGGGACCACACGTAGTCTCCTCATGTCCAACATCGGAAGCGCCTAAACAGACTGATTCAGGACTTAGTGATAATTGAAAGAATTTAAAGCGCCCACATCAGTTACACAAATCTCGGGTTTGCAGTCCACACATCCTAGTGCATACGATGATGTCCTTTCAGTCCCGGGCCATGGTGTGTGGCTGTTGTTGCAACCTGTTTGCGAAATAGTTCACCCACTGGGGCTTCTTGGCGCTGAATGATGTATATCGTTACCCTACTCATGTAAAGCTGATGGACAGACCAGGGTTTGAACCTGAAGGTCAGACACAGATTCCGATAATGGATACTTTAGTCCACTGACCCACCAGGCCCAGCCAACTGGATCCCTGATGAAAGAACCGACTCAGCCCTTCATTAGGCCTTGGCGGTGAACTTCGCTCCGTTAGCGGAGTTTGCAGAGCTTTCTGCACTCTGCACAGCTCGCGGAGTGCAGAAAACTCCGCTTCGCGATCTGCAGCGGAGTTTTTATCCTGCTGGTTTGCGATCGCGAACAGTAAGTTTGTGAGCTCAAGCTGCCGCTCGGGTAGAATTTCTACCCGAGCGGCAGGAATACTAGCGCAAACTGCAGTTCGCACTTGTGAGAAGTTGGCCTGATATGTAGTGTTTCCAATTCTGGAACCACTGGGTATCAGTCCAAACAAACCCCAAAGATGTCAGGTTGTAAGTCAACCTTGTAGACAAGCTATCCTAGTGGTAGCATGGACTAAGCAGCCTTAAAGGCTTAACTTAAGAGGTCGTGTTAAGCGAGCTTGTTTTACCACATACAATCCTGTAATCAAATGAAAGGACACCACACAAGTATATATTGTAAAAATATATGTATTTATTTCTAAATTACTCCCCAGTACTCTTTATGAGGAAAGGGGCACAAGCGTTAAATCAAAAGCACTGTTAAACATATAAAGTTGGCACAATTATGGCTGAGGGCGGGGGGCCACTCAGACCATATACTAAAAAAATGGTATAAGTAACACTTATCGAGCAATGGTTAGGCCTAGGGCCTAGAGATTCGCTGGGAGCAGTCAGGACAAGCAATGAAGAAGTCGGGAGTAGCCCACAGGATACGGGTGCAGCACGGAAAGTGCGGCGCGCACCAATGTAAAGTCAATGGTGCGTAAAAGTTAGTTAAAGTGAATTAAATGATACTTCCGCTGAACCTAGAAACACAAAACTTCAGACACAGACCCTAGAGGTGTGTGCCAGTGTAAGGACACCGGCGTTGCAAAGTTACCTCACCCACAGGCCGTGGGTGCACAGGGTCGAAGTGGCGTCGGGTTCTGTCACGCAGGTTCTTGGTGCTTGGAGCTGTTGCAGCTGCAGGCGCTGTGAAGCAGAAGTGTCCGGTGCGATCCAAGGGTGGATCGAAGTAGAAAAGTACCTGAAAGCAGAGGGGACAGAGTCTGGGTCACTCAGCAGTGACCAGGGTGGAACCAGGACGGAACCAGGCAATGTCGGGCGCAATCAGGCGGTTGTCGATAGGCTTCTCTCCGCTGTCACGTGGGCTCTGGGGCATCTGCGACGTCCAGGAGCAGGTCACGATCTGTCCCACGTAGGCTCTCGCCGTCAGCACCGTCGGCTTGAAGATTGTAGCAAACAGCACTTGGCAAAAGCAATCCACGCGGAACCGGGAGATTGCTTATCACTCGAACCAGGAGGGTCAGAGTGGGTGCTCCTTTTCACAGGAGCTGGTGCAGATCTGGAGCAACCAGAAAAGCAAGTCGGATTTCAAAGTTCGTCGGCACAGGGGCCACAAGCCAGCTGGCAAGTGACCGGGCCAACGCGTCGAGCACACACAGGCAGAAGGGCCCCACGCAGCACTCGTCGAGTGTGGAGGGGTGAGCTTTGGTGCAAGTGGAGCTCGGGGCTGGGGCTTCTCAAACCCCGGTGTACAGCTTCGAGGGTCACTCGTGGACTGCACGGTCAGCGTCTCGTGGCCTTTTCAAGATGGCGTGCCCCACGCTTCCGGTCGCCTCCACGGGTCTCAGCTCTGCAGGGACTGTGGATCGGGCAGGTAGAAGGCAGGCAAGCTTGATCTCGTCGATCTCTGTCGCTCGAGTTCCGGCGGGAACTGCAACAAAGCAAGGGTCGAGGGCTGGATGGTGCCTGTTTGCACAGGGTGGTCACTCCTTGACCACAAGGGAGATTCTTCAGTCTTCTCACGTCGTGTAGAAAGTCGAAGGGTCCAGATTTCGTTTCTTATGTTTCTTCAGGATGATCTCCGGTCCGTTGGGACTGCTCCCCCTCTTATTCGAATCTAGGGGGTTGGACATCCTGCTAGGTCCCCTCCTATGGGTGGGACCCAGGAAGGGGGTGGTTACACCCCTCTCCTTTGATCCTGGCCGCGCTGGGACAGGGGCTGGGAGGCCCCAGAACCGGTTTGGCCGGATCCTGCCAGGGGCAGCCTTGTGCGCCCCAGGCAGTGTCTGGTTTCTTTGAAACCTCCCTATTCCAATCCACTATCTCCTGTCTGGGGTGGTTTGACACCGCCCTGTGACAGGAAACTCTTTGTCCAGGCCTCCTCTGCCGGGTTTCGGTCAGCAGCAGGAGGCCAGACCCGTGTCTGTGGCAGGGGCATCCATTTTGTGGATCTGAGGCTCATTTTAAATCAACCGCGTTTCAGTAAAGTAACATGTCTTCTCCCTCTAGAAGGGTGGAATGCTATCCCCGTCGCCAGAACTGGCGAGGGGATAGTATTCCAATTCGTATGACACCTTACACGACATGTTTTGATAAAGCCAAACCAAAGTTGCTATATAACCGCGAGGATTATAATGCGCTTAAGAGTATATGGTATGGCATTATCCCGGATCAGCTTAGGGAGTTGTTCCCGACAGCTGCAGACAGGCTCAGCTCATGCCAGAGCACCATCTCACATAAAACCACGCACTCTGCCTCCAGGATTGATGAGGCCTTCCATAGGAGTGGCTCACAGGTTATATATGTGTCCAGATATAGGTTTAGATATAGGTATACTATATCTAAGCAAGGGGTGATTACACCCACTTGCCCCAGCTGAGTGATCAGCCAGTTGTGTCAATTTAAGAACCAGCCAGGGGTGGCAAAAGCTATGCTTCAGCCCCTGGTAGGCCTTGGTGGCACCTATGCCCTGAGCACCTATAGTGCATGGTACAGGGGCTGACAAGGAGTCCATTTCCAATTGTGGTATGTACCTATAGCACATGTATCATAAATTTAGAGAGAGAACAGCAGGCTGGGGGTCTGATTAGCAGGCCCACAGCCTCAGTAAGTCGAAAACCAGTGAAGCAAAAAGCAAAAATTGGGGTGACCATAGGATAGCAGACCCTACTCTCCTACATAACCCCCCCCCAAACGCAGGGACATTAAACTTAACCTTGACCAGATAAGTCTTCATGTTCTAAGTGGAAGTACCTGGAGAGACCATCTGCATTACCATGGTCAGTCCCTGGGCGGTGCTCCACTGTAAAGTCCATCCCCTGTAGGGAAATGGACCACCTGAGTAGTTTGGGATTTTCACCCTTCATCTGATTTAGCCACAAGAGGGGCTTATGGTCTGTCTGAATTAGGAAGTGAGTACCAAACAAGTATGGCCTCAACTTCTTCAGGGCCCAAACCACAGCAAAGGCCTCCCTCTCAATAGCTGACCAACGTTTCTCCCTGGGGGTCAGCCTTCTGCTAATAAAAGCAATGGGCTGGTCTTGACCATCTTGATTAAGTTGTGAAAGCACAGCTCCCACCCCCAACTCAGAAGCATCTGTCTGTACAATGAACTGTTTGGAGTAGTCAGGACTCTTCAGGATAGGTGCAGAGCACATGGCCTTCTTCAGGTCATCAAATGCCTTTTGACAGCTAACTGTCCACTGAACCTTTTTGGGCATCTTCTTGGATGTCAAGTCATTCAATGGTGTCACAATGGACCCATAGTTCTTTACAAATTTTCTGTAATACCCAGTCAGGCCCAAGAAGGCTCTGACTTGTGTCTGGGTAGTTGGAGGAGCCCAGTCCTGTATGGTCTGGATCTTGCTCTCCAGTGGTTGAACTTGACCCCCACCTACTAGGTGGCCCAAGTACACAACCTTGCTCTGCCCTATCTGGCACTTAGTAGCCTTGATAGTCAGGCCTGCCTTTTGCAGGGCCTCCAGAACTTTCTTCAGGTGGATCAGGTGATCCTCCCAGGTGGAGCTAAAGACAGCAATATCATCTAGATATGCTGCACAAAAGTCATCCAACCCAGCAAGGACTTGGTTCACCAACCTTTGGAAAGTGGCAGGTGCATTCTTCAAGCCAAAGGGCATTACCACAAATTGATAATGTCCACTAGGGGTCGAAAATGCTGTTTTGGCTTTTGACTCCTCAGCTAGTCTGATTTGCCAGTAGCCAGCTGTCAAATCAAATGTGCTCAGAAATTTGGCAGAAGCCAATTTATCAATGAGCTCATCTGCTCTTGGAATGGGATGAGCATCTGTCCTAGTGACAGCATTGAGACCTCTGTAGTCCACACAAAACCTCATTTCTCTCTTCCCATCTTTGGTATGAGGTTTTGGCACAAGGACCACTGGGCTAGCCCATGGGCTCTCTGATGGCTCAATCACTCCAAGCTCCAACATCTTTTGCACCTCAGCCTTTATACAATCCCTGACATGGTCAGGTTGCCTGTAGATCTTATTCTTCACAGGCAGATTGTCACCAGTGTCCACCTCATGGGTGCACCAGTTAGTCTGACTGGGTGTGAGTGAAAACAATTGTCTGTGGGCCTGCAACACCTGTCTGCAGTCCACCTGTTGCTGCTCAGTGAGGC
This sequence comes from Lissotriton vulgaris, assembly GCF_964263255.1. NCBI lineage: Eukaryota > Metazoa > Chordata > Amphibia > Caudata > Salamandridae > Lissotriton > Lissotriton vulgaris. The sequence goes on from NC_141699.1 coordinate 84,136,334, forward strand.
TGCCTGCCAAGGCTACTCCATCAACTGAACCATCATCAGGGTTCTGGGAAAGCAGGTCTGGGAGAGGGTCACTCTCTTCCTCCTGTTCCCCATCTGTGGCCATGAGGAGACTCATGTCCTCCCTGTCAACAAATGCTTTCAATCTGTTCACATGGAGCACCCTGTGGGGGCTCCTAGGGGTACCAAAGTCAACCAAGTAGGTGACTTCTCCCTTCTTTTCAATGATAGGGTAGGGTCCAGTCCATTTGTCCTGGAGAGCTGCTGGCCCCACTGGGTCCAACACCCACACCTTCTGTCCTGGCTGGAACTCAACCATGACAGCCTTTTGGTCATGCCAGGCTTTCTGTAATTCCTGACTTGCCTCAAGGTTTTTGGATGCTCTCTCCATGTATTCAGCCATCCTGGAGCGGAGACCAAGTACATAGTCCACAATGTCTAGTTTAGGCTTTTTGAGAGGTAACTCCCATCCTTCCTTCACCAAACTCAATGGACCTCTTACAGGGTGGCCAAACAAAAGTTCAAAAGGGCTGTAGCCAACCCCCTTCTGTGGGACCTCTCTGTAAGCAAAGAGCAAGCAGGGTAAAAGGATGTCCCATTTCCGCCTAAGCTTCTCTGGTAAACCTTTTATCATTCCCTTTAGGGTCTTGTTGAACCTTTCCACAAGCCCATTGCACTGTGGATGGTAGGGTGTGGTAAACTTATAGTTTACTCCACACTCTTTCCACATTGCTTTTAAGTATCCAGACATAAAGTTGGTACCTCTGTCTGAAAGAACCTCCTTTGGAAAGCCCACTCTTGAGAAAACTGCAATGAGGGCTTTTGCCACCACAGGAGCTGTGGTGGTCCTCAGGGGAATTGCCTCTGGGTACCTGGTGGCATGATCCACTACCACCAGTATAAATCTGTGCCCAGATGCTGTTTGAGGATCCATGGGACCCACAATGTCTATTCCAACTCTTTCAAAGGGTACCCCCACCACAGGTAGTGGTATCAGGGGGGCCTTTGTTGTGCCACCTGACTTACCACTGGCTTGGCAAGTGACACAGGAGCGACAAAACTCCTTGACATTTTCTGACATGTGAGGCCAGTGAAAGTGTGGAACAAGCCTGTCCCAAGTCTTATTCTGGCCTAAGTGTCCTGCAAGGGGAATATCATGGGCCAAGGTAAGAAGGAAGCCCCTAAACTTCAAAGGTATAACCAACCTCCTGGTGGTGCCAGGCTTGGGGTCTCTAGCCTCTGAATAAAGGAGCCCTTCATCCCAATACACCTTATGGGTACCTTGAGCATCCCCTGCAGCCTCAGCAGCAGCTTGCTGTCTGAGGGGTTCAAGTGAAGGGCAATCTAATTGGGCCTGCCCCAGGTCTGCCCTTGAGGGTCCCCCTGTCCCCAGAAACTCAACCTGTTCAGGTTCAAGCTCATCTGAGACAGTCTCCTCTTGGACTGCAGAATCAGTTTCCTGTGAAACTTGATCCTCAACCTGGGGCAAGTGGGAAGGCACAGCCTTAACCCTCTTGCTCCTCCTCTTGGGTTGTGGTTGGTCTATTGTTTCAAGATCCACCACTGGTTCAGGAAGGCACTTCTTAGCCTGAGACCTTGTCACTGCAAGGACATGAGCTGAAATCCCTAGCATTTCTGCATGAGTCCTGTACTCCACTTCTGACCAAACTGAGCTTTCAAGATCATTGCCTAACAGACAGTCTACTGGGAGGTCTGCACTCACAACAACTTTCTTTAGGCCATCTACCCCTCCCCAGGAGAAGTTCACAACAGCCACACTATGGGAAGTAGTGGAGTTGCTTGCATTGGTCACTAGGTAACTTTCACCTAGTACAATCTGTCCAGGGTCCACAAAGCCAGGTGCCACCATTGTGACACTGGCACAAGTGTCCCTGTAGGCCTGAGCCAGTTTCTCATTAATTAAGGGAGTCTGCCTATATTTGCCCAGGTTACTGGGGCTTACTGCAGTGGGCAAAGATATGTCCACATCATATAGGAGAACTGCCTGTGTGGGGATTCTGACTAGGCCAGATTCCACCTCAGTACCCAGGGTCAACCCTACTAAACCCTTTGGCTGTGTACCACCACTGCTGACTGTACTAGGGGGTGCAGTTGCTTTAGGAGCTGCAGTGGTGGGGACTGGATTTTTCTTAGTGCATTCACTGCCCCAGTGTGAAACTGATTTGCAGGTATTACACCAAGGTTTCTTTGGGCCATCATTCTTCTTTTTCTTGTTTCCATTTTGGGAACCCCCCTCCTTATTGCTAGTTTGGGGGCCTGAAGACTTCTGGTCCTTTTCTTTATCTTTCTGATTCCCACCCTTCTGGTCTGTTTTCTTCTGGTCACCTTGGTTCTGGTTTTTCTGCTTAATCCTTGTTCTGACCCATTTGTCTGCCTTCTTTCCCAATTCTTGGGGAGAGGTCAAATCAGAGTCAACAAGGTATTGATGCAACAGCTGGTTCTGACAGTTATTAAGGATCTGTTCTCTCATCATAAGATTGTACAATCCTGTATAGTCTGAAACTTTACTTCCCTGCAGCCAACCCTCCAGAGCCTTAGTGGCACAATCTACAAAATCAGTCCAGTCCTGAGTCTGTGCTTTTTGGGTGTCTCTGAACAACAACCTGTATTGCTCAGTGGTTAGGCCAAACCCTTCAATAAGAGCACTCTTCAGAACAGAGTAGTTTTTGGCATCCTCAGGTCTAACAGTGAGGAGCCTGTCCCTCCCTTTCTCAGAAAAGGAGTACCATAAAATTGCTGCCCACTGATCCTCAGGGACCTGCTGTACCATGCAGGCCCTCTCAAGAGCAGTCATCCATTTGTGGATATCATCCCCTTCCTTGTAGGGGGGCACAATTTTTGTCAGGTTTCTATTGTCATAGGCCCTGTCTTTTTCTTTAGGAATTTTGCTGCCACCAGTGGCATCTAAGCCACTTATTTTTTTCTCCCTTGCCAAGGTAAGTTTAGCTTGTTCCAAAGTAAGCTTAGCTTGAGCCAGGGCTACCTCTTCCCTCTCTATCTGGAGTTGGACAGCCCTCATTCTGGCCCTATGCTCTTTTCTCTGGGAGGAAGTCATCCCTCTTTGAGATTCTCTTGAGGCACTAGAAAGGTGAGAGTCCTCTGATGGAGATCTCTCCCTTCTATTGCCTGGGAGAATTTGGTTATGAGATCTGGGGTGGTGCTGGCCCCCCCCATTCCCATGTAGGTCCAAGTTGGCCTGGTTAAGGCTGGCAACCTGTACCTGGTTTCCCTGCTGATCCTGATCTTCAGGCTCTTCTACATCAGAGCCTTCCTCTTCCTCTTCCTCCTCCACTACATCATCATCTGGAAGATCCTCATTCTCAGGGGAGTTTATCCCTTCCTCTGTTTCTAAGGGAGTCTGACTCACCTTATCTAGGTCATCCTTTTCTAGGAGAGCTATTAGGGAAGGAATGGTAGGGCCTCTGCCCTTTTTTAGCCCCCTGGCTGTGCACAAGGCACTCAGGTCTTTGTGGCTAAGGTTGTCATATCTGGATGTTGTCCCTATAGGATCAACTTCTACAGGAGCAGAACCTGAGGGTCTACCTGTATCAGACATGACTGCTAGTGAGGTGTAAGTGGTGCACTTACCTACACTAAGTGGTTTCCTACTGTACCTTGCTAGTGAGTTGTAGTCAGGGTGTGCTACTCCCTTTTATCTACAACTACTAAGTTCAGTAGAACTTAATATGCTAAGCTTTTGATTTATATGTACCTAGAGGTACTTGATGTGATCTTTCAATTTGATAAAGATTGCAATGGTAAAACAAACAGCAAGCTCAAATCCGCACCGCTGCACACCAATGTGAGAAGTTGGCCTGATATGTAGTGTTTCCAATTCTGGAACCACTGGGTATCAGTCCAAACAAACCCCAAAGATGTCAGGTTGTAAGTCAACCTTGTAGACAAGCTATCCTAGTGGTAGCATGGACTAAGCAGCCTTAAAGGCTTAACTTAAGAGGTCGTGTTAAGCGAGCTTGTTTTACCACATACAATCCTGTAATCAAATGAAAGGACACCACACAAGTATATATTGTAAAAATATATGTATTTATTTCTAAATTACTCCCCAGTACTCTTTATGAGGAAAGGGGCACAAGCGTTAAATCAAAAGCACTGTTAAACATATAAAGTTGGCACAATTATGGCTGAGGGCGGGGGGCCACTCAGACCATATACTAAAAAAATGGTATAAGTAACACTTATCGAGCAATGGTTAGGCCTAGGGCCTAGAGATTCGCTGGGAGCAGTCAGGACAAGCAATGAAGAAGTCGGGAGTAGCCCACAGGATACGGGTGCAGCACGGAAAGTGCGGCGCGCACCAATGTAAAGTCAATGGTGCGTAAAAGTTAGTTAAAGTGAATTAAATGATACTTCCGCTGAACCTAGAAACACAAAACTTCAGACACAGACCCTAGAGGTGTGTGCCAGTGTAAGGACACCGGCGTTGCAAAGTTACCTCACCCACAGGCCGTGGGTGCACAGGGTCGAAGTGGCGTCGGGTTCTGTCACGCAGGTTCTTGGTGCTTGGAGCTGTTGCAGCTGCAGGCGCTGTGAAGCAGAAGTGTCCGGTGCGATCCAAGGGTGGATCGAAGTAGAAAAGTACCTGAAAGCAGAGGGGACAGAGTCTGGGTCACTCAGCAGTGACCAGGGTGGAACCAGGACGGAACCAGGCAATGTCGGGCGCAATCAGGCGGTTGTCGATAGGCTTCTCTCCGCTGTCACGTGGGCTCTGGGGCATCTGCGACGTCCAGGAGCAGGTCACGATCTGTCCCACGTAGGCTCTCGCCGTCAGCACCGTCGGCTTGAAGATTGTAGCAAACAGCACTTGGCAAAAGCAATCCACGCGGAACCGGGAGATTGCTTATCACTCGAACCAGGAGGGTCAGAGTGGGTGCTCCTTTTCACAGGAGCTGGTGCAGATCTGGAGCAACCAGAAAAGCAAGTCGGATTTCAAAGTTCGTCGGCACAGGGGCCACAAGCCAGCTGGCAAGTGACCGGGCCAACGCGTCGAGCACACACAGGCAGAAGGGCCCCACGCAGCACTCGTCGAGTGTGGAGGGGTGAGCTTTGGTGCAAGTGGAGCTCGGGGCTGGGGCTTCTCAAACCCCGGTGTACAGCTTCGAGGGTCACTCGTGGACTGCACGGTCAGCGTCTCGTGGCCTTTTCAAGATGGCGTGCCCCACGCTTCCGGTCGCCTCCACGGGTCTCAGCTCTGCAGGGACTGTGGATCGGGCAGGTAGAAGGCAGGCAAGCTTGATCTCGTCGATCTCTGTCGCTCGAGTTCCGGCGGGAACTGCAACAAAGCAAGGGTCGAGGGCTGGATGGTGCCTGTTTGCACAGGGTGGTCACTCCTTGACCACAAGGGAGATTCTTCAGTCTTCTCACGTCGTGTAGAAAGTCGAAGGGTCCAGATTTCGTTTCTTATGTTTCTTCAGGATGATCTCCGGTCCGTTGGGACTGCTCCCCCTCTTATTCGAATCTAGGGGGTTGGACATCCTGCTAGGTCCCCTCCTATGGGTGGGACCCAGGAAGGGGGTGGTTACACCCCTCTCCTTTGATCCTGGCCGCGCTGGGACAGGGGCTGGGAGGCCCCAGAACCGGTTTGGCCGGATCCTGCCAGGGGCAGCCTTGTGCGCCCCAGGCAGTGTCTGGTTTCTTTGAAACCTCCCTATTCCAATCCACTATCTCCTGTCTGGGGTGGTTTGACACCGCCCTGTGACAGGAAACTCTTTGTCCAGGCCTCCTCTGCCGGGTTTCGGTCAGCAGCAGGAGGCCAGACCCGTGTCTGTGGCAGGGGCATCCATTTTGTGGATCTGAGGCTCATTTTAAATCAACCGCGTTTCAGTAAAGTAACATGTCTTCTCCCTCTAGAAGGGTGGAATGCTATCCCCGTCGCCAGAACTGGCGAGGGGATAGTATTCCAATTCGTATGACACCTTACACGACATGTTTTGATAAAGCCAAACCAAAGTTGCTATATAACCGCGAGGATTATAATGCGCTTAAGAGTATATGGTATGGCATTATCCCGGATCAGCTTAGGGAGTTGTTCCCGACAGCTGCAGACAGGCTCAGCTCATGCCAGAGCACCATCTCACATAAAACCACGCACTCTGCCTCCAGGATTGATGAGGCCTTCCATAGGAGTGGCTCACAGGTTATATATGTGTCCAGATATAGGTTTAGATATAGGTATACTATATCTAAGCAAGGGGTGATTACACCCACTTGCCCCAGCTGAGTGATCAGCCAGTTGTGTCAATTTAAGAACCAGCCAGGGGTGGCAAAAGCTATGCTTCAGCCCCTGGTAGGCCTTGGTGGCACCTATGCCCTGAGCACCTATAGTGCATGGTACAGGGGCTGACAAGGAGTCCATTTCCAATTGTGGTATGTACCTATAGCACATGTATCATAAATTTAGAGAGAGAACAGCAGGCTGGGGGTCTGATTAGCAGGCCCACAGCCTCAGTAAGTCGAAAACCAGTGAAGCAAAAAGCAAAAATTGGGGTGACCATAGGATAGCAGACCCTACTCTCCTACAGCACTGCACTCCACCACTCGCGGAGCTTCGCAGAGATTTTTTGTAACTTTGCAAAGTTCTGCATTGCAAAACTTCGCAAATTACCCCCAAGCCTACCCTTCATCCTTCGGTGGCTGAAGAAATGAGTGCACTACTGTTGGAGTGTAGGACACCAGTCGTTTGACATACCATGACGTTATCAGACTGCTACAAGAAGAGCTATATCACATAGGGTGACTAGAGAGGCCAGCATGGAGGGTAGCAGTTGAAAAGTCTTAAGAATCTCTCTGAGCGGTAATCTCACCTCAGAGCGGTAATCTGACCTCTTGCCCTGTGACCTGCTTTACCTGCTTGTTTACTATGAGGTAAGAGGGTGGCGGGAGAGCTTTGGAAGCGCCTTACATCGCCTGTATGACTCAGCCCATCTCCCTGATTCCAGCCCAATCATGGTTCCACAGCAACAACAGCACAGAGACCACCCTCATCGCGGCCACAGACGACATCAGGACCCTGCTGGACAACGCAAGACCGCAGCCCTCATTCTGCTTGTCCTCTCCGCCGCCTTCGACACAGTCTGCCACCGTACTCTACGCTCACGCCTCCATGACCCAGGGATCCGAGAAAAGGCCCTGGAATGGACCACCTCCTTCCTCTCCGGCAGAACACAGAGAGTCCGCCTCCCCCCATTCTGATCCAAAGCCTCCAGGATCATCTGCGGCATACCCCAGGGCTCAGCCCGACACTGTTCAAAATTTACATGGCCCAGCTCGCACGCATCGCCCAACAGCACGACCTCAACATAATCTCATACGCCGACGACACACAACTGATCCTCTCCCTCACCAAGGACCCCCACACCACCAAACCCAACCTTCACGAAGGCATGAAGGCCGTCGTCGATTGGATGAAGAGCAGCCGACTAAAACTGAACACGGACAAGACAGAGGTCATCATCGTCGGCTCCAACCCATCAGCCTGGGACGACTCCTGGCAGCCGACGGTACTGGGGGAGGCCCGAAACCCACCGACCATACAAGCAACCTGGGAGTCATCCTCGACTCAACACTCTCCATGACCAAGCAACTCAACGCCGTCTCCTCCTCCTGCTTCAACACCGTCCGCATGCTCCGCAGGATCTACAGGTGGATCCCGACAGATACAAGAAGAACAGTCACCCAGGCCCTCGTCAGCAGCAGACTCTACTACGGAAACGCCCTCTAAGCGGGAGCCCAAGCTCATCAAACGACTACAACGCATGCAAAACGCCTCTGCACGCCTCATCCTCGACGTACCACACCACAGCCACATCACCCCCCACCTGAGAAGCCTGCACTGGCTCCCAGTCGACAGGAGAATCTCCTTCAAACTCCTCATCCACGCACACAAGGCACTCCACAACACCGGCCCAGCCTACCTCAATAGGCTACTCCTCTTCTACGTCCCAAACCGCCAGCTCTGCTCTGCCGACCTCTCCCTCGCCACCGTCCCGCACATCCGAAGAACCACCACCGGCGGAAGACCCTTCTCCCACCTCGTCGCCAAAGCCTGGAGCACCCTTCCACTCAGCCTACAACAGACCCAAGACCTGTTGACCTTTAGGAGGCTACTCAAGACCTGGCTGTTCGACCAGTAGCGGCACCACCCTCCCCCCCATCCCCCATCTCTCCCCCTAGCGCCTTGAGACCCTTGTGGGTAAGTAGTGCGCTCTACAAATTCTGTGATTGAGAATAGATACACCTGTGCACTTGCTGATGTATTCCGTCGCTGGTAACATGTCTCAGTGGGTTAACACTCGTTGCTGACATCTGTGGTGATGTGCAGACCACAACTTTGATTTGCAGCAAGGCCTGTTTAGCCTTCCCTAAGTCTGGGGTCGATAAACGGAGTACCAGTTGTTTTCAGCTCTGAGGAAAGACACCGGTGCAGAATGGAGCACTCTTAAAAAAAAAAAAGGCGACAAATAAATTGTACTATATATAGCACTTTATGCTATATTGAGAGAGGCTGTAAACGCTACTAACCCCTTCAGATGTGACCTGGATCTTGAAGAGGATTGGCTGCCTGCTCGCTGTACCACTGGCTGTACGAGCCACTTTGTAGTTTGCCACACGAAATCATGTATGTATGTGTGGTTTAGGGGTTCAAGACACATGCATAACTGCCAGGGCCCTCATGTGGACTGGGTAAAGATAACTGTATCTTCTCTCAACCGGGAATTAACAACTGTAAAAAAAATTAGAAATGTCTGCTTTCCCAGATGGTAGGACATGGAAACGTTTATGCTTGGTGAACCCTGCATCTTCTTTCCCACCCAAAAATAATGTATATTTTGGTGGGGGGAAGGGGGTGGATTCCCACTGAAAAAACACAAAGGTTAAAGAGTTTTGTTAGTTAGGCGAGAAAACGTCACGTAGAACATACCGTTTGAAACTAACAAAACCACTGAAGTTCACCAGTGACAGTTATCTCAAATGACTATAACTCCTACCCTAAAGTAACCAGAAGTTGCGCCCCCACCATGCACAGTATTATCGATGGCATTTCAGATGTGGAAAGGAATGTTATAAATGTAGTCATTGAATATGTCTTGAGTGATTTAATATGCGAGGCTTAAAGCAGTTCATTGTGAGGTCGCAGACTATAGTTGCTTTACGGTTTGAGTTATAGTTACTTGAGGTAACTATAACTGGTGAATTTCAGTGGTTTGTTAGTTTCAAATGGTATGTTTTATTTGACATTTTCACCTTCCTATACCGTTCCTTTAAACCTTTGTATTGCTCATGCTCTTTTCTGTGAGCCTTAAAACGTGCTGTTTATTACAATGCATTGCAATGGGGTCCATGTCCCAGCGTCCTGTAACGGCTGCCGCAGATTGTTGCAAATGTTGTGGTCCGACAATAAAGAGGGGTGTTCCATTGGAAATGTTTCAGCTCCCGTCCGCTGGACGAGTATATGGTGTTTGCTCCCTCTTGGCAGGAGATTTAAAATTGCTCCTGCCAAGAGAGAGCGAACATGGGTTTTGAAACCACTATGTCCTGGGGTTTGGGCACCCCGGGACATAGTTGAGCCGACTCAGGGGGATAGGGTTCCCAGGTCCACTAATGGCCCAGGGAGGGGGCCATGCAGGCCACCTCTCCTTCGCAGATGCAGCCAGGCCTCTGTGGGTGGGGTCGGGGGCCAAAATCAGCTCGGGGAAGGGGTTGCGGGCCCTCCACCCCTTCTAAAAAACAATGGGGTCTCCAGGGCCTAAATTGGCCCAGGGAGTGGGGCAAAGGCCCACTTCCACTTAATAACATAGCCTGGGACTGGGGTATGGGATCCCCGGGGTTGAAAACGGTCCAGGGAGTGGTGCCGCATAACCCCTCCTCCTTAACACCACCAGGCCCCAGGGGCTAGGGTCCTGGGGCCAAAATCAGGCTGGGGAGGAGGGTTAGACATGCCCCCTTCCCCAAAAATATAAATATTTGTATCCCCGAGACCTGGCCCACCCAGGGGCTTTAAAAAAACAAGCACTGGGGATTGCGTCTGTTTTTGAATTTATTTTTATTTTGCCGTGGATTTGCGGATCTTCTGTAAATTCTCTTTTAACCCCAGGCTTAAGAGGTCAGGATATTCCTAACCTGCACCTTGTGTCTTATTTTGCATTTTTTCTTAGGACTCAGTGCGGAGTCCCTAGCCCTATGATGGCTACCACCTCTACCTGAAGTGCTGGCAGCCAATCAGATCTCAGTTTGAGGTCTTTTGGATCCGCTTTCCTCCTCACCTCTAGATCTGCATAAATCTTTTTTCTTTAATTGCTCCAAAACCACTGAACAGATTTATACTAAATTACAAAAAGCACTCTTTCTGGACCAAGATCTAACTTTCTGCTAAATTTGGTGTAATTCCGTTTAGCGGTTCGGGCTGTAGGTATTTCTAAAATTCCTATGGGAAATTGCACGGAGAAAACAGGATTTAAACCCCCCCCCCCCTTTTTCTCAGCCCCCTGCTTGACAAATAATCCCCAAAACTTTCCAGACAGTTGCTGGCAAACTAGTTTTGGAAAATTTCTTGAAAATTCCTCAAATGGGGCCAAAGTTATTAGCAAAACAAAAAATATTTTTCCTATGGAAGCTAGTCCTAACTATAACTATCTACTGGCGATTGCCAGTGGGTAATATATATAGATACAATATCACACCTCTCTCTGTAGATGGACAAACAGACTGCTTATTGGACCTGTTCATAAATAACAATATGATACATCAACCCATAGAGCAATGCGAATCTCAACCTATCAGTCCGCTGGCCCCCGCCATCGGCACGCACGCACGCTTCCCCCGACAATGACCTTCGTCATAGCGAGGCGGTAATGATGAGAAATGGAGTTATAATGCTGGCTGTTGAACCATAAGCCGTGTATAAATGTGCTTCTGAGGACGACCATTAGGTCCCTAAATGGATTACATATATTTGGTTTAGAAACCTAATATTTAATATTAGTGTAGTCTCCAGCGAGCGCGGTATTGCGCCGGATAAGATATCCCGCTCCGTTTCCTTTTGGATTCGTAACCTCATTAAAACCCTCACATTGCAGTCATTTTCAGGACACAATGATATTAAGGGCACGCCACGGAGGCCCCGCAAGGCCTAATTTTGCCCCTTTTATCGTTAAGCCCACCTCCAAAGAAATCTTTAGGGGAATATTGGGGGAGGTAGGTGTCCTAACATTATGAATCTTAGAGGGGGTGGTGTGAGGCAGATGGGAAACTGGTGCCTTAGAGGGGGTTGGGTCGTGGGGGGGGGGGGGGGGGGTCCCATAAGGGTTAGACATTCTTAGAAAGGCAGATGTGAACCAGGCCTGAAAATAGGGATTTCTTTTTAGTGGTGTAACGCAAAATGATAGGGTCTGCTGCAAAATGCGAAGAGGGGCCCACAAATCTCCTCTGTCCTACAGAGGTTTATTGGCCTTGGGCCCCCTGATCGGCTGAGGGGCCCCCGAAGCGTTGGTGGAATCCCTGCACTGTAGGGGGTCTCGTTACCCACCTGATTGTTGTGTGCCAAAGCAGGCAGTGTCATCTGGGTTTTTGGGGCCTCAGACCAGATATATTTTGGGGCCCCTGTATGGAACAAATTTGAATTTACTGCTAACTGCAGCCTGCATGATGCCAAAATGATATATTCAACTTTAACAGGGTCACAAAAACAGTTGAAATATGTGTTGCCAGGACCCCAAATGTCCTTTAGGTGACACTGGCTAGAGAGACAGATGTAGGCAGAGAGGGAGAGAGGTGTGCATAGAGAATTAGACTAGCCAGAGGTCTAATAGAGAGAGGGTTCCATTTCTAAGGGGCCCCTTCGAAGGTGGGGGCCCTGGGAATTTGCCCACTTTGCCCATGCCTTAATACATCTCTGCAGGTGCCACGACCCTATCCTTCCTAGGCGTCTGGGAGATTTTTCAAGGGGAAAGGGGCATTTCCTTCATATTGTGTGATTTCTGATATTTCTCACTGTACCTGGTATTTTGAATTAAGTTTGAAAATCACTGCCCCTATCCCCACCCCCCATTCGCCCTATATTACCAGCTTTTTAAGGTTTCTTGGTTTTATTTTAGAGACCTTCAAGTAGGCCACATAGTTCTGCTAAACCTGATGCTCCGACGCACCTTTTATCTTGGGCACACGTTTCCTGCTAAGAGAAGCTGTTGCTGCTGTTTGTAGAACATCAAAGGAAGAAGAACCGGTTCTTGGAACTTCCCCTTTTAGTGCTGTCACGTGCCAAAATGAAGGCACTACAAGAAGTCCTGTCCTGCTTAGCGTCCTGTGGTCCGTGCCCGTCCATACCCTGCAGGGTCCTGGTTTGTGACTTGTAGTAAGTGCCTGTCCCTGTCTATACTCGGCAGTGTAATGGCCTGTCCTGGTTTGCGCCCTGTGGTCCATGCCCATCCTTGTTGCTTCTCTGCAGTGGCATGGCCTGTCCTGTTTTGCATCCTGTAGTAAGTGGCCGTCCTTGTTGATACTCTGCAGTGATACAGCCTGTCCTGGTTAGCGTCCTGTGGTCGGTGCCCGTCCGTGTTTATATCTGCAGTGGTATGGCTTGTCCTGGTTAGTGTCCTGTAGTAAGTGGCCGTCCTGGTTTGCGTCCTGTAGTAAGTGCCTGTCCTGGTTTGCGTCCTGTAGTAAGTGCCTGTCCTGGTTTGCGTCCTGTAGTAAGTGCCTGTCCTGGTTTGCGTCCTGTAGTAAGTGCCTGTCCTGGTTTGCTTCCTGTAGTAACTGCCTGTCCTGGTTTGCGTCCTGTAGTAAATGCCCGTCCTTGTTGATACTCTGCAGTGATACAGCCTGTCCTGGTTAGCGTCCTGTGGTCGGTGCCCGTCCGTGTTTATATCTGCAGTGGTATGGCTTGTCCTGGTTAGTGTCCTGTAGTAAGTGGCCGTCCTGGTTTGCGTCCTGTAGTAAGTGCCTGTCCTGGTTTGTGTCCTGTAGTAAGTGCCTGTCCTGGTTTGTGTCCTGTAGTAAGTGCCTGTCCTGGTTTGCATCCTGTAGTAAGTGCCTGTCCTGGTTTGCGTCCTGTAGTAAGTGCCTGTCCTGGTTTGCATCCTGTAGTAAGTGCCTGTCCTGGTTAGCGTCCTGTGGTCGGTGCCCGTCCGTGTTTATATCTGCAGTGGCATGGCCTGTCCTGGTTTGCGTCCTGTAGTAAGTGCCTGTCCTGGTTAGCGTCCTGTAGTAAGTGCCTGTCCTGGTTTGCGTCCTGTAGTAAGTGCCTGTCCTGGTTAGTGTCCTGTAGTAAGTGCCTGTCCTGGTTTGCGTCCTGTAGTAAGTGCCTGTCCTGGTTTGCGTCCTGTAGTAAGTGCCTGTCCTGGTTAGCGTCCTGTAGTAAGTGCCTGTCCTGGTTTGCGTCCTGTAGTAAGTGCCTGTCCTGGTTTGCGTCCTGTAGTAAGTGGCCGTCCTGGTTTGCGTCCTGTAGTAAGTGGCCGTCCTTGTTGATACTGCAGTGATACAGCCTGTCCTGGTTAGCGTCCTGTGGTCGGTGCCCGTCCGTGTTTATATCTGCAGTGGCATGGCCTGTCCTAGTTTGTGACTTGTAGTAAGTGCCTGTCCATGTCTATAGTCGGCAGTGGTAAGGCTTGTCCTGGTTAGTGTCCTGTTGTCAGTTCCTGCCCCTGTCGATACTCTGCAGGCTTATGGCCTGTCCTAGTTAGCGTCTTGCAGTCCATGCCCGTCCTTGTTGCTTCTCTGCAGTGGCATGGCCTGTCCTGGTTTGCGTCCTGTAGTAAATGCCCGTCCTTGTTGATACTCTGCAGTGACACATCCTGTTATGGTTAGCGTCCTGTGGTCAGTCAGTCTGAAAGGAAAGGACTTCCTCCCTGTGGAAAATAAAACCAACCAATCTGGATTGGTTGGAGCAGGCTAACCCAACGCTCAGTTTGAGGCTGGGGGCCAGCGCTGCAACCGCTCGGCTGTTTCTGAGTCCTGGGATTGCTAGCCCTGAAGTGCGCATGTCAGATTGTTTGGCTCTAGACAGCCAGCAAATCTGACATGCGCACTGGCAGGGGGCTGCATTAATAGTGCAATTGCACTAATCAGCCCGCCCCCTGCCCTCGCGCTGTAACAGAGCGAGCCTGGGACACATTATAATGAAAAGGATACTTATTAGCATTTTATTAATGTGTGAGCCTGCTGCGCTCGCAACAGGTGGGTCGACGCTTCTCCGCCATAACAGAGGAGCCGCCACTGCCCCACACCCTCCCGAAAGAGACATCCGGTACACTCCACACATCAGCAGAGCCAAGGGACGGGCAGGGGCAGGACATTGAACATTGAACATGTCAGGCCCATGGGCTGCAGAACCATGTTTTTCCCCGGAAGTTGAAGCTCTGGATTCTTCCATCTCGAAGGGGTGGTTCATGCCCAGGTTCCCTCCTGCCTTGGAAAGGCGTCACGTGTGGGTGAGCTGCACGAGACGCACAATACATGCCATTCTCTTCACATGTCACAACCTCGCCCTCATCTCTCCGCGTGGGATGTTGTCATGTTGCCAGTGACAGCCCCTTTTGTGCTCGTGAGTTCCTTATTCCGAGGAGTCTATTTTGAGCCGGTTCCCGTCGGGCTCCTCTCCGCCCCGGTGAGCTCTTTGTGCCCGCTCTCACCTGTGTGGGTGCCCGTGACAGCTCCCCGCCTCTGCTTATAACACTGGTGCAATGCATAACTAGCCGCTGAATAAAGCTATGCATCTAACATATGTATGTGTAAGAAATTGGTTTATTAGTTGAAAGGGATGGGAACCCACCTCAAGTAATAATCATAATCCTGGTTAGGGCGAACCACCTAAGTCTACTGTGCTTAACCCTGGGGTAGCTTGGCAAAGAAGCAATCAGGCTTAACTTAAAGGCAATGAGTGAAGTGTTTATGCAGCACAGAAACAGTAATAAAGTCAGAGAGCAAAACAATAAACATCAAAAGATGAGTTAGAACAATAGACTCTCATTTCATAAACAAAATGACAACAGATAGACAATATTTAGTTGTATAGCATATTATAATGTATTATGTGTACATTTCTCTAATGCCCTTGACTGTTGGAGCCTAAGAGATCACCTTATGCTTTTAAGATCTTGGTACTCTCCACTCACTGTCCGTTTCACAGCAAGGCATCTCTTTACTCTCAGTCAGTCTCACAGGAAGAACTCACGCTTGCTTTACAGGCGGTCAGTCTCACAGGAAGAGCTCAACCCACTGACCATCAGTCTCACAGTAAGAACTAAAGTCAACTCTACAGGCGGTCAGACTCACGGGAAGAGCTCAACCCACGGACCATCAGTCTCACAGTAAGAACTAAAGCTCACTGTACAGGCGGTCAGTCTCATGGGAAGAGCTCAACCCACGGACCATCAGTCTCACAGTAAGAACTAACGCTCACTCTACAGGCGGTCAGTCTCACAGTAAGAACTAAAGCTCACTCTCCAGGCGGTCAGACTCACGGGAAGAGCTCAACCCACGGACCATCAGTCTCACAATAAGAACTAAAGCTCACTCTACAGACGGTCAGTCTCACAGGAAGAGCTCAACCCACTGACCATCAGTCTCACAGTAAGAACTAAAGTCAACTCTACAGGCGGTCAGACTCACGGGAAGAGCTCAACCCACGGACCATCAGTCTCACAGTAAGAACTAAAGCTCACTGTACAGGCGGTCAGTCTCACGGGAAGAGCTCAACCCACGGACCATCAGTCTCACAGTAAGAACTAACGCTCACTCTACAGGCGGTCAGTCTCACAGTAAGAACTAAAGCTCACTGTACAGGCGGTCAGTCTCACGGGAAGAGCTCAACCCACGGACCATCAGTCTCACAATAAGAACTAAAGCTCACTCTACAGACGGTCAGTCTCACAGGAAGAGCTCAACCCACTGACCATCAGTCTCACAGTTAGAACTAAAGCTCACTCTGCAGACGGTCAGTCTCACAGGAAGAGCTCAACCCACTGACCATGAGTCTCACAGTAAGAACTAAAGTCAACTCTACAGGCGGTCAGTCTCACAGGAAGAGCTCAACCAACGGACCATCAGTCTCACAGTAAGAACTAAAGCTCACTCTCCAGACGGTCAGTCTCACAGGAAGAACTCAACCCACGGACCATCAGTCTCACAGTAAGAACTAAAGCTCACTCTCCAGACGGTCAGTCTCACAGGAAGAGCTCAACCCACGGACCATCAGTCTCACAGTAAGAACTAAAGCTCACTCTACAGGCGGTCAGTCTCACAGGAAGAGCTAAACCCACGGACCATCAGTCTCACAGTAAGAACTAAAGCTCACTCTCCAGACGGTCAGTCTCACAGGAAGAACTCAACCCACGGACCATCAGTCTCACAGTAAGAACTAAAGCTCACTCTCCAGACGGTCAGTCTCACAGGAAGAGCTCAACCCACTGACCATCAGTCTCACAGTAAGAACTAAAGCTCACTCTACAGGCGGTCAGTCTCACAGGAAGAGCTCAACCAACGGACCATCAGTCTCACAATAAGAACTAAAGCTCACTGTACAGGCGGTCAGTCTCACAGGAAGAGCTAAACCCACGGACCATCAGTCTCACAGTAAGAACTAAAGCTCACTCTCCAGACGGTCAGTCTCACAGGAAGAGCTCAACCCACTGACCATCAGTCTCTCAGTAAGAACTAAAGCTCCCTCTCCAGACGGTCAATCTCACAGGAAGAGCTCAACCCACTGACCATCAGTTGCACAGTAAGAACTAAAGCTCACTCTACAGGCGGTCAGACTCACAGGAAGAGCTCAACCCACGGACCATCAGTCTCACAGTAAGAACTAAAGCTCACTCTATAGGCGGTCAGTCTCACAGGAAGACCTCCAGCTTGCTATACAGATGGTCAGTCTCACCGGAAGAGCTCGCGCTACACTCACTCTGGCTGTAAGAACTCACTCTGCAATCAGACTTACAGTAAGATCTCGAGCACACTCTACACCCAGTCTTTCAGTAAGAGGTAGCTCTGAGCTCACTCAATCCCCAGGAAGCTTGTGAGCTCGCTGTGTGCTAAGTCCCACAGAAAAAGCTCGATCGAAGTTCACTCAGTCTCCAGCGACGGCTCTTCCTAAATGGCAGAAGAGTGTCGCCACGCTTACTGTGGGAGCAGCAGGCAAACACAAATAATATGGCATATCAGTGTTATTTTATTTCGCCACCACTCTCGCAAGGTTGGGGGCGGTGCCGAATCTTCCAAATGCAGGATAACTGCACTGGTCTACAGTGCGCATGTCGGATTGGCCGGCTGTCTACATCCTTCCTATCCGACATGCGCACTGTATACCCAGCAATCCAAGCGCTGTGAAACAGCCTGGGGATTGCTGGCATAGGCCTCCAGCCTCAAAATCAGCGCTGGGTTAGCCTGCTCCAACCAATCCTAGATCGGCTTTCATGCTCCAGGATTGGTTGGTTTCGCGTTCCACGAGCAGGAAGGAAGCCCTTTCCTATCCTGCTCGTGGACTCCAGGATCCCGATGGAGACACACACTGACTGGAACCAGCAAGGGTGGTGCAACCTATATGGTGAGTTTTTGGGGCATTAGGAACCACCATATTTTAATGTTGCCAGCCGCCACTGTCAGTCTCACAGTAAGAATGTGAAGTAAACTCAGTCCATCTTACAGTAAGATACTGCTAGACAGTCAGTGTCACAGTCTCTACAATCAGTCAGCCTCACAGTTTAAGACTGATACAAAACCAGTCACTCTCACAGTAAGAACTTAACAGTCAGTCTGAACGAAAGAGCGTGCGCCTTCTCTGGACTTGGTCTCAGAGTAAGAACACAATCTATACTCATTCATTTTCTCAGTAGGAGCTTGCTGCAAGCTTTGTTGCTCTCCTAGCCCATTCTTTCAGTTGGAGCTCACTCTATGTCCAATCTCACAGTAGGAGCTCACTCTGCACTCAGTGTCACCCTAAGAGCTCACTCTGCACTCAGTGTCACCCTAAGAGCTCACTCTACACGCAGTGTCACCCTAAGAGCTCACTCTACACGCAGTGTCACCCTAAAAGCTCACTCTGCGCTCAGTGTCACCCTAAGAGCTCACTCTACACGCAGTGTCACCCTAAAAGCTCACTCTGCGCTCAGTGTCACCCTAAAAGCTCACTCTGCGCTCAGTGTCACCCTAAGAGCTCACTCTACACGCAGTGTCACCCTAAGAGCTCGCTCAGTGTCACCCTAAGAGCTCACTCTACACGCAGTGTCACCCTAAGAGCTCACTCTGCACTCAGTGTCACCCTAAGAGCTCACTCTGCACTCAGTGTCACCCTAAGAGCTCACTCTACACGCAGTGTCACCCTAAAAGCTCACTCTGCGCTCAGTGTCACCCTAAGAGCTCACTCTACACGCAGTGTCACCCTAAGAGCTCACTCTGCGCTCAGTGTCACCCTAAGAGCTCACTCTACACGCAGTGTCACCCTAAGAGCTCACTCTGCGCTCAGTGTCACCCTAAGAGCTCACTCTACACGCAGTGTCACCCTAAGAGCTCACTCTACACTCAGTGTCACCCTAAGAGCTCACTCTACACGCAGTGTCACCCTAAGAGCTCACTCACCCTTTAAAAAAATCTTTTTAATAAACAGTTGCTCAGTAAAACAAAAAACATGAAGACCTATTACTTCCATTGAAAGGACTGCCCTGTAAACAAAACGTCATTAACTTGATTCTTACATCATGACGCAGGGACACGCATTTCATCATGGGATCACGCATGCTCTGGGAGGTGAAGTCTCTAACTCTCGAGGAACAAGGCCCCATGCCACCTCGTCGTCTCCCTCTGGCACCTCTCTATTTCTGCCTCAAGCATCCCAAATTTTCTCCCATCTCTGGTAGATCACCTGTTCGGTTCTCCAGCACCAATCCACATCTGCCACCTAGTCTCAAACCTCTGGTGCTCCCTCTGCTCGGCCTATATTCCTTTTAGCAATCTCAGAAGCCAACTTCAGCCAAATGTTTTGGTATTTAGACCACTTCTCGTGTCCGAATATACTCAGAATGTGCCACGTGGCTGTCAGAGGTACCTTTTGACCCATAACCCTCGACGTCATCTGTGTGACCCTATTCCAATGCCTTAGTGTTCTTGGGCCCTCCCAGAGTATATGAAAGAAGGATCCCTGGTTCCCACATCCCCTGATGCAGAGAGCATTGTCAGCCCGTCCCAGGCGATGGAGTAGTGTCCTAGAATAATACGACCTGTGCAATATGCGCAACTGGATTCAACGAAACCACACATGTATCCCCAGCTCTCTGGGTCTTTGTATGGCTTCAGCCCAATCATCATCAACAAGGGGCCTGGTTCATCCTCCCATCATCCTCCTCTCAACTTAACCAATAGATCTGGAGAATTATTCATAAGTTTTGCATAAAGTAGGGAGACCGCCTTTTATGGCATGGGGTCCAGTAGTAAACCATCCTCCAGATGTGTTGCATCAGTCAATGCCCCCCTCCCATAAATGACACCTTAGCACATGCCAGGGCTACAGGCATGTCAAGTGCTCAGTCTGCCATTAAAAACTCCTGCTGCAGAGCCTCGAAGGTTCTATAGGCTTGCCCCCTCCACACATCCCCCAATCGCTTGATCCCTATTAACTTCCATTTGGAGAAGCCCATTCTGTTCTATGCTCATCCTCATAGGAAGACCACCCTCTGGGCTCTCTGTCTCACAGCAAGAGCTCACTCTGCTGGAAGAGCTCACTCTATGCTCAGCCTCATAGGAAGAGCTCGCTCTTAGCTCTCTCTGACTCACAGGAAGAGCCTGCTCTATGCTCAGCCTCACAGGAAGAGCTCGCTCTTTGCTCTCAGTCTCACAGGGAGAGCTCGCTCTTAGCTCTCAGTCTCACAGGAAGAGCTCGCTCTTAGCTGTCAGTCTCACTGGAAGAGCTCGCTCTTAGCTGTCAGTCTCACCGGAAGAGCTCGCTCTTAGCTGTCAGTCTCACTGGAAGAGCTCGCTCTTAGCTCTCAGTCTCACAGGAAGAGCTCGCTCTTTGCTCTCAGTCTCACAGGGAGAGCTCGCTCTTAGCTCTCAGTCTCACAGGAAGAGCTCGCTCTTAGCTGTCAGTCTCACTGGAAGAGCTCGCTCTTAGCTGTCAGTCTCACCGGAAGAGCTCGCTCTTAGCTGTCAGTCTCACTGGAAGAGCTCGCTCTTAGCTCTCAGTCTCACAGGAAGAGCTCGCTCTTTGCTCTCAGTCTCACAGGGAGAGCTCGCTCTTAGCTCTCAGTCTCACAGGAAGAGCTCGCTCTTAGCTGTCAGTCTCACTGGAAGAGCTCGCTCTTAGCTGTCAGTCTCACAGGAAGAGCTCGCTCTTAGCTCTCAGTCTCACAGGAAGAGCTCGCTCTTAGCTGTCAGTCTCACAGGAAGAGCTCGCTCTTAGCTCTCAGTCTCACAGTAAGAGCTCGCTCTTAGCTCTCAGTCTCACAGGAAGAGCTCGCTCTTAGCTGTCAGTCTCACAGGAAGAGCTCGCTCTTAGCTCTCTCTGACTCACAAGAAGAGCCTGCTCTATGCTCAGCCTCACCGGAAGAGCTCGCTCTTAGCTGTCAGTCTCACAGGAAGAGGTCGCTCTTAGCTCTCTCGGACTCACAGGAAGAGCCTGCTCTATGCCCAGCCTTACAGGAAGAGCTCACTCTTAACTCTGTCTCACAGGAAGAGCTCGCTCTTAGCTCTCTCATTCTCACAGGAAAAGCTTGCTCTTAGCTCTCTCTGACTCACAGGAAGAGCCTGCTCTATGCTTAGCTCACAGGAAGATCTCGCTCTTTGCTCTCTCTGACTCACAGGAAGAGCCTGCTCTATGCTCAGTCTCACAGGAAGAGCTCGCTCTTAGCTCTCTCTAACTCACAGGAAGAGCTCGCTCTTAGCTCTCTCGGACTCACAGGAAGAGCCTGCTCTATGCTCAGCCTCACAGGAAGAGCTCGCTCTTTGCTCTCAGTCTCACAGGAAGAGCTCGCTCTCTCGGACTCACAGGAAGAGCCTGCTCCATGCTCAGCCTCACAGGAAGAGCTCGCTCTTAGCTCTCAGCCTCACAGGAAGAGCTCGCTCTTAGCTCTCAGTCTCACAGGAAGAGCTCACTCTTAGCTGTCAGTCTCACAGGAAGAGGTCGCTCTTAGCTCTCTCGGACTCGCAGGAAGAGCCTGCTCTATGCTCAGTCTTACAGGAAGAGCTCGCTCTTAACTCTCAGTCTCACAGGAAGAGCTTGCTCTTAGCTCTCTCTGACTCACAGGAAGAGCCTGCTCTATGCTCAGCCTCACAGAAAGAGCTCGCTCTTAGCTCTCAGTCTCACCGGAAGAGCTCGCTCTTAGCTGTCAGTCTCACAGGAAGAGCTCGCTCTTAGCTGTCAGTCTCACAGGAAGAGCTCGCTCTTAGCTGTCAGTCTCACAGGAAGAGCTCGCTCTTAGCTCTCTCGGACTCACAGGAAGAGCCTGCTCTATGCTCAGCCTCACAGGAAGAGCTCGCTCTTAACTCTCAGTCTCACAGGAAGAGCTTGCTCTTAGCTCTCTCTGACTCACAGGAAGAGCCTGCTCTATGCTCAGCCTCACAGAAAGAGCTCGCTCTTAGCTCTTAGCTCTCAGTCTCACCGGAAGAGCTCGCTCTTAGCTGTCAGTCTCACAGGAAGAGCTCGCTCTTAGCTGTCAGTCTCACAGGAAGAGCTCGCTCTTAGCTGTCAGTCTCACAGGAAGAGCTCGCTCTTAGCTGTCCGTCTCACAGGAAGAGCTCGCTCTTAGCTGTCAGTCTCACTGGAAGAGCTCGCTCTTAGCTCTCAGTCTCACAGGAAGAGCTCACTCTTAGCTGTCAGTCTCACAGGAAGAGCTCGCTCTTAGCTGTCAGTCTCACAGGAAGAGCTCGCTCTTAGCTGTCAGTCTCACAGGAAGAGCTCGCTCTTAGCTCTCAGTCTCACAGTAAGAGCTCGCTCTTAGCTGTCAGTCTCACAGGAAGAGCTCGCTCTTAGCTGTCAGTCTCACAGGAAGAGCTCACTCTTAGCTCTCTCGGACTCACAGGAAGAGCCTGCTCTATGCTCAGCCTCACAGGAAGAGCTCGCTCTTAGCTGTCAGTCTCGCAGGAAGAGCTCGCTCTTAGCTGTCAGTCTCACAGGAAGAGCTCGTTCTTAGCTGTCAGTCTCACAGGAAGAGCTCGCTCTTAGCTCTCTCGGACTCACAGGAAGAGCCTGCTCTATGCTCAGCCTCACCGGAAGAGCTCGCTCTTAGCTGTCAGTCTCACGGGAAGAGCTCGCTCTTAGCTGTCAGTCTCACTGGAAGAGCTCGCTCTTAGCTCTCAGTCTCACAGGAAGAGCTCGCTCTTAGCTGTCAGTCTCACTGGAAGAGCTCGCTCTTAGCTCTCAGTCTCACAGGAAGAGCTCGCTCTTAGCTGTCAGTCTCACAGGAAGAGCTCGCTCTTAGCTGTCAGTCTCACAGGAAGAGCTCGCTCTTAGCTGTCAGTCTCACAGGAAGAGCTCGCTCTTAGCTCTCAGTCTCACAGTAAGAGCTCGCTCTTAGCTGTCAGTCTCACAGGAAGAGCTCGCTCTTAGCTGTCAGTCTCACAGGAAGAGCTCACTCTTAGCTCTCTCGGACTCACAGGAAGAGCCTGCTCTATGCTCAGCCTCACAGGAAGAGCTCGCTCTTAGCTGTCAGTCTCACAGGAAGAGCTCGCTCTTAGCTGTCAGTCTCACAGGAAGAGCTCGTTCTTAGCTGTCAGTCTCACAGGAAGAGCTCGCTCTTAGCTCTCTCGGACTCACAGGAAGAGCTCGCTCTTAGCTCTCTCGGACTCACAGGAAGAGCTTGCTCCTCTCTCGGACTCACAGGAAGAGCTTGCTCCTCTCTGTCTCACAGGAAGAGCTCGCTCTTAGCTCTCTCGGACTCACAGGAAGAGCTCGCTCTTAGCTCTCTCGGACTCACAGGAAGAGCTTGCTCCTCTCTTGGACTCACAGGAAGAGCTCGCTCCTCTCTGTCTCACAGGAAGAGCTCGCTCTTAGCTCTCTCGGACTCGCAGGAAGAGCTTGCTCCTCTCTCGGATTCACAGGAAGAGCTCGCTCCTCTCTGTCTCACAGGAAGAGCTCGCTCTTAGCTCTCTCGACTCACAGGAAGAGCTCGCTCTTAGCTCTCTCGGACTCACAGGAAGAGCTTGCTCCTCTCTTGGACTCACAGGAAGAGCTCGCTCCTCTCTGTCTCACAGGAAGAGCTAGCTCTTAGCTCTCTCCACCTGACTATAAGACCCCTCTTGGCTTTCTCGGCCTTGCAGGAAGAGCCCATTCTGTTGGAAGAGCTTCCTCCGCTCTCAGTCAGTCTCACCGGGTATCTCTCTCCACCCCCGCTCTCACAGACTCTAATCCGGCCCCCTCTCCTGCGGACCCATCGATCCCCTCCTGTAAGATGCAAATAGGCCGCCTGACAGGACCGGCGGCGTTTATCATCGACAGACAGTAATTATCCCGGCCTGCGCCGATATTGGATTGTTAAGCCCGGGGATAATGCGCAAGGTAAAGACATTTAGAAGGGAGTTCACCTTGGGGGATTCGTGTAAATTTGATGGATAGCGTTTGGGAAGGAGAGCGGGCTGCGGGACCCCCGGGGGACGCACGGGAGCGTGGGGTGCGCGCACCGTAAGCCTCCTGCAGCAGAGAGATATGGCGGCGGCTCACGAGCCGCGGAGAGTGGAGGATGCTGGTTAAGTGGTCGAAAGGGGAACCAGGAGACCAGATTTCACGTACGGCTGCCCCACTGCGCCGCATAATGTGATCTTGGTCAAATCACTCTAGTATTATTGGCCTCAGCCCCGCCCCACCCCCTCTACCTTATTGTGGAAGGATATGAGAGCAATTGTACAAAAACTGGCCTCTTGCAAGAAGGAAGGAACATGTATTGTGCGTAATAATGGCACATCTGTAAGGGGGGATTACAGCCAGGGGGGGACAGCCCTTCCCAGAGTCCACTCTCTGTCCCTCTGCCTTGCCCTGTCCTATCCTTTCCCCTGGTCCCTTATTTTTATCCATTTTGTCCTCGATCCACTCAGCTCTTTGAGGCAGTTTAAAGTGTCCTGAGGCGCTACATATGAAACCAAGATAGCACAATGTCAGCGCTTAGCAACGTCCAGGGGATTCTGTTGTGAGGCCGCCCTCCAGCTTTGAAGCGGCCTGTGATTGGGTCACCTTGCACACTGGGTGGAAGCCTACGCCCTCCATTGGTCAAGGTCCATTTAGGTCAGGGGTCTCCAAACCGGTCCTGGAGGGCTGGATCCATGCCAGATTTTTTGGATATCCCCATTGAGATACATGTAGTAATTTTAAAAATCTGGCATGGATCCGGCCCTCCAGGACCGGTTTGGAGACCCCTGATTTAGGTAATGTAGGGCGATTTGTAACTGTGACTTGTGTGCTGTGAGGATAAACTACAGAGACTCTCAAGGCACACACTTGCATACGGCCTGTTCACTGCTGACTTCACATAGTCATTTAGGGGAATATGTATTAACAATCCTTTTGCGATTCCTTAATAGCGATTTTTAGCGAATTGCTATTAAGGAATCGCAAAATGCTATGTATGTAGGAATCGCAATAATAATGGCGATTCCTTAATATTCCTTATTTGCAAATCGCGATTCGCAATTAAGGAATACATTCCCATTCATTTCTATGGGCTAGTAGGCCGATAGGAATGAATGGGAAGACATTCTCTATTTGCGATTCGCAATTAGAGAATCACAAATTGAGAATGCAATTTCAGGGTGTCAAAAGGACACCCTGTTGCACCCCTGAAATATGTATGTGTGCACATGTGGTGCACATACATGCCCTAAGGCCATATATGTGCGCCAAATGGCACTTTGAAAAATGCAAAAAAGTGCATGTTTCAAAGAAATCGCAAATTACCACCAACTTGCAGTTGGTGGTAATTTGGGATTCCTTAAGGCCAAATCGCACTTTTTCAATGTTTCATACATTGCATTTAAGGAATCCCAATTTGCGATTCCTTAAATGCAATCTGAAAATAGAGAATCGCAAATTTTGCGATTCTCAAATTTACAATGCCCTTTTTTTGGATGATACATCCCAAAAGGCCTATTCCTGTTCGCAAACGGGCCAATTCTGAGAATCGACCCGTTTGCGAACGGGAAACGGGCTTGATGCATATGCCCCTTAGTCTTGTGAGCGCCTCTCCAAGTGGTATGTTTGATTCTTTATTATTTTCTTTATCACAGAGCAGGCCACAGGGTGCCTCCCTGTGCTTTCCTGAGGTTAAAGGTTAGTTTACTGACATCCAATAGAAAGAAGGGATCTCTACATCATTAAACATATCTACGAGATGCAGATGAAGGACACATCTGAAGTTATGACACGAAACGTGTATACATGGAACAGCTTATGGCAGTAAGTTTAACAGCAACAGCGGACCTCAGCAAGGAGATCAAAACCCCAGTGTCACAGTGCACGAGGGTAGCACTCTCGGGGGACACAGATGAGAGATGTCCCTCCAACAGGAGACATTTCAGCCTCGTTTGAACGCTACTTAGAATGTCGGTACCCAGAGCTCAGAGGGCAGGGAGTTCATGTTCTCAGGGCGCATTCTGAGACGATTGTGCCTGGGTGTGGTACTTCTTAAACCCCACCTTTCCTGAAAAAATGTCTCTGAGCCCCACAATGGTAACACCCCTCTAAATCCCCCCCCCCCCTCCCCCCCCCCCCCCCCCCCCCCTTCGTCCAAGCGCTTACTTTATTTCATTGGCCGGTGGGGAATGTCTCTGCGCAGGATTTTATGAACCTAGCTGGGAATTAATAAATATACCTGGCATCAATGGGTGCCCAGTGCAGGGTTATGAGAGCAGCGGTGATGTGCTTGAGAAGGACATATGCCTGAGACAAGGTACCCGGGCCGCTGTTTTGCAAGGAGTTGCTCTCTGGTTCACCTGGGAGGGGCTGTGGATATAGACCGCCTTTGCAGTTCTGCAACAACTGGCCAGGTGTGATGATCAGCAGCATAACGTGTGCCCAACTGGAGCCAATCACAAGCTTGCCACGTGCATTGTTTTTACGGGAGTGATAGGTTGTGATGTGATTGTCAGTGCACAGTGGGCCTTGTTGGCAGTGCAGCTGGAGTGTGTGTCTGTCATTGTGCTGGGGGTGTTCTTGTCACTGCTTGTGGCCCATGTGACTGCAATACCTGTCTCAGGTACACTTGTCCAGTTGTGCAGATGTCTGCGTCACGTACAGATGTCTGCCTCTCGGCTCACTCAGCGACATTGTTTCAGTGACGAGGATCACACGACAGGGTCCATCTTTCGGCGACGCTGAGATTTTCACTTGTATTCTTCCTCAGACAGAGACAGCAGCAGCTGGAAAACGAAAGGTTCCCCTGAGTTTGGAAGTGTATCTTCACCCTTTCACACCGCAGCCAGCCAGCACACTGAGCTCAAAAGTCGTGTTTTTCACATCGCTGTTACTGCACCTTTGTTAGAATTCGCATTTTCCCATCTGGAAGTCTGTTCTCCTAGACAAGCCTGTCCTAGGCCAGATGTCAACAATTTCCGTTTGCTCTAGGCAGTGCGCGAGCTCGGAATGTTCCAGACTGGAGCAAAAATATTGGTGTTCAACACATCTTTTCATAAAGTTTACGAAGCGGCGGTCAGCGGCCCGGAGAGGGGAAAGGCAGCCCGCGGAATATGGAGAATCCTAAATGTGTGTGTGATGGATTTATGAAGCGCCGCGTGGCACCGAGCTCTCTTCAGGGCGTTCTGGCAGTGCTGGCTGGACCGTCTTGCCTAAACCCAAGTGTCTCGTGTTTGGTATTTGGACAATGAACGAATGGCCTATTTTGTTGTAATAATGAGGTGGAATATTACCGTAAAAGTATACAATTCTGTAATATTCCACAAACATGGAAGATTTTCTTAGATGTATTAACAAAGGTCATGGTAAAAGTACAATGTGAGGGTCCCAATTTCTTTTTTTCCACAATGCATCACGTTGGGCCGTACACATAGGCACATGTATGTATAGTCAAGTGAGAAATGCCAGACATCTAGGTGGTAACCACGTCATGTGATAAAGAAATATGACACTAACTTAGAATAAATTAACCTTTAGATGCAGGAACAAAGGTGGGTATAGCAGGTTTGCTGAGCTTGTACATATGCTTGGTCACGTGCTCAAATACGTTATTTTCTTTTTCTCCTGCTTCTGATTACATGTTATTCTTGCATTTGTTAGTACAGTCAAATGTAAATGTAAATCCGTATTTGTAAAGCGCGAACTACTCACCCTTACAGGGCCGTCGTGGAAATTAGGTGAGCTATTGCCCAGTCACATGTTACTGAGCTGAGCTGTCGCCGGGGATCAAACCCTGAACCCTGTGCTCCGAAGTCAGCAGCCCTGGCCACTGCACCACACCTCTCCACCTGTTT
Organism: Lissotriton vulgaris; assembly: GCF_964263255.1. NCBI lineage: Eukaryota > Metazoa > Chordata > Amphibia > Caudata > Salamandridae > Lissotriton > Lissotriton vulgaris. Next base: position 84,163,763 of record NC_141699.1, read on the forward strand.
TTCCTACATCCAGGGCCAAATGAACAGCAGCTTTTTCAAGGCAGGAAAGTCTATATGTTTGTTTCATCATAAAAACGAGTGACAAAAGTCTCAAATGAAATGAGAAATACTGAGCAGTTTAGGGTACGCAAAGCTGTGCACCAGTATTCACGACACGTATATCTAACTATGTTATCAGGTTTCGGTCAGTTGTGTGGTCTGAGGTCTGACTTCAACAGGTTGTGTACGCGGTCTGAAGACAAAGGTCTGGGTTGAAATAAATACAGGTCTTGACCTTCCATTCCTGAGAAAAGCTAAGGCTGAGGCCAGTCTCCTTGAAAACGCTATACTCCTCTCTAGACTCCCTACCTGGGCAGGCTCATGAAGAGATGTGTGTCTGTCCACTTAAAAAAGGTCTCTGAAAACAAGCTATTGGAACAGGTCCTAACTGGTTTCGGGATAGTTCCTACCTGGCTTCGGGATAGGTCCTATCTGGCTTCTGGATTGTTCCTATCTGGCTTCGGGATAGTTCCTATCTGGCTTCGGGATAGTTCCTATCTGGCTTTGGGATAGTTCCTATCTGGCTTTGGGATAGTTCCTATCTGGCTTTGGGATAGTTCCTATCTGGCTTTGGGATAGTTCCTATCTGGCTTTGGGATAGTTCCTATCTGGCTTTGGGATAGTTCCTATCTGGCTTTGGGATAGTTCCTATCTGGCTTTGGGATAGTTCCTATCTGGCTTTTGATTAGTTCCTATCTGGCTTCAGGATAGTTCCTATCTGGCTTCGGGACGTGTCCTATCTGGCTGCGGGATAGTTCCTATCTGGCTTCTGGATAGTTCCTATCTGGCTTCTGGATAGTTCCTTTCTGGCTTCGGGATAGTTCCTATCTGGCTTCGGGATAGGTCCTGTCTGGCTTCGGGATAGTTCCTATCTAGCTTCGGGATAGGTCCTGTCTGGCTTTCATATAGGTCCTGTCTGGCTTCGGGATAGGCCCTATCTGGCTTCCGGATAGGTCCGATCTGGCTTCGGGATAGGTCCTGTCTGGCTTTCATATAGGTCCTGTCTAGCTTTCATATAGGTCCTATCTGGCTTCCGGATAGGTCCTATATGGCTTCTGGATAGTTCCTTTCTGGCTTCGGGATAATTCCTATCTGGCTTCGGGATAGGTCCTGTCTGACTTTCATATAGGTCCTATCTGGCTTCGGGACGTGTCCTATCTGGCTTCGGGACGTGTCCTATCTGGCTTCGGGATAGGTCCTGTCTGGCTTTCATATAGGTCTTATCTGGCTTCGGGATAGGTCCTATCTGGCTTCGGGATAGGTCCTATCTGGCTTCGGGATAGGTCCTATCTGGCTTCAGGAGAGGTCCTATCTGGCTTCGGGATAGTTCCTATCTGGCTTCGGGACGTGTCCTATCTGGCTTCGGGATAGGTCCTGTCTGGCTTTCATATAGGTCCTATCTGGCTTCGGGATAGGTCCTATCTGGCTTCGGGATAGTTCCTATCTGGCTTTGGGATAGGTCCTGTCTGGCTTTCATATAGGTCCTATTTGGCTTCGGGATAGGTCCTTTCTGGCTTTCATATAGGTCCTATCTGGCTTCGGTCCTATCTGGCGTCGGGATAGGTCCTATCTGGCTTCGGGATAGGTCCTATCTGGCTTCAGGAGAGGTCCTATCTGGCTTCGGTCCTATCTGGCTTCGGGACGTGTCCTATCTGGCTTCGGTCCTATCTGGCTTCGGGACGTGTCCTATCTGGCTTCGGGATAGTTCCTATCTGGCTTCGGGATAGTTCCTATCTGGCTTCGGGATAGTTCCTATCTGGCTTCGGTAGAGGTCCTATCTGGCTTTGGGAGAGGTCTTATCTGGCTTCGGACGCGGCGTAGCACAGAAGCCTCCTCGCTCAGCATTGGTGATGACTCACTTGTACTTTCCGATTGTTACGGCCTCTGTTCGCGCTATACAAAACTTTAAATAAATAAACAAACAGTGGAAATAAATATCATAATTAGACTCAGTGCATCTGCATATATGGTTTATGCCATCGTATTTAAAAAACAATATTCCATCTAAAAAGGATCAAGGGATTACATTAGGGCAGTGAGAAACATCACAAATGGTTCTGGTATGTCTTTCGCTTTAGTGACAATCTGGAACCTGACCTTTGCCCTGTGGTAATACATTTCTGAATTTTTATTTGCTAGTATAGTTTCTCTAAATAACTGTTGTAAATTAAGACTGGAGCGGACTGGGTAAAGATGATTATCTTTATTTAACAAGTAACAACTCGGGAAAAGCCGACCAGCAGAGCCGAGTTCGAATCCGTGTCTAAGGGCTCAGCCAGAGAACCTTGGGCTCGGAGGCACGAGGACAAGGCCACCACCACGAGCCCCAGGACTCTCGAGCCAGCACGAGGAGAAGCAGGACTTAATGAACATAACAATAACATGGTATTGGATCATGTGTATTTTCACAGCCATGCCGCATGCATAGACTGATAGACAGACAGATAGATAGATACACAGCGGGAGCTCTACTGCCCAGTGTAGTGTAGGTAACATGGTCAGGGGCACAGCTACTAAGTGTAGTAGTGTTACTACAAGGCATGGGCTTTGCTGCCCAGTGTAGTGTAGGTGACACAGTCAGGGGCACAGCTACTAAGTGTAGTAGTGTTACTACAAGTCATAGATTCTGCTGCCCAGTGTAGTTTAGGTCGCACGGTCAGGGGCACAGCTACTAAGTGTAGTCGTGTTACTACAAGTCATGGATTCTGCTGCCCAGGGTAGTGTAGGTCGCACGGTCAGGGGCACAGCTACTAAGTGTAGTAGTGTTACTACAAGTCATAGATTCTGCTGCCCAGTGTAGTTTAGGTCGCACGGTCAGGGGCACAGCTACTAAGTGTAGTCGTGTTACTACAAGTCATGGATTCTGCTGCCCAGGGTAGTGTAGGTCGCACGGTCAGGGGCACAGCTACTAAGTGTAGTCGTGTTACTACAAGTCATGGATTCTGCTGCCCAGGGTAGTGTAGGTCGCACGGTCAGGGGCACAGCTACTAAGTGTAGTCGTGTTACTACAAGTCATGGATTCTGCTGCCCAGGGTAGTGTAGGTCGCACGGTCAGGGGCACAGCTACTAAGTGTAGTCGTGTTACTACAAGTCATAGATTCTGCTGCCCAGTGTAGTTTAGGTCGCACGGTCAGGGGCACAGCTACTAAGTGTAGTCGTGTTACTACAAGTCATGGGCTTTGCTGCCCAGGGTAGTGTAGGTCGCACGGTCAGGGGCACAGCTACTAAGTGTAGTCGTGTTACTACAAGTCATGGATTCTGCTGCCCAGGGTAGTGTAGGTCGCACGGTCAGGGGCACAGCTACTAAGTGTAGTCGTGTTACTACAAGGCATGGGCTTTGCTGCCCAGGGTAGTGTAGGTGACACAGTCAGGGGCACAGCTACTAAGTGTAGTAGTGTTACTACAAGTCATAGATTCTGCTGCCCAGTGTAGTTTAGGTCGCACGGTCAGGGGCACAGCTAATGTGTAGTAGTGTTCCTACAAGTCATGGCCTCTGCTGCCCAGTGTAGTGTAGGTCTCGCAGTCGTGGGCACAGCTACTTAGTGTAGTATTATCAATACAGGTTAGGAGCTTTATTTCCAGGCATGGCGCATTTCTGCTCAGACCTAAAAGCACATTGCTTATTTTTCAAACGTCTTAATTACACACAATGTATTGTTTAAATGCAAAAAAGAGTCCACCTGTGACGACAGAGGGGCCACTCTTCAGGACCCTGAACAGAAACCACTTTAGTCTCTCGAATCTCGACCAGAATAATTTCGGAGCCTGGTGTCTGGCTGCTGTTACCTAATGAAACTGATGCAGGTGTGGCCCCATTGGTGCGAGGTCCTGCCGCTGGGGGCGGGCACTCAGAGGCCAGGGGCAGGTGGCCCTGCGGGGCTAGCTACAACAGAGGCAGGTGGCCCTAAGGGTAAGCTCGAAGGTGGTGCTACGCCAACAAGGCCCGGGCTTGCAGTTGCTTTATTTATAAATATGTACACACGCGTTTAGATGTCTTTAAAGTGTATATCCGGACCGTGTGCAGATGCCGTGCCAAGGTACACTGCGCTGTTTGATAGTTGTAAATCTGCCGCTGGCGCCGGAGTGTGTGAAACAATGCGCGCGGCCCAGACACGAGGATGTGAACCCGGAAGGCGAGGCGAGGGGGTGTGCGGGGGGGGGGGGGGGGGAGAGGCGGAGAGGCGGGTGGACTGGCCTGCTAGAAGAACCTAGTGCTGATGAAGGGTTAGTCTGCCCAGGGTAGTGTTACCAGATTCTCAAAACAAAAACAAACGGGACAGATCATAGACCTAGACGTAGGACTACAGTTTGCAGTAATCGTCAACATAAAAGTAGGACTGTTTGACAGCTTTCATTGACATAGAAAAAGGACTGCAAAGACAGCCGCCTCCACAGACACAGATGAAGAATTACAGACGACAAATCAGATGTGTGACACAGACAGCAATGGAGTTTTCGCTTTAACAATGCCAAGAACTGCCTCAAAACTACTAACTTGCAAAAATGGCTGAAAAGCTTGCCCCATGCCAGAAGCGAGGAAGAAGGAAGAGAAAGGGAGACAAAAGGCACTATGATGCAGGAAGGGCTGAGGACTAGGCCTGTCTATGTTTGAGATGAGATGAGGGAAGGCTTGCCTGTGCCTCAGAGATGAGGGGAGGGCAGAGAGAAGTCCTGTCTGTGCCTCTGAGATGAGGGGCGGGGGAGGGGGAGAACTATGGCATTTCTTAGGCACAAGGGTAACACTAAAATAGATGCAGTATGTTAGTGGTGATGTCTGCTCTGTACACGCTGCTGTCGTACATAAGTGTCTCCTGTTGCGCATCTTTGAAAACACCTCTAGGCACTGTGTATGCATTAATTCTTTGCAGTGATAAAATCCATGACATCATAGTGCCTAAAAACATTTCCCCAAGTGCATTTTGGGGAGTGCCTTTCTTCAGGGGGCAGTTACTGTCCAATTACAAGCCAGCATTTCTGGTCATCTGTTAGAACCGTCCAGCACCCATCTTCTTCCCAGGAAGGCGGTCTGAGTAGTGCGAAGAAGGGTACTACAGCACGGACGTGTTGTAGGTCACAGCAAGCAGAGCTCGCCTCTGACCCTGTGCATCTCACCCAACCATCTCCGATGAGACAACTGCACCCTAGACATCTCACAGCTTCTGCGTCACACAGATCCTTCAGATGTAGTAGAAATACTACTTGAGCAGGCTTGGAGGCTGCAGTAACTTGACCACATCACCACTCACACACAAGACAACGCTTCACCCCATTCTCCCTTCAACCAATCATGCACCCTGTGCCCTCCCAGCGCTCCTAAACAATGCAGCGTGCTGAAGTCCCATACAATGCTCTACAAAGACCAGGTGACATGACAGAAGTACCCAGGCTTTAAGAAGGATGAAAAAACGGGGGAGTTTCTCTCAAAGAGGTGTGCCGATGTAATTAAGGGTGTGGCTTAAAACACACAAGCTAAACAAATCTGTGCTTAGCATAGTGTCCCGCTCAAAAATGTGCTGCTTCTGTCATTCTTTCCAGATAAATAATACAACAAGTAACAATACACTTACAACAAGCCTGGACTCTCGGCTTTGTCAATTATTAGCTGCATTATCTAAATAAGCAACAACTATGGTTTTGTTGCATATAGCATTGAAAATGCTAACATTCTGAATGATGAGACTGTGAAAGAACTATAAAGGGTCTCTTCGAAGGCAGTGAAGGGTGGTACTACTACAACAGTAAGACTACAACAACAACAGGGTAATTTTTTTTCACCCTGAGGCCAAAAACGGAGAGTCCAATAGAGACCTGTCTCAGCACCTGTGTGAAATAAGCAGGCGAACCGAGGCACTATTTAAAAAATGTAACATTTCTCTGTTTAACGATGGCACTTCACAAAAACTGGGACATTTCTTTAATTTGGAGCAAAGTGTCGGGGCACTTCTCCAAAAAGTTGGACTGTCCGGGGAAAACCAGTAAGTCTGTTCACCATTGCCCAGAGCCGTGTTGGCGCCCCCCCAAAACCTCCTCTATGAACCCTCCAACACACTCCCACAGTACCCCTCTCTCACGTGCATTTCATTTGTTTTATTGTGCTTCTGATACCAGTATAAGGTTTCAGAGCACTTTACATGACACACATTATACAAGGCCAATGAATCCTGCTTCTGCAATTCAGTCCATTGGAAATCTTACATTAAACAAGGAATACTACAAGTAGTAGGAATCACAGATACTAGAAGGCCAGATATTTTAAGAGTGTTTGGTCTGTAGAAGCACAAAGTAAGGCTTTAAAACACACCACAGTAATTGGGTTACAGAGGAGCGTCGCCCCACTTAAATGCCCCCTAGATGAACAAGCATTGGCATAGCCAATAGGTCTCGCTTTTGAGACCTTATAAGTATTTTAGTTATGCAGCACAATTTCCTTGGTGCAACAACACTAACTGTTGAACGGCTAAACACTTATAAGGTCCCTAAGGCGAGACCTATTAGATATGCCAATGCTTGTTTCTTAAAAGGTGCCGCGACAGGGCTAAACCGTTCCCTTACATTCCGGATGTAATGCAGACTTCTTAAGAGATAACTCTGTTAACACATGGAGCGATGCTGTCTGAACAGAGACTGTACTAGACGCCCTTGAAGGCTGATCTTCCTGCATGGAATCCACACCAGTAGCTCAGCGTGATCATTTGTAACTGGACTGTTAAATATTTCCAGTTTACTGGTGGGCAGCAGGGGCCTTACCAGATAGCGTGAATGGACTCAAATTAGGCACTGCCATTGGGAGTAGTATAAACCCCCCCACGATCACCATTTCTGCTCCTACTGACCTATATTACTGCTATTCATCTGGGGTCACGCTTAAAGGACAGAGGGATCCTGGTGCAGACGAAGAGACAGTACCAGGGAAAGAGTAAAAATGGTGAGAAGTGTGGCCGTAGATAGAGCGATAAACAGTAGTGGCAGCTGGATTTAGTGGCAGAGAGGAAGACGTAGTGATGGAAAGAGTATACGATGATACGAGAATAAATTATAGGAATAAATTCATTCACAGTAAGAAAGAGGGACAGAAAATGGAGTGACTGAACAAAATAAAGTGACACGGTTAAGTAGAGAGGAGGACAAGGAAGAGGAGATAGTGGGAGGGCGGAAAGACGAGTAGGGTGAGAAAGATGGCGCGGGAGAGCGGGAAATGGAGACGGAAAAGAATACAGTGACCGAACGAATAACTGAATGGAGAATAAGGACAGATCGTGACAGTGTGATAGCGACTTAGAAGAGAAAGTGATGGGAGATAGGGTGTCAGGGGTAGCTCACTGCATGTACGCACACCGGTCACTGCTTCCCACACTCTAGCTAGGCCTGGTTTAATCTGCAGCTGCTCCACTGAAGGACAATGGTTCAGCACTATCCGGGCCCCTCTGCCTCCCCTTGCACCGCACAGTGGTATAAATATTCCAGCCCTTAAAAAGTTACACGTTGACATTTGTGCGCGGAATGGGGGTGTTTAACTCATTATAACAAATGTTAGCCACAAAACACCAAGCAATACCATGCTTGGAAGCCATCTTCACCAGGATGAATCCACGAAAAAGGGAACTGTAAATAATATTGCAATGGGCTGAACAGACGTTTAGGCACATCTTTGTTTAACTTAAATAACAAAAATGAAACGTCAATTAAAAATACTGTAGCTTTCATTCAATGCATGGGCTAAAATGATCGAAGGTGTATGATGGGGAGGATACATTCAGAAAGCTCCATATTAAACCAGTAAGTGAAAGCGGATTTTCAGAGTAGTCTCTTTTTCTAGGGGTACACACACAGCGGGCACAATCGGCAGCAGGCAGAGGTGAGCAGTGGCAGAGATACTGGTGTGAGAAGCAGGCGCAAAAGTGAAAGTGATCGCGATCAAGCGCGGCGAGAGATGTGCTAAATGAGCATGACGAGGAAAACCATATGGCGCATCTGCTCGTAAGCGCGCGCCCGCGCACATGCACTCAAGCTCTAGGCCGGCCATTGTAGCATTTTTTGAAGCCTTCACTAAAAGTCTCGCCAGACGAGCGCATGCGCTGGATCAAGCGAGACCTAAAAATTAAAAAAAAAAAATGGTTATTCATTACCAAATTTATTTCTCATCTCCCATCCCGAACAGAGCATCAGTACAGGACAGTGCCTGCTGAGCACCAGCAGCAGGGAGGAGGGTGGGCTGTTTATGCACTGTTTAAAGAGCACACGTCTCTATGGCCGGCCATCTTGTGACTGCCAGCCACACGTGCACTTTAAACATCTCTAACCCAGCTGTCTTAAGATAGCTGGGTTAAATTCAAGGGCAGTCCTCCAGAGCGATGTGAAGCACCGAGGGAGGCCAATCCTCCAATCAGGGCACAGCTCTCTCATGCTGCATGAGAGCAGCGCCAAGACTGGTCAAGAAAGTTTCATGGTGGCCGGGCTGCAATAACGACAAGGACGTCCGGAGTGAGGAGGTCCTGTCACCTTCAGAATGTGTTTAATTAATTTTTTTATATTTTATTTGCCCCCCTCCGTTGGTGCCAACCACCACTGTTAACTAATAAGAATATATGAAAATGAACCCTTTGTAGCAATATTAGGATAATGAAAGACAGGGGGAAAAAAGCAATGTTAATCGCATAGCTAAATGCACTATATTTGGGTTGCAACTTATGAACTGGAAAAGGATCTCTGCCACAAAAGCTGTAACCTACTGAGCTAACCGCAGACAATACAGTACGTTGATTTCTTTGTACATGTTCCTTTAAGCAGGCATATTCCCACTCTGTGAAAATGTATCATTAGTGGAAACTGCCACTAGACAAGACTCCATCTCTCTCCAGCAGAAACATTAGTCACCAGTGATCTTAACATTTTTATTGCCGGCTCCAAACGTGCAGGACTCATAAGTAACTCATTTCTAAACACCCCCCACCCCCTGCATATACCTCCCCTTCCAAAGTCAGCGCTAGGTGCGGCTGCACCAGTCGCACCGCCCTAGAGCTGGCCCTAAGTCTTCCTGGCTGCCCAACTAATTGAATCGTTTCTCTGTGTGGGTAAGCGTGCACTTCTAGCATTTGTGATTCACCTGTCATTTGTTAGGGTTGCATCAAGCAGACCAGCAGGCGTAGTGTTACGCCTTTGGCACAAGCACACGTGCTGGCGTAATGTTTCCCCCTGAACCAAGCAAGTTGACAGTGGGAGTGTCAGGCCTCTCTGCTACTACACCATGATAGAGGCTGGATCAAGGTCTGACACTGTGCCAGAGGTAGTGGTATAAGGCTCTAGAAGAGGATGTAGTTTAAGCTATTACCACGAGACCTATCTGGCTCTGGCTCCCTGGCAGAAGTTGTGTTATTTCAAACCCCTTGGGAGAAAGAAGAGATATACGCTCAAGTATGTCCTCTTTTTATCTATACATATATCACACAAGATACCTGAGTACTCTAATCTATGGCCACGTCTATCTTTTCACAATTAAGAAGTTGTGTAGGGTCATAAAGAGATATTTAAGAGGTTGTATCAACCACAACATATTCATTGTCGACCTTTCGCAGTGGGGTAGGAACAATGCCACTCCAGCGGACTCAACCGAAGTCTGTGGACCTGGAAGTTTTTCTATATCTTATTTCAGGATATATACAATAGTCCAGTCATATTAAACTACAGGTTACACGGTTAAGTGTGGGGGAACGCCTACTCTGTAGTCAAACTTTCATCAAGAGACTAGCATTGCCGCAACGCCTAGTTCGCCCCCCCCCCCCTCCCTCCACTGCGGTGTGTACTACATGAGTCAGGTGTACGTCCAAGTAGACGAGGGAATTGTAGGAATAATTTCCTTTTTGCATGGTATGAATTAATAGCTTAGCAAAGGAGTTCTTTTACCCTGACAAAGGCCTTTGACCTTTCTAGTCACTTATATAAGTCGAAACATGTTGGTAGTTGACGGATTCTTTATAGTCCGATAAATCGTTGTATCTCATCTTTTGACCATACTATTTAATTGTTACCAGAGCTACTCAATAAAAAAGGAATCTCATTGGCTATACCCTCAGGTGTTTTTAATCTTGATGACCTGAACTGGACCATTGTATTTGTCCTGAAATGAAATTTATAAGAACTCCCAGGTCCACAGGCCTTGGTTGAGTCAACTGGGGTGGCACTGTTCCTACCCGATCGTGAGATGCAGTGTTATGCCACTACATCTTTGTGGATGTAGTGTCTACTTCAGGTCCCTGGCAGCAGGCTCGAACTGGCCTAAAGAGCAATCACTACAACCACAGAAATAGCGTGACACTCTCTGAGCGTGCTTGGGGAAATTTTCCCCGCACCTTGATTAATGTCAACCGTCCTACCTCCTGCTACTTCCCTTCCGAAAAATGGGAAATTCCAAGAATTGGACGAGGTAGGCTCACTCATGTAATGTGACATGCTTCATCATTTGCCACCTTGTCCCACCCTGGTGAGGTGATACTACCAGGGCAGACTCCAAAAAAACACTGTTGGCTGTACCACAAATTATTATTTATTCATGTGGTATCCTAGGCTTGAGTAAAAAGTACTGTGCACCAGTCGGCTGTTCGGTGGGGCACGGTAGGACCTATGTGGGCCTCTACCTCGACATGTGACTATAGGAGGCGCCCACCCTGTTCAGACCATGCAGCAAGTCACCCTTGAGGACTAGGTAGAAAATCCTGGTGCCTTTTCAAAGAGAGGTTGGTCCTCTCAATATATGTTTAATCATACACTTGACTAATAGTGTAGGGGTACATAGATTCAGCTCTGAGGAATGCCCAAGACCTTCTGGCTCCTTTGAAAGGCTGAAACATGTTGGCAAGACATCTTAGTGGGACGGAAGGGTCATAGAAACCATGTACGTCCTCTAAGAATACTTTCACTGTTCTTTTTACTCAAGCCTGGGATACCACCTGATTAAAGGATACTTAGTGGTATATCCAAAGTTTTTTTAACTACTGAAATAGATCCTAGTATTTTATCCAAAGAAAAGGAGTGATCTCTAAGAACTCCTTCAAGTCAGCCCCGCCTGAGGTAGAGTCCGCCCAGGTATTATCACCTCACCAGGGTGGGAGGAGGTGGCAAAGGATGAAGCGCGTCACATTACGTGAGTGAGCCATCCTCGTCCAATTCTTGGAATTGTCCGTTTTTTTCGAAGGGGAGAAGGGGAGGTAGGTAAGTTTATGTTAATCAAGGTGCAGTGAAATTTCCCCAAGCACGCTAAGAGGGTGTCCTGCCATTTCTGTGGTGGTAGTGTTTTGTGAGAGGCAGGCGGGGCCCGATATTGCCTCTTTTCTCTCTCTTCAAGTTTCAAGTTTGGCATTTGTATAGCGCACTACTCACCCAGAGGGTCTCAAGGCGCTTGAGGGAGGGGGGTACTTTACTCTACTTTAACACTCTCTTCGGTATTAGATGACTATAGAGCAATCAGGCAGTGCCCAATGGGTGGGTCTGAAAAGTCAGTGTGTGGGCAGTATTTTTGGCTGTTTATGGCCTGTTTTATGGTCTGCTGGAACGGTTTTTGATATTATAAAAAAAAACATTGTCTGCAGCAAGCACAAATACACTTGTTACAATATAGCCAGGGCCACTGGAATCATCTGGCAGTGGAGCACCAAATTGTGTGGCACATTAAGCAGCAATAAAAGGCAAACTATGCGGCATCAGGTGGCACATTTCTTTTTAAGCATTCGTTATTTTATCGTTTGTACACATGACAATGCTGGCTGGGCACACCTCATTAGTACCAGCCAACTACAGTAATAAGCAACTGAAGGATAAACAGTTAACCTTTGTGAAGGTCCTTCCTCTGCACGTGAAAACATGTTGCAACGTTTTTAGTAACTTGGGATCATTTGAGTGAGAAAAAAAGATTGTTTTTTTTTAATCTACAGATTATGCAGTATATGGTGGATTATATGGTAAATGCGGCAAATCCATATTTATGTTCAAAAAATGTTAGCATCACCTAATTAAGGTGCCCCTGCAAATACCTTACAAAACATATCTGTAGTGTCTTCGCGAGTTCAAAACAACTTGCAAACGTAGGCCGTTTATAGCTATCTGATCTGCTAATGGGAAGGGCACTTTTATTTTGGTGCCTGGACCTGCCTGACCGTGGTGTATCAAGCACCCTGGCAGGCGTAGTGTTGCACCCTGGCAGAAGTAGAGTTACACCCTGTACCAAGAATCCTGGCACTGGCTGTATCAGACTCCCTGGTAGAGGTACAAGCGGGCACTGTAGCTCTTGCAGAAGTAGTGTTGTATCAATTGGGGTGCTATAGCACAACAGTGGCCCCATTAAATTCCCCACTCTGCCCAAGTACTGAGTGTCACAGGTTGGAATGCCGACGGGGCTGATTTAGTCTTTCATCACTGCAAAGTTGATAACGAGCACCATTTATTTGGGTAAATAAAAAGCTATTTCTGAAGTGCTGACATCCCAGACTTGCTTCTCTATGCGCTATATAAATCTCCATCCTTGTTGTAATGAGACTGCTGTACTCTGCAGGGCCAGGGCAGACCCTGGCACAGAATGCCCACCGGAAGAGGTACCCCTACCCACCCGCTTCCTGCATTAAAGTGGCAGGACAGGTGTGCGTGCCAGCGAACATCTGCTGCCTCCTGGCACGCCGACCTCCTCGCAATCACTCCGAGTCTCTGCTGCATGCCAGCCGCGCGCAGTCTTGGGAAGCCTGGCAGGGAGTGCCAATCTGCCAGCGAGATTACCCTACCTGACGCGCCAGCTGCTCCACTCAGGCTCGGGGCGCTTTTTTTGCGTGTGTGTGTGTGTTTGCTGCAGGGTTTTTTTCGGTGTCTGCCTTTTGATTCCAAACTCAGTTCCCGTTTCAGCCAGGCCCATGCCCCAACAAAGAACTGGTGGAAAAGAGAATGCAAAGACGTCAAACTGTCTCGTGCCCGGGGTGAGGGGCACATCCGGTCCGGCTTTCCCCTGTGCATTCTGGTACCTCTAGTTCTGTTCTTTTCATTTCAGACTAACTTCCACGAGCAAGAGGACGACGCACGTTATAGCATACGTAATGTGCGTTGCATATTTTGTTGTTTTGCGCTTGTGAGACAGAACCATAAACCAGTTTAAAATTCTGCTTATTTTCAGTGAATGTATGTGTATTTAAGCCTTGCCAGAGAAAATAAATATACCCCAATGCAGCGTGATGTACGGAGCAAATGCACTAATAAACAGCTGTTGAGAAAGTATTACTTTATTGCAAAGGTCAAATTCCATTTTATTCGCACAGTGCACCATAAATGACAGGATAAAATACGACTTACCTCTCACAGTTTCTAGAATAACTCATACAAGGGGAGGTGGGCGAAGGAATGGGTGAATGGATGAGAAACCTCTGATATTGTGATGTTCTTGATGCAGAATGATCGGAACAGGACCTGTCCTCTCACCAAGATAAATGTTCGTGTCGGATTTAATTCTTCTTGAGCCCAACCCTGCATTTTAAATCTTAAGTATCACCTTGTTGTTCTTTCTGCTACACACTTGCAGCATACCAGTGAAGTATTCAACCAGTGCCAGTCTCAGCGTTACTCATTTTGTTGACCTCAGAAGGATGAATGTCGAAGAAGGCTCTTTGATAGATATTTTACTCATGGCTCAGTAGACTACTTCACCCTCTCCTACAAATATGTGCAACAGGTTTGAATCAAGCAGCGTTGACATTGGTTTTCATCTATCCGAGGTTGAATAAAATACTGCACTAAGTATGTTGTACAATTATAGCTATGTTAATAGCCCCAACAAGCACCTAGACACACTGAAAGCAGTTCGGTGTTCCACAGAATCACGTATATTGACAGAATTATTACTGTTAGCAAGTTCTAAGGGATAGCGTTTAGTATATTTGTGAAAGGCAGCGAGTCTTCTAAGACCCCCAATGCTGCCCGGTGCAGGGTTCACCTATAATTCACCTTGAGTCCGTTATCAAAATAATGAGGGAAGTGCTGGCAACTGGAAGACCAGAAAAGGTTTATTTCTCATGAGGAGACCACGTCAACTGCAGACACCGGGATGTCTGAGGGAGGTGTTCTGCCGCCAACTCCTTTGGCTCTTCCTTTTACACGTTTGACACAATGCATTTGTTTCAACGACATGGTTACACAAGCTTGGAGTCCCTGTCCCGGGCAGGTTGTCACACAAGCCCAACAGTTATTCTCCTACCACCCAGGCCAAACAGACAATCTTATCTTGCAACTGGACCTTGCTTCAGGGTCTAAAACATGTGAGACCGGCCAGATCTAAGAGTCCGTTCTATTAATAAAAACAGGTTCCATTGTTGGTGAAAACAAGTCTTGCTGTTGGCAGTGCAATAAATCATGTTTGTGTGACCAGGTGCAGAGAGGGATAGAATGGCCAAGGGCTTGCCTGTAAACAGAGATGAGAGGAAGAACGAGTTTTATAGCAGCAAGTGGTGCTGAGGTTTGTTGTGGAAATAGAGTTCATAGCCCCCAGTACACATACCATGTCAGTCAGAGGGTCGGAGGGATGCTAGTAAGGGCAGGGTAAAACAAAGGTGATCAACAGGATACAAAATGGCTGCGGTCGGTCAGAATGACTGCAGCTTATGTGCACATAGGAACTTCCACCAGACAAGATGGCGCAGCTGATGTTCATGATTGTCGTTTTGCTTTTAACAGTCCCCCTTTGAACATAACTAGCCAGCTTGTCAGTTCATTTCGATCTCCATAATGTCCTGTATCTCTCGTTCATACATTACTCTCATTTTTGTTAGCTGAGTGTCCATAGTCTTAGGGCGCAAGGTACATATGCAAAGAGAACACAAAGGTGGTATACAGTGTACACCCAAACAACAACCACATATTGCCAATACTGGGACCAAGTGAATCATTGATATTTTCCATTCCTAGTCCTTCAAGATGCCCCAAAGCCAACTTCCAATTGTCCAAGTCTCTGATTCTTGATGAATTTCTGAAGACAGTCTATGGAGATGTTCAATTGCTTCATAGACAGAAGGTGAATTATCCGAAATGTACACACAGCAGCTGGCACCGATGATGTGGCATGTTCCTCCACAGTCCGCTAGTACTATGTCCAGGACCATGTGACTTTTTAGGGTAACCAGAAAGAACGCTTGGAGTTCAGCAGTTTGTTGGGGAGGATGCCAGCAGTGACGTTCAGGGCGGTCTCTACTCCCTGGGACAGATGTCTGATGGCTCGGCTGTTTGCCATCGGACCCCATAGCGGGACGAGCCCTTTTGCTGCATCGAGGAACTATGATGCGGTAGAGTCTGCTTGATCGGTGTCTTTTGAACGCTTTTCTTGATGATGCTCTGCATGGGCTGTTTAGGTTTTTGGCAAAACAAAGGCGATGTAGCACGCGCCCCCAGTTTCTTGGGAGCCAGGTATAGGCTTTGGTTCCACAAACAAAGTACATATTGGGTGATGCCACAAGCGCTGGAGGGTTGGCAGTGTTCAAAGTCCTTACAATGCTACAGGAGCTGTGACCCACATTTTTAGTCCCTCGGCCTTCGATGCTTACAAGACCAGAGACGTTCACCACAGATAGGGCCACAGTGAGTGTTGCAGCAGTTCTTTTCTTCAGGTAGGAAAATGTGCCTCTGTTGGTATTATTGAACACTTTCATTTCCACTCGTTCTTTGGCGGGGACATTCATCGGGAATGTCGCATTGAAGGTGTGAGGGCAGAAGGGGGCAGCTGTTCTTCCTGTTTTGTTTTGCCAGATCTCGTTGTAGAACTGGGCGATTGTTTCGTCGGAAGTGGCATTTTCTTTGTAACTTTCTTGTAGGAGTATCATCCATGCAAGGCAAGATCCGTGAACAGAAAAGGGCGAAGGGATGAAAGGGAAGGAATGTTTTTTGGCATGTGGTAACAGCCCACAGACCCAACAGTTGGTAGCATTGGCGGCAAGATTGTGCTAGTGCAACATCTGCACAAAATAATTATTCCAGAATTCTTTGCGTCGTTCTCGGAGATGTGGCGGTAGTGATACCAGGCAGTGTTCTTTCTTGGTGATTGGTTGCATGGTTGGTGACAATGTTCTGTATGCAGGTGCATTCTCTTCAATGATCCAGAGTGTGTCCATTAGCAGGAGACAGGTGAGAAATGTGGCTACAAGTGCAATTGTCTTTGTACTGCGCAGTTCAACAGTCTTGGCGTTTTGCGGTGGCTTTGCAGGTGTTCAGTTTCTTCCATCATCTTCGTGGAGCTCAGCAACTGTCAGGACCACAGACTTTTGTTTGGCTCTTTCCTGGTAGCGTTGTTTGACTGTGCTACCGATCTGAGACCTTGACTCAGTTAGTGGCCTGGTCATTGGAGCTTCCTCCTTTCGTTGATCTTAGGTTGTACCCTTTCTTGGATGGCACCGTGGGGTTGGGAAATTCCGAAAGTTCGAGGGTGTCTTCTTGTGGGTAGCAACTCAAAGCTGGTCTTTTCTTTGCGAGTACTTCCTCTTGCACCCCCACTCCTTCACAGGCTGCCAGGGTTGGAGGGACTTTCTTGCAGTGATGGGCGTGCAGCCAGTTTTGTTTTCCTTCCACTCGGAGGGCAGTTCGAGTGGTGATCAGGACTTGCCAGGGGTCCGTCCACCTGGGCTCCAGATTCTTCGTTCTTTGGAAGTTGCGGATCAGGACAAAATCCCCAGGTTTATTTCATGTCCTGGGCCCCTGGATGCGTCTGGCAAGGCTTGCTGCACCTGTTGGTGGATAATTGGTAGCTCGCTTGTCAATTTATGCAAATAATCCGACATTAATATGTTTGGGACATCGTTAATGGAGGTGGGTCTTGGTGCCTCCCAAATGCTCATAGGCCTGCCGAAGACCACCTCATACGGGGTCAGGCTGTGTTTGGTTGGGGTGGAGCGCATTGATAGCAATGCCAATGGAAGGGCGTCAGGCCATTTCAACCTGGTCGTGGCAACTATTTTGGCTAGCTTTAGTTTCAATGTTGCATTGTGTCTCTACCAGGCCCGCTGATTGGGGGTTGAAGACGGCATGGAACTTTTGTTTTACCCCCAACCCTTCTGTTCTGTATCACTTCGGCTACGAAGTGTGGGCCGTTGTCGCTCCATAAAATTCTGCAAAGGCCGTATCGGGGGAAGAATTCTTTCAACAATACTTTTGCAGTGGCTATGTCCAATGAGATCAGTCATTTTCCTATGTGCTTGGCATTTTATCACTGCTAACTTTTTGGGGAGGAGGACTGCTTCTGTCAAGGCAGAGACTAAACCTCCATGCAGGATGGGTGTACCGTATGAAGTCAGGAACCCTCTTTCTTTCCATAAGATCCCAAAATAGTGAACCACCCCAAAGGCATACTGGCTGTCGGTGTATATGTTAACTGTCGTGTCAGTCGCTAAGATGCACACTCGTGTGAGGGCAATGAGTTTGGCAGCCTGGGCTGACGTTGGGGAATACGGGCTGTTTTCAGAACGGTCCTGGCTGTAGTGACAGCATATACAGCTGAGGTGGCGCCGTCTGGAAGTTTGATGCACAAACCATCCACCCATAGTTCTCCATCTGGCTCTAGAAAGGCGGTATCTCTGAGATCGATTCTACTCTTTGTTTGTTCATCGGTTAGTGTCACACAGTCGTGTAGTGGAGTCACATTAGGATCATTTTCGGGTAGGGGTAACAGTGTGGCTGGATTGAGGGTGGTGCATCGCTTTAGGGTAATGTGCGGTGCTAGCTGGGTCAACTCATATCCTGTCATTTGAGCGCTAGTCAAGTGTTGGGTTTTGGTCTGGTTCAGTTGTGTGTCGACTGCATGGGGTACTAAAACAGTGACTTGATTGGAGAGCATCATTCCTTCCCTCTGGCGTATTGAAACTGCTGCAGCTGCCACAGCACGCAGGCATGCTGACAGCGCTCTGGCTACTGGATCGAGGGTGGCAGAAAAATATGCACAAGGGCGTTGTTTGTGACCAATTGATTGTGTTAGGACAGACAATGCACATCCCTCCCTTTCATGCGTGTAGAGGAAGAATGGTTTGGAGTAATCTGGGGTTCCTAAGACTGGCACTGAACAAAGGGCATTGCGTAGTACTTTAAAGGCTGTCTGGCATTCGGGGGTACAGGGGAGAGGTGAGGGAATGTCTTTAGCTAGGAGGGTCAGAAGTGGTTTGACAATGAGGCGAAAGTTCGGTAACCACTGTCGGCAAAATGAGGTGAGACCTGTCAATGAGCGGACTTGCTTCTGATCTTTGGGGACAGGGGTGTCTAGAATTGTCTGGATCCTGTCAGGCGTGAGTTTCCTCCCTTCCTTTGATAAAAGGTGACCCAAATAGGTCACTTGTGATTTACAGAACTGCAATTTCTTTCGGGAGACATTGTGACCATTCTCAGCAAGGAAATGGAGTAGTTTGATGGTGGCTGTGACGGCTATTGGTATGGTGTCTGCTGCTAGAAGGATGTCATCTACATATTGTATTAACGCTACTCCGTCTGGCAATTGTATGGCGTCCAACTGTCTTTTAAGCGCCTGGCTTCAGATGCTAGGGCTCTCAGTGAACCCCTGAGGTGCTCTACAAAATATGTACGAACGGGAATTTAGGGTAAAACCAAAAAGTTAGCGGCTGTCCTCGTGTAGGTATGGAAAAGAAGGCGTTATTGAGGTCGTTCACAGTGAAGGTGGTGGCAGTGGAGGGGATAAAATTCAAAATTGACGTGATGTCGGAAACTACTGGGTATTGTGGCACTACGATTTTGTTTACCTCCCGCAGGTCAATGAAGAAGCGGTAGGCTTTTCCGTCTCCCTCTCCCTGTCTCTTTATAATCGGTAGTATGGGACTGTTACAAATGTTGCTCACTACTTCTTCTACCACCACTGCTTCTACCAAAGAGTGTATGATCTCTGTCAGTGCTTTCTCACCCTCTGGCGATATTTTGTACTGCGGTACCTTCGGTAGGGTTGCGTCTTGTCGTATTGTTACGTGTACAGGGTCAATCATCATTTGTCCTACATCTGAATCAGCCCTAGCCCATAAGTGTGATGGCAAAGTGTCCAGTAGGGATGCGTCAGTCTCGGAGATAGAAAACATGTGCTGAAAAGGGTTCTTTCAATGACGTTGGGGGTTGTCATACAGGATGACACGCACTCCATCTGGTGAGAATCTGATAGTCGCATGGAAGTGTTTCAAAAGGTCGAGACCCATAATGGCATCTGGGGTGTTAGATGAGAGGAGGAATGTCGTTTCGACGCCATTGCTGTCAAGATTAAAAGGGATCAGTCGGGACAAAGGGTTAGTGGAGGGCGTACCGTCAAATCCTATTGAGGTCACATGTTATTATTATTATTATTATTTAGCGATTTGTAGAGCGCCTGGTGACCCGTAGGCATCCCCGCGCTATAACATATGTGGAGACCAGAGGAAAAAGGGGGACTTTATTTTGGGAATAGCAGAGTTTTCAGTTTTTTCCTAAAGATCGGATGGCTGGGTTCCATCCTGAGGGTGCGGGGAAGTGAGTTCCACCCAGAGGATGCTTTAACCGAGAAGCGTCGGCCACCGGTACGTGTCTTCCTGAATCTGGGGACGTTGGCCAGACGCTCGTTATCCGAACGGAGGGACCTGTGGGCCTTGTATGGAGTGACCAGGTCTCTCAGAATAGCAGGTCCGAGACCGTTGAGCAGTTTGTGTGCAGTGCACAGGGCCTTGAATTCGACCCTTTGACGTATTGGGGGCCAGTGGAGGGCCTTGATTGCTGGTTTGGCTGAAACTCTGGAAGGGAGGTTCATGAGCAGCAGGGCGGCAGCGTTCTGCGTGCGCTGGAGTTTGGCCATGGTGGATTCAAGAGCTCCCAGATATATCATGTTGCTGTAGTCCAGCCGCGCAAGGATCAGACCCTGGACCAGGAGTTTTCTAGATAGGGGCGGAAGTAGTGGGAGGATCCTTCGAATGGAGCGGATGAGGCCGAAGCAGGTACCTGCTGTTTTGGATGCTTGGGTTTTCATCGACAACTGGGGTTCTAGCCAGACTCCTAGGGTCTTAATTTCTTGTTTCGGGGTGGGAATTTCCCCGAACACGTCTGGCCAGACTGATGGGGGGATGGTGGTCCATTGTTTACCCAGAAGCATGACTTCCGTTTTTGACCCGTTTAGTTTCAGCGAAGACTCGCGCATCCAGTTATGGATGGCCTTGAGGCAGTTCGGCAGGTTATCAGGATGGTTGTCAAGTTGTGAAAGGGAGACGATCAGTTGCGTGTCGTCCGCGTAGCTGACTATCTTGATCCCGAAGGGGGTGACCACATCTTCGAGAGGGGCCATGTAAGCATTAAATAGAGTGGGGCTTAGTGATGACCCCTGGGGGACACCGCTCGTGAGGGGGAGGGAGGCAGAGTGGGAGTTGCCATCCCATACCTGGAACGAGCGCCCTGAGAGGAAGGATTCTATCCATGTGAGCGCCGAACCTGTGAGCCCTGCCGCGGCCAGCCGATGGAGTAAGACACGATGGTTAACTGTGTCGAAGGCTGCGCTGAGATCCAGGAGGATCACTGCCACTGACCCTCCTGAATCCAGGATGCACCTTGCCTCCTCGATGACGGCGAGAAGGGCGGTGTCTGTGCCGTGGCCCGGGCGGAACCCAATTTGGGACTGCCGCAAGATGTTATTTGATTCTAGAAACTGTGACAGTTGCCCATTGACTAACTTCTCTGCCATTTTGCTGATGCAGGGGAGGAGTGAGATTGGACGGTAGTTCGCCATGTCGGCAGGGTCCAGCTGGGTTTTTTTAGGAGTGCCTTGACTATTGCACTTTTCCAGCTGGGGGGGGCCGAGCCTTGAGAGAGCGAGATGTTTATAAGCTCCGTGATCGTGGGCACGATGGCAGGGGCTACTGTTTTCAGGAATCTGATTGGGGCAGGATCTAGAGGGGACCCGCTTTTCATTTTGGCCATGTGAGCCTGACATGGGTGCCCTTGGATTCAGTCGTTTGGATAGTGCACTGCGTGTTGCTCCCGTGTCTACCAAAAATGGCGACTTTGTGCCCAGGACCTCAGCGGTAACATAAGGGCCTTGCTGATCAACATAGAGTTCGACTGGATCCCTCCCTTGCCCTTGGCTGTCCTATGCAAAGTCGTACGTGTTGTCGTAATCTGTCTGTTGGTACTGATTCTGTCTGGGATGGTAAAATGCGTTCACTCTTCCTGGCCTTTCCTCGCTTGCTTCACTCGCATACCCTCTCCCACGTCCTATTCCTCTCTGTCCACTTTCTATTTCCCTCACTCCTCTGCCCCTACCAGCTCCTAACAAAGCCGGGCATTGGGATTTCCTGTATCCATATTCTTTGCAAAATGCACATTGATCCTGTCCTACGTCATGGCGTCCTACATATGATGTCGATGGATTGTTCCTAGGTGGCTGTACTCTAGGGGTATTCTGCTGGTTTCCTCCCCTATATTGCTCCCTTCCTGTACTCGCCCCCTGGAGTTGTGCTATCATTACCCTTTCCTTCAAGTTCTTCTTTTTCCTTTCTGTAGCCCTGTCATTTTCGTTTCTCTGATGCTCGTAGAACTGGGCCATTTGGAGAATGGCCGTCGGTTTAGATGCTGGCCAACTACTTTCGCTGGCTTGTAGTTTCTGGGCTACATCTGGCAGTAGTCCTTTGACGTAGTTCTGCACAAATAAGTGGTGTCCGATTGCGGTGGACATGTCTTGTCCACTGTAATCGGAGAACACAATTTCAAATCTGAAGAAATACTCTGAGACATCCTCTTGTGATTTCTGGTGGCACGCGGTTACTATGGACAAGTCTATCTTTTTCTCTGGGATCAGCCTTTTCACTTTCTGCACTATTTTATCAGGGAGGTCCAATATTGCTTTAACCGGTTTCTGACCAGGGTTCTGCTGTTTATCTAGTATGTTGAGTTGTTCCCAGGTATGACCCAGCAGTTCGGTATGATCTACTTTCCTAATCTGTTTCCACATATCTGCTGGCAAACATAACCCGAAGAACAAGTCTAGGTCGGCAAGTGTCATTATTGTCGATCCCAGAGCGGTACGTAGCTCGGTGCAAAAAGGCGGTGGGGTTCTTGCGTAAATCCGGTAAAGATTTACGGAACGTCAAAATGTCCTGTCTGTCCCATGGCTGATACACCCAATTGTATACCACCCTTCCTCTATCTTCTTGATGGTTCATATCGTCATGGGTCCTTTTTCCTCCAGGACGTACCCAATAAAGGGCAGCTTCTTTTATTGGCATCATGCTATCTGGTTTTTCCACTGGGGGTCCTGCTATCTTAGTTGTCCTGTCCCTATCTATCTGTCCTTGTTCTACGAGGTGACACAATACTTCTAGTGTGGATGAAAATAGTTCTGCAACATTGTTGTCGCCTTCATCTCCGGTGTCTACCTTCCTATAGAGAGCCACTAGTCGCTCGGGCCTTATATCTTGGTACTTTTCTTCATATGCAGTAAGAGTGTGGTAACAGAGACGTACAATAAAGTATTGTCTGTGGTTTTCAACATAGGAGTCGCATATGTCAGTTACATATTCTACTGTTTCTTTCCTATCTATGAGGGTTTTAACTATTTTATCAATGCCTGCTTGCTCATTTTTACTTAATCGCGGGACCCTGGGCGCTCCTATTTCTTTTGTTCTTACCTCTACTACTGCATCCTTTGACGAGGCATTTGGTGTGGGTGACTCGTTGGGAGCAGAGGCGGTGGAGACTGAGGCGATCATGTCATCTCCGGCTATACTTTGGGGTCCTGGCGTTGTACTACGGGATGAGTAGGGGCATAAGGGGGTGGCATGTATATCATTGGGGGTCCTAATAATAAATCATCATCTATCCTTTGTTTTGCCGGTAACTCGGGGTAAAGAGTCGAGGGTGTTCTAAGTGGGCATTGACCTGATATTTTTGATTCCTGTTCCTTTTTATCGATTTCCTTTTCTTTTAGTTCTTCTTCTAACTTTTTACATGCTTGGTAAGCTGATTTTCGCGTTTCTTTATCTTGTCTAGCTTCGTCTCTTTTCTTTCTTTGCGCTGCCTCTTTTTCCCATAAACCAAAACTGTCAAACATGGCTGATCTAGCTTTCTTTTTGTGGAGAGCTAATTCTAACGTTTCTATTTTAGCGGGATCGAAATATCCCGTCAGTGGCCACTGATTTACCTGGTCCTTCCTAGTGTATTTTTGCCATAGTTTGCTATAAGCTACGGTGGCTAATCCATACTTTACGTACATGTCCTTGTTAGGGGTGCCTTCCGGCGGTGCCGGATGACTGACCTCTAACAAACGGTCTGGTTCAAAACAATCAAACAATCTAGATAAAATAGGCACGACGTATTTAGCGGTCAAAATGAATATCTCAATCAGTCAATTTAGACAAAAAGTCTGCACTACCTGTCCTTCGCTGTCTGCAAAGAGAGAATATTCCTATTCCATGTTGTTTTCAGGCTGGGAATGTCTCAAATAACTCAAAAAGGCTTACTAGTATTTCAATTAATCAATCAATCAATTTAAGTCATTTTTTTCACGACCTTACCCGGACCATATGGACAGTTCTTTGTCTTCCCCTTCCAGCGCCTGATTGTCCTCTTACTCCAACGATCAATGCGGAGTTCCTGTAAGGTCCTAGTCCGGACCGAATGTCACTCGAGAGAGGTCCGTTCGGAACCGGTGAAGTTCGGTCGATCGGCAGCCAGACAAGGGTCTTTTTCAGGCAGGTGCACTTCAATTGTTTAGTCATTCACTCCGTCGTTAGGACCTCTCTACCGGACCCACGTGTCGCTGAGGGGCTCCAACGTTGGGTTCCAATTTGTGAAAGGCAGCGAGTCTTCTAAGAACCCCAATGCTGCCCGGTGCAGGGTTCACCTATAATTCACCTTGGGTCCGTTACCAAAATAATGAGGCAAGCGCTGGGAACTGGAAGACAAGAAAAGGTTTATTTCTCATGAGGAGACCACATCAACTGCAGACACCGGGGTGTCTGAGGGAGGTGTTCTGCCGATAGCTCCTTTGGCTCTTCTTTTTATACAGGTTTGACACAATGCATTTGTTTCATCAACATGGTTACACAAGCTTGTAGTCCCCGCCCCGGGCAGGTTGTCACACAATCCCAACAGTAATTCTCCTGCCACCCAGGTCAAACAGACAATCTTATCTTGCAGCTGGACCTTGCTTCACGGTCTAAAACATGTGAGTCCGGCCAGATCTAAGAGTCTGTTCTGTTGATAAAAACAGGTTCCATTATTGGTGAAAACAAGTCTTGCTGTTGGCAGTGCAATAAACCATGTTTGTGTGACCAGGTGCAGAGAGGGATAGAATGGCCAAGGGCGTGCCTGTAAACAGAGATCAGAGAAAGAACGAGTTTTATGGGAGCAAGTGGTGCAGAGGTTTGTTGTGGCAATTGAGTTCATAGCCCCTAGCACACATACCAGGTCAGTCAGATGGTTGGAGGGATGCTAGTAAGGGCAGGGTAAAACAAAGGTGACTATCAGAATACAAAATGGCTGCGGTCGGTCAGAATGACTGCAGCTTATTGCACGTAGGAACTTCCACCAGACAAGATGGCGCAGGTAATGTTCATGATTGTCGTTTTGCTTTTAACATATAATGTATGTCACAAACAGGGCCACAGGTAAGGGCTGCAGGATGACGAGTTTTAAGATGAGTTTCATAAAATAAAGACTGCCAATCCGTCTCTCTTTCTTGAAGACCATGCCAGCACACTCTTCATGGATGGGTGGTCGCAGACTGCAGGAACCCCCCGGGCCTGCTGCAGACTTGTGTGTCTGTGTAGTTGCAATGGCCACTGCTGCTGGCTCACAAGTCCATGTGGGAACAGGGCCTGCCTTGTCCGGATGCAAAAGATGCGTCTGGCTTCTTATTCTCACCCTGTTGGTTGTAGGAACCCCAGCCAGCTTGGAAGGTAGTGCCACGTGGTGTCCCTCCTGCCCGGCTTCCTAGGCGCCACGTCTGCAGCGCTTGGACCGGTCTCCCAACTCAGGTGGTACAACAGTTATGCGCCTGAACAGGTTTTAGCTTTTACCGCCACCTCCATGCCCACCCAAGGAGGTTTTACTCAAAGGAGGGGGCTATACCCTGTTGCAATGAATGACACAATGTCGACATGAGAGTGTTAGCTGGGGTGCTTCTCAGACGTATACAAAGTTACTCTTAAATGTTGCACTAGGTCAACAGAGTTGCACTGAATGCCTTTGAAAGAAGCAGTGGATAGAACTGTTCTGTTTGACGTTTCGGCGCATTTGATAGGTAGGAACGGGCCTGTATCTGGATAAGCGAATATTACTGTTTGTGAGGTTTCACTGCCCACAGCATCTGGCTGACTTTGGTCAGGTTTGGGGGCACAGAACACAAACACAACCTGTATCGTGAAATCTAGGGCCTATGGGTGTGTTTTTCTGACACCTGATGGTAACAAGTTCTGTAGGCACTTTGCCGTTACAGTTAAGTACAAGGGAAAGTGTAAGGTGCCCTAGAATCTGCCAGTTTAGGGAGAGATTTCCAAATCCACCCAGTGTGCATCAGGGAAGGGGTGTGTGGGGGTATTTCGGGGGGGGGGGGGGGGGCTCCACTCAGCAACAGACTGAGATCTTCCAGCAAGCGCCCTGTTTCTCTCTAGTTGTCATAGAAAGCAGCCTTGAAAGTTAAATTGGGGGGGGGGGGGGGGGCACGGATAAAGCCAGGTGGGCAGTACAACATACAATTAGAGCGTAGTGAAGAAACCGAAGTGTAATCCGGGGGTTTCTGTGCCAGGTGACTGGAAGTAGGTAAAGAACATAGGACGACGCTCCCTATGACTATCAAATCTCCAAAACGCGCCGAAAGCCTGATTGCCATGAATGAATGAATGAATGCATCAAATGGTTGCCGAGAAGGAAAGGGTACCTCTGGAAGCCATGCGGGGTCCCTCTGAGGAGCAGTACTGAGGGGTTGGGCCGGCTACAGGACGAATGGCACCGGAGCAGCAGTGTGGGCCAGCTAGAATGGGGGACACTACTAGACACTTGTGTGTTCAGCAGCCAGCGAGAGAGCGATGCTGGTTGTAAGTTCAGAAATGCTCGCACTTAGAATACAGTGACGCAATGCCGAGAAGGGACAGGTATGTCAGAACTCGTTAGGCACAAAGTAAATAAGTGTGTGCCAAACGAAAGGCGGCAAACTGTGCAGACAAGTCGAGGTGGCGCCAGGGTGCTTGTTTCCGGTCCAGGGAAGACCTGCTTGGCAGTTCCGCCTGGACTCTTTCCATGAGGCACAGGGTCAAGACTGATTTGCATATGGGTGGGTCCAAACTGGGGTGGGTGGTGAGCAAAGGAGTGATAGATTTAACCCATATCTTTGGGTCTAGGGAGAATGTTTGCGTTGTCCATCAATTGTTCCTTTTGCCTGTGTGGGTGATGGCAGCAGGCCGGCTGGAAATGCATAAGAGAGCACACGCATTATTGTAATTAAGGGGGTGCGTGTGCAGCATTTGAACCCCCAAGTGTTGCAGTAACGCGGGTTACCTCGTAATTTCTACCCGTGGCCCTGCGTGTTGCGCAAAGCACCCGCTTTACCCTCCCTGGCCTACGCTCTGCCTTTTAACATTGTGCCCTGCTGCATCCACGTGCGTCTCTGCAGTAGACGCCCTAGCCTCCTGGGCTGTCTTACTCGGGACAGATCATCGAGCACAGCTTCCACCGTTTGCTTGCGCGGGTGCATTGATCGCCTGAGCTATCTTGCCAGGATTTTAATAGATCACCCAGAAGGCTCACGGGCTCCCTCGCCATCTTAATGGGACTTGAACTGTGACGTCAACATTGCACACAGTGCCCTGTACCTGTGTGCCCGGGGCTTCTGGCATGGAGTGCGTCCGTTTGTGAGAGTTTGCAGCGTTGTGCATGTTTACAAGCCCCTGCACACACTCTGACGTGTATTCAAGTCTTTCCTGGGGTCTGTGCTTCATGGCTGCAGGACAGTGTGCCTCGTGGCTGCAGGACTGTGTGTGCCTCATGGCTGCAGGTCAGTGTGCCTCATGGCTGCAGGCCAGTGTGCCTCATGGCTCCTGGACTGTGTGTGCTTCGTGGCTGCAGGACTGTGTGTGCCTCATGGCTCCTGGACTGTGTGTGCCTCATGGCTGCGGGAATGTGGGTGCCTTATGGCTCCTGGACTGTGAGTGCCTCATGGCTGCAGGAATGTGCGTGCCTCATGGCTGCAGGACTATGTGCGCCTCGTGGCGCCAGGACTGTGTGTGCCTCATGGTTGCAGGACTATGTGCGCCTCGTGGCGCCAGGACTGTGTGTGCCTCATGCCTGCGGGACTGTGCGTGCCTCATGGTTCCTGGGCTGTGCGTGCCTGCAGGACTGTGAGTGCTTCATGGCTGCAGGGCTGTGCGTGCCTCGTGGCTGCAGGATTGTGCGCGCCTCGTGGCGCCAGGACTGTGCGCGCCTCGTGGCGCCGGGACTGTGCGCGCCTCGTGGCGCCGGGACTGTGCGTGTCTCGTGGCTGCGGGACTGTGCGTGTCTCGTGGCTGCAGGACTGTGCGTGCCTCGTGGCTGCCAGATTGTGTGTGCCTCGTGGCTGCCAGATTGTGTGTGCCTCATGGCTGCAGGACTGTGTCTCTCATGGCTGCCAGATTGTGTGTGCCTCATGGCTGCCAGATTGTGTGTGCCTCCTGGCTCCAAGTCCGTGTGCGCCTCGTGGCTCCAGGACTGTGTGCGCCTCGTGGCTCCAGGACTGTGTGCGCCTCGTGGCTCCAGGACTGTGTGCGCCTCGTGGCTCCAGGGTTGCGTGTGCTTCGTTGCGCCCCACAGCGCTGTGTGAACAAAGGCCCTGACGTTGTGGGGTTGCACGTGTGCACAGGACTCCCGGGTGGCCTTGTGTAGTTTGGTGTGTTTGCGCACCAGGTTCTCCTGTTGTCTTTGTAGGCTGCGGAGATTCGGGGTCTGCGCTATCTTTGCGCACCGGGGCTTCCCCGTCCTCTCCACCACCATAGACTGCGCAGTCCTTTCACTGTTGGGTTTTCTACGCTGCGCAGCTACCTCGGTCTCTGTACGTCAGGCGTTCACCAGTCTGTGCGTAAACCAGGGCACCCCAGTGGTCGGCGCACGAGCGGTTTTGCAGTGTGCGCGCACAAGAGTCCCTCCCCGTGTGTGTATCGGTGTGCGCGCACCCCCAAGTTCGCCTCACGTCCCTTTGGGGCTCTTTATTGCAAGCGTGCTCCGCGGTACCCCAGGGCTTTGTGCGCCACAGAACTAGTCTTCGCGGGCCTCTGTGCGCATTCGCGCGCCTCCTGTGACTGCGTAGGTTTTTTCGGCTGGGGCGTGCTCTAGAGCTCCTGTGTGTGCGCGCCGCGGGGCTCACAGGGCTCTGTGTCCACCACATGTCTCTGCGCGCCCCTGGCTCTGTACTGTGTGCGCGCTCTGCTGGTCTCCCCGGGTCCCTGTGTGCACCTGACCTCTCCAGCATCCCCCCTCTGTAAGGTTGGTGTGCTCCTAGGCTCCCCTGCGCAGTGCGCGTGCGCTCTGGCTCCCCGTGTATGTACCCTGTTTGTGCACTCGGAAGTCTGCCCTGGCTCTGCGAGCCCCCCCCCCCCCCCCCAGCGTTCCCCTCCCCCCCCCCCCCCCCCCGCGTTCCCCTCCCCCCGTTCCCCTCCCCCCCGTTCCCCTCCCCCCGTTCCCCTCCCCCCCGTTCCCCTCCCCAGGGGAGTGTACTCTCTGGGCTCCCCAATGTGCAGTGTGTGCGCGCGCCGATCAGGGCTGAGCGAACTGAGGGTCTCTCTAGACCCCGTGTGTACCGAGTCCCTTCATGCCGATGCGTGTGCGTGTGTGTGTGTGTGTGTGTGTGTGTACCAGAACTCCCCTGAGGGTCAGCTGCAGGGCTCCCTACGTCTCTGTGTGCATCGGGCCCTCTCCGTTCCTCGACCTCTGTGCTGGTTGTGGTCTCCGGGTGCGCGCACCTCTGGGGGTCCCCATGGTGTGCCCTGCAGGGCTTCCTAGGCATTGGGCCTCCCCCGGACTCTGTACTGTCTGTGGGCTGCGATGTACCCCGAGTGCTGTTTGTCTGATATGGTGCGCGCTACCGGGGTGTGCACGTGCTCCCGGGTGCACCGGGGTGTGCACGTGCTCCGAGGCTCCCGGTGTGCACTTGGAGACCCCCTTGTGTTTGCGCACCGGGACTCCCTGGGTTCTGTACTAATTGAGGGCTTCGATGCTCCCCCTTGTGTGCTCCCTTGGGTGCCAGAAAGCCTGCCTTTGTGCGCCAGAGAAGTGTACACATGCCCCCAGGCACCCGGTGTGCACGTCAGAGACCCCCTGCGTGTCTGCGCACCGGGTGCTGTACTATCTGTGGGTTTCGATGCTCTCTCCCCTGTGTGCTCTACAGGCGTGCACACGTGCTCCAAGGCTCCCTCACTATAGTTTTTCTTCTTCTTCAGAGGTTTATATAGCACCAACTTGAGCGCTTTACATGAGCACGGGTATCGTTACAGTTGGACACATTCATTTTTTGTTAGGCACGGAGAGATTAAGTGATTTGCCCAGAATCACAGGATGTTCAGCATCCCTGTCAAGACTCGAACCCGGTGCCCCAGCTTGGAGGTCGGCCGCTCTAGCCGTTAGGCTACATCCTCTCCCCTAGGTACCCTGTGTGGTTGTGCATCTGGGGCTTCCGAGACACCCCTGTGTAGAGTGTGTGTGTGTTCCTGAGCGCCTCCTTGTGTGCGCGCCACAGGGGGCTACACATGCGCCAAGGCTCCCTGATGCGCGCATCATTGCTCCACTGTGTTTGCGCACCAGGGCTCTGTGCTGTCTGGGGGTTCCGTTGCGACCCTGTGTACAGTGTGGGTGCCGGAGCTGCTCCGTGGGTGCGCCTAGCTCCTCTGTCTACGCTACATGTGTGTGTGCACATGCTCCAAGGCTCCCCAATGCGCGCACCATAGATCCACTGTGTGTTTGCGCACCAGGACTCCACCGGGCCCTGTGCTGTCTGGGGGATCCGATGCGACCCTGTGTACAGTGCGCGCGCGCCACAGGGGCGTACACAATGTGCCAAGGCGCCCTGATGCGCGCATCATTGATCCACTGTGTGTTTTCGCACCAGGACTCCACCGGTCTCTGTACTGTCTGGGGCCTCTGAGACACCCCTGTGTACAGCGTGTGTGTTCCGGAGCGCCCCGTGTGTGCGCCACAGGTGCGTAAACATGCTCCAAGGCTCCCTGATGTTCCAAGGCTCCCTGATGGGCGCACCATCGAGCCACAGTGTGTTTGCGCACGAAGTCTACATCGGCTCTGTGCTGTCTGGGGGATCCGGTGCGACCCTGTGTACGGTGTGCTTGCCGGAGCTCCTCCGTGTGTGCGCTACACGTGTGTACACGTGCTCCAAGGCTCCCCATTGCGCGCATCTGTATCCACCTTGTGTTTTCGCACCAGGACTCCACCGGGCTCTGTACTGTCTGGGGCCTCTGAGACACCCCTGTGTACAGTGTGTGTGTTCCGGAGCGCCTCCGTGTGTGCGCCACAGGTGCGTAAACATGCTCCAAGGCTCTCTGATGTTCCAAGGCTCCCTGATGGGCGCACCATAGAGCCACAGCGTGTTTGCGCATGAAGTCTACACCGGCTCTTTGCTGTCTGGGGGATCCGATGCGACCCTGTGTACGGTGTGGGTGCCGGAGCTCCTCCGTGTGTGCGCTACATGTGTGTGCACGTATTCCAAGGCTCCCCATTGCGCGCATCTGTATCCACCTTGTGTTTGCGCCGGGCCTGCGCTCCTGGTCTCCCCGGGCTCTGTATTGTCTGGGGGCTCCGTGGCACTATGCGCTCCGCCGACGTGTGTCCTCTCCAGGGGTGCGCACGTGCTCGGGTGCTCCCCGGTGCGCGCACCAGGGCTCCCCCCGAGCTCTGCGCTCCACGGTGTATACGTGCCCGAGGATCCCCTGGTCCCTGGCTGCTCTCCCACGTCCTTGGAGCCCCGCCCCTGCCCAGAACCGCCCATCCACGGCTCGGCGCTGGATTGCTCCTGTCTTGCGGCTGCGCCTCGGCTGCTGCTGCCTGCCTCCTGCGCCTCCCGTCAGTCCAGCCGCAGCCGAGCCCCAGGACGCCTCTCTGTGCACCGGGGCATGGGAGCCCGCCGCCTGCGCCCCTCGCCCGAGCTTGCGCTCCCGGCGCACCCCGCAGCGCAGCCTGTGATCGCCGATCGCCCCGGGCACCATGGAACCTGCTATTCCCGTCTGTTTTTTCGTCTCTGCTCGTGAAGTTCTGGGCGGATTGTCTTGAGCAGTCGCCGAGCAGGAGCTGCGAAAAACACAGCGTGAAGGAGAGGTCGACAAAGAAGACCCCCGCTCCTCGAACCGGAGTACGGAACGGAAACTTTGGGGCCCCTGGTGGATAAAAATCCGAGATTGTCGAAGGATCTGCGGCGAAGAAGGAGAATTAAAAATATAGGAAAAGGTTCCTGCAGGGAAAGCGCCGGGGAAGGGAAGCAGCTTTGTGCAGCCCAGCCTGGGATCGGATGAAAGGGGAGACCCTTCACCCTTCAACACCCCCCTCCCTTTGTTCTGCCCCTGGGGGGTCAACACCCCTTCCTCCCCCAGGGATCTCCACCCCTCTGGATTAACACCGCACTGGGATTCGTGGTTGATCGCTTGATTCCTTGTCTGCAGTTCCTCCTCGGTGGATTATCGTCGCCTGTTTGTGTTTTTGTTGTTTTTTTGCACATTTTTGGGCTTTTGGTCGTTTCCTTGGATTTCGCGCCCCCTCTACCGTCGATTTCTCAATTACGAGCGGGGGTCTTTTGGACTAAGTGCAGAGCTTGAGAAGGTGAGTGATGGGTTTGTTTTGGAGGCGGGGGTTGCTCCCTGTACCCGTTGTATGTTTTGTGTCACGGTGTGTTTTTAGTTGTTGCCTCCTTGCTGCGCGCCCGTGTGCGATGCCCCCTTTGTGTAAGTCTGGAACGGAGGGGGGCGCTGCCTGTTTCCTCTGCCGAGGGGCCGAGATTGAAATACCAGGTTGTGTTTCATGACGGCTTCTGCGGCCATAAACCAGGGAGGGAGTGAGCGGCGAGGCCGGGGCGAGCCTCACTTGCAGGCGCGAGATGCTGGGAGGGTCGTGTTTCCAACGAGGCAGATCAGCGGGTCAATGCGCTTGCTGCAGACATCCCTCACCCCGGTTCACAGACTGTACGGGGAGGGGTGGAGCGCTAGTTTGCCAGATGAGTGTCAGAGGTTCAAGTTTCAGCAAGAAAGTTTGGCAGGTTAATGCCCCTGCTGCAGACAGCTGGCTGTGCAGTGTGCCCAGCGGGTCTCGGGTGTCAGTGTGTGAAGTGGGTCAGTTAATGTCCCTGCTTTGGCTGTTTGTTTGCTGCAGGCCACGTGCTCCGATCTAATATAGCTCGACGGGGAATTCCCTGTGTTTTCTGCGCGCACACTGATCAAAAGGTTTGAATTTTACAATGACAGCTCCGAGGGTTAATGCACTCTCTGCAGGTGTTTGAGAGTCCGCACGCCACAAATCATATGGCCTTTTCTGTTGTGATTGCTAAGCGCTAAAATGCCCCTGACGCATGCCTATTTGTGTGTACCAGATTCAGAGCACCGAATCCACTCCAATCCCATTAAAACACCTCTGCGGGTTGTGCCCCTGTTGCAGAAATGTGTGTGTATGGTACATACTATTGGTTTCATCACAATTAGGCACTTTGTTGTCTAGACCCATCTATTGCTGATTGTGTGAGGATAGGTGTGTACAGCTTCATGTCACGGGTAAATGTGCACGAACTAGATGTATGTTTGACCCGTGCACCACCAGGACCTGGAAAGGTTGGCTCATGACACAGGGGCTCCAGCTGTGTGTGCTTTTTATTATGTTCGATTTTGCAAACTTCTCTGTGGTGCGTCCTCCTTTTACTGGGTTTGAAGAAAGGGCACTGAGACAAGACAGCTATCTGGACTAAGAGACCTGCTTCAGAGCTATTTCTGTAGCCTCAAGGCCCAGCAGGGCCAACTTAGCCTTTCATCCTTAGGTCTGTCTTTAATCCTTGAGATGTTGATATGCAAAATACAAGAGCACCATTTAGGGACCCTTCTGCCGACATTAAGGGGTCGGGAAAGGTGTAATGGGAGTTGCAGTTCTGAGATGGCATGGCTTGAGTCTTTTCGGTGGACTTACGTATATGTCAGTAGAAACCTTACTTGACAGGCCGGTGCTCGTGAGAGACCTGAGGGGGTGGGGCCCCCAGACGGAAGTAAACTCTTCCAGCGCGGGTGCCCTGTAACCATGTTTACAACTGGGAACCCTCTTGCTGTAGCAAAGCCTCTCCATCTCCCAGGTGACCCTAAAGGCTTCAAAGTTATCAGCAAATCAAAAAAATCGGATTTTCTATGGAAGTCTCTAACAGGCCATAATTAAAGTTGGTATCACTGGCACGTGGCAAATGCTTATATTAATAAATATATATATTTCAAGTTACAGAATTTTTGAAATAATGCTATGCGATATGTTTTATTTTCTATGTGACTTAGGTGATAACTGTTACTGTGGTTCTAGACTAGAGGAATCAGAAATGTAGCGCCTTGTCAGGCCAGGAACAACCCCCCTCCCCCCCCCCCCCCCCCCCACACACACCCCTCCTTGGTCCTTCAAGAAAACAAACGCGCTGTGGCCCCAGCAGCCCAGGGCATGTGGCCACGGCCACAAGATTTATGTGGCAGAAGAGGTCTAAATCATGCGCCAGGGTTGACAAAATTATGCGGCAAAAAGGCAAACAATGTAGTATAATGCAGCATAATTGACGGTAGTGTTACTTCCTTACTTTGCCATTTTTTACACGTTAACACTGTGTGCGAATGTTTCACCTCACAAGTAAGTGTATCACCTAAATACACCATAGCAACAGAAAGGGGCCAATCAACGGCTGCAAAGGGCCTTTCGAAGGGCCGCCTCTGCGGTGATGCTTTTAAGTACCTTTTCGTCTCTTTTAGCAAGAATAATTTGTTGTTCACCTCTCCAGACCATGCATCAGATGATGGATTGTACGGCGCATGTGGCAAATCCATAATTATGCGGAAAACATCACACCTGCAAAATCGTATAATCCTATAGGCCAGTTTATGAGCTTGTGGTGAACAATAATCAGTGCCGCTTTTCTTCCCCAAACCAAAACGCCTGTTTTGGAAAGCATCGCACGGCGGGAACTTCGACTGACATCAGATACAACTGACTGAATGTTGGGACAGCACATTTGTTTACCTATTTCTCAAAAACATGGCTCACTTTTTCAAGCAGTTACCAGTGCCAGAAAGAAAATAACTTTTTGAAAGTCTCACCTCTGAGCAGAAAATATTTGGCACTGACTTTACATGGATGGCACAGTGGGTTGAGCCCCAGTTTCGGGGTTCTTGTGTACCCTTCAGGTCACAGGTTTGAATTATAACATGGCTGAGACTTCTTTACATCTGTGTCGATAGTGGGGGTCCTGCATTGACAGTCACCAGCCAGTGCCAAGCAGGGCACTCTTTAGTTGGTAAATGGCTTCCCTATACAGACTCCCCGCGGCTGCGCGCTCTGTAGGTTTGTTCTGAACCACTGAAGTCCTCGCTGCGTAAAAGCTGCTGTTCCCTCTCAGATGAAGACATTTTATAATGTAGACCTTGGGGGGAGGCGGGTGGGTAACTCCCCCTTTGCCTGTTTTTTTCCTTCCCTGCTAAGGCATGGGCTCGGTGTGCGCGGTTTACGAGCAGGCCCTGCCTCGGTGAATGCTCACTCTGTGCCCTGATGTGGAGTGAAACCCTCGGTGTGACGGTGCCCTGTGCCCGCACAATGCCCCCTTTCTGTGCATTGCACACTGCCTGCATTCCTGCAGATAGACACTGCCAGCCAGGACTCCAGGGGGGCACCTCAGTGAGATATGTCTCGGGTCACTGTTCCATCACACGAGGAGGGAGTGGGGTGCAGGCTACAATACAACATAAAGCCATTTATAAAGCGCACAGCTATCTCTGGAGAGGCGTCTCGGCGCTAGGTTATCATTAAAGAGAACGTTTGACGCGCTATCAGCCGAAGGGCAGCTCGTAGGATAATGTGCTTGTGGGGGACTCACGAAAACCGGTCAATGCACATATCTTACTGCAAAGACTCCGCGGTACGGTGAACGAGCCGTCTTTCCATATGCGCAAGGTAGGTTTATGGTAAAATCTATGGTTAGGGACAAGAGGTGGGTGTGGTTCCTGGTTAACGGGCAGCGTGCGGGGCTGTTTGTAAATAGGAATGTGTGCGTGGTGCCCGTGTCCACGCTATATGTAAAATGTGCTTGAAATGTGTGCATTTGTGTAGTGAAATGCACAGGCGCCTGTGATGTTTATTGATGCTTAGGTATTTTTGGTTAGAGTTTCGCCATCCATTTCTTTTCGATGTATTAGTGTTAAATGTGCGTCTGGCCTAAAATTCGGTAGCAGCTTGATTTTCGGCAGAGTGTACATTGGTGGGTTGAAATCAAGGCCCTGTCCCACATGCACAAGTCCCCGGGCATTTGAACCTGTGGCTGTGCAGTCTGTTCACCCTGTTTTTGAAACTGGGCGAATCGCTGCTTCAAAGTCTTAGCAGCTAATGGAGCCGAGCGGCTGGTGGACACAGTGATGTGTCCAAGATCACACGGCGTGGTAAGTTGGGGACCGGCTGTTGGAACTCGTCTTTGCTTTCTAAACCGCCTGGATGAAAGGAGTGACCAATGAAGCCCTGTGGGTCAGGTGGCAGTGTCGTTTCACGATCCATGAAACTGGTAATATTACATTTTTGTCCATAGCCTTTAGACTGCTTAATATTCAAAAGTAGAACATTTGGGAACTACAGGACCGAATTCCCCTCGAAATACAACATTCCTAGAATGTGGGAGTTGATAGTGACGTCAAGGTCCACCAGTGATCCCTTCTAGCCTCTTCTTGACACAGGTCTTAAATCGGCTCTAGTCTAGCGCCATTACTTTATGGCTCAAAACTGCGCCTGTCCGGTCCCTTCTCAAACAGAGAGGGTCACTTCATTTGCATGGATGAGGTCACACCTCATTGTGTGACCCTGGGCAGACCCTGCTCTCCATCTGCCTTGGTTCCCTTGCATTGGCACCAGCCTGCAGAAGGGGTGGTCTTTTATATTCGCCGAGCCGTTTCATTGGTCTGAATTTCATCCGCCCTGTGCGGTGTTTCTCTTTTCAGCATTGTCGATTAGGGGCCGCTCGGTTCACGGCTGCGCGTGTGCACCGTGTGCTCTTGTGCGTGCCAGAGTTCTGCGGAAGGCCTCGTCGGTGATATGTTCCAAACTGGCTGGGTTCCGTCGTGAAAACGTGTGAAACCTGTCCTGCCTGGCTGAGGATGAGTCAGGCCCCGTTATTTGCACTTCGGGTGTTTTGTGTTATTCTTGGGAGCACGGGTACACCAGTCAGAACGGTGCGTCCTGGGCACGTCTGAAGGTGCTCGGGTGAGGGAGGGAGGGAGGGTGGTGGGTAACTTACCCTCTCCCGCATGCTGGGCCCAGGGCTTCAGTGACCCCACCAGGGTCTGGCAGTGCCAAAGTGCGGAGTTCCATCACTTAGACGCAACTTACTTAAAGGTCCCTGAACCGATGCATGTTTTGAGAAGGGCGTAGTCGCCAGTGGTGCCACAGGTGCAGTGGCACCGGAGCCCAGTGGCTAGAGGGGCCCAAAGAAGCCCAATTATTGCCTTATTTTACTATCTACCATGGGTTCAGGTTTTCCATTTCTGTGCTTGCACAAGGGACTGCGCTACGTTTGCTGCACCACTGTCTTTGGAAGGGGCGAGAGGCCCTTTGGCAGTCTTGAACATTCGCCCGCGATTGGCCGCTCTCCTGCCGCGTGTTTTATTGTAGCGCCGAGCTCTTCTCGCGAGATTGTCATACAGTAACAGACTTGTGCGCACGGCGTTGCCAGCTGCTGCAAGCAGCCGTGGACAGGTTCCTGCTCAATCAAATTAGACCCGGGCCTGGGCGCATTTTAACATCCCAGGGGCCAGGAAACCCTGTGCGCCTTTGGCGTTTAAAGTTTGGAATGCACTACGCATGCGGAAGGAGCTATAAAGTGTTCAAAATCAGTGTAGGTGCTATATTTCAAAACCATCTAAACGAAACAGACTCCCCCTACCGGCCTTCGGGTGATTTGTGCTTTTTCAGTCTTCTCACTGTCTGTCTTATTTAGTTCCTCAAGTGCATGGAGGCCCGTGATGGATTTTTAAGCACTTTATACGTGTGCTGTAATGACCGCTGGTCTAATGGACCTTATCAGTGGGACCGGTTTCATGGGGCACGAGACAGTGGCGGTATGAGACATTCACACAATATTTACATAGATTTCTCTTCTTTAAGGCTCAACCTCTCTCCTCTGTTTTCATCTCGAGCGTACACATGCGCGCTAAGCCAGGGGGTGGGTTGTTAAATGAATACATATTCTTGTGCACCCTGTGAACTGAAGGGCTTCTAGGTGCACCCAGCTACGAATTCGCCCAGGATCACATAGTTTGTGCGAGCGGGGACATTGTGAGGCAGTCCTTTGCTCTTTCCTTTACAGATGACTGTTTTTGAGAGCCATCTCTGCTGTCACAAAGAGGCTGACCGTCCATTTTTTGGGGACAGCGAGTGCCAGTTTTACTATTGGTACATATCAGAATCGTAGTCTGTTGCTGACCCAGCACTACAACTCCCAGAATGCAGAGTGTTATTGAATGGAACGCCAGGAGCCCTCTGTGATCCCGTTCTTAGCGCTGCGCGGGTTTCACTGACCGTGGAGCTCGGAGCTCGGAGAGGAAGTCACTGCCCCGTGTTTCCGGGCTCTGCCGTCCACGCACTAACTCTCAGGTGTTCAACGTGAATGCATTCGATGCAGACATAACCCTTTGTCGGCCCCGCGTGGAGACACGCGAGCATGGAAGGGCCCCAGGACTGAAAACACGGCGGCTTCGAGGCGCTTGAAGTTACCTGCAATCTGATCTCTATTCTCGAACTGAGCGGGCCTGTGGCGTGGCTGCAGAATAAAGGGTGTTGGGAAAAGAATACAGTGTAGAGTCATCTGAATAATTAAGTTATACAGTTACAATGTTCGGTGCGCCTGAAGCTCCGTGCGTCTACCTCGGTGTGGGTATGGCGAAGCGCCCTCTGTCGCCCCTCCCCATCCCTCCCCAGGGTTTTTTATCTGCACGATGAAAAAGTTAAACCTGAGTGAGGCTAAATGCTGTATACACAAGCTGTAGTGCCTGGGGGTGTTGGAAGGCGCTGGCTGTTTTCTTCTCAGAATTGGCACCCGTTGTTTTGGATACAGAAGGAACACTTTCCCATAAAGGCAGGGTGTGTCTGACCCCGTTACTCTTCCTTATTTATTGCGGATCTGCCAAACGGGGTGGGTGCCAGTCCAAAAATAGATGGGAGGCATGCTTTCTTTAAGCATGTGGCACGCTTTCTTTATGCATGTGGCACGCTTTCTTTATGCATGTGGCACGCTTTCTTTATGCATGTGGCACGCTTTCTTTATGTATGTGGCACGCTTTCTTTATGCATGTGGCAAGCTTTCTTTATGTATGTGGCACGCTTTCTTTATGCATGTGGCACGCTTTCTTTATGCATGTGGCAAGCTTTCTTTATGCATGTGGCACGCCTTCTTTATGCATGTGGCACGCTTTCTTTATGCATGTGGCACGCCTTCTTTATGCATGTGGCACGCCTTCTTTATGCATGTGGCACGCTTTCTTTATGCATGTGGCACGCCTTCTTTATGCATGTGGCACGCTTTCTTTATGCATGTGGCATGCCTTCTTTATGCATGTCACATGCTTTCTTTAAGCATGTGGCACGCTTTCTTTATGCATGTGGCACGCCTTCTTTATGCATGTGGCACGCTTTCTTTATGCATGTGGCACGCTTTCTTTATGCATGTGGCACGCTTTCTTTAAGCATGTGGCACGCTTTCTTTATGCATGTGGCACGCCTTCTTTATGCATGTGGCACGCTTTCTTTATGCATGTGGCATGCCTTCTTTATGCATGTCACATGCTTTCTTTAAGCATGTGGCACGCTTTCTTTATGCATGTGGCACGCTTTCTTTATGCATGTGGCACGCTTTCTTTATGCATGTGGCACGCTTTCTTTATGCATGTGGCACGCTTTCTTTATGCATGTGGCACGCCTTCTTTATGCATGTGGCACGCTTTCTTTATGCATGTGGCACGCTTTCTTTATGCATGTGGCATGCCTTCTTTATGCATGTCACATGCTTTCTTTATGCATGTGGCACGCCTTCTTTATGCATGTGGCACGCTTTCTTTATGCATGTGGCATGCTTTCTTTATGCATGTGGCACGCTTTCTTTATGCATGTGGCACGCCTTCTTTATGCATGTGGCACGCTTTCTTTATGCATGTGGCATGCCTTCTTTATGCATGTCACATGCTTTCTTTAAGCATGTGGCACGCTTTCTTTATGCATGTGGCACGCTTTCTTTA
This sequence comes from Lissotriton vulgaris, assembly GCF_964263255.1. Taxonomy (NCBI): domain Eukaryota; kingdom Metazoa; phylum Chordata; class Amphibia; order Caudata; family Salamandridae; genus Lissotriton; species Lissotriton vulgaris. The sequence goes on from NC_141699.1 coordinate 84,203,266, forward strand.
TGCATGTGGCACGCTTTCTTTATGCATGTGGCACGCTTTCTTTATGCATGTGGCACGCTTTCTTTATGCATGTGGCATGCTTACGTTATGCATATTTCATGCTTACTTTATGCATGACACGTCCTTTCTTTATGCATGACACGTGCTTACTTTATGCAGACGATTGTTGATTGTGTACTAAACTAAGATGCGGCTGCAAAGAAAGCTTAAAAGTGTTTGGTGAGTACAGTAGTCAGAAGAGACTATCAGTAAACCTGGAAAAAACTAAGATTTTGAGCTTCGGTAAAAAAAAGTAAGGTTGTCAACTTGTTCTTTGGCTCTGTAAAATTGGAGATAGTTAACCCCTTCGCTGCGGGGTAATTCCCCCGCTGTGCTGGGGGGGGGCGCGCACAGCGCCCGCATGCTCATGACGAGCTCAACTCGCCCGTGGAACGTTCAGCACAGGAGGGGAATTCTCCCCGCACCTGAGCGATCCAAGGCCCATGACGAGCTGAGCTCGTCATGAGCACTGGAGCACCGTGCCTTGTGACGAGCTCAGCTCGTCATGAGCATGCAAAAGGTTAAGGAGTACAAATACCTGGGTATTTGGTATTAAAAATCGATGTGGAAAGTACATTTGAATGCATTAACCCGTTCGCTGCATGCGTCGGCCAACGGCCGTCGCAAGCACTACCTCCATAGTGGCCCTGTTGGCCCCACCTGCGCCAGGAAACGCCCGTGGTGGATTTTACGCTGCGGGTTAAAGCTGCAGGCTGTATCCTCGGTTAGTGGCTTAAGGAAATTCAATAATACTTATGGAGAAAGGACAGATGGACCAGTTCTGAAGGCTTACACGGCTGTGGTACCGCCTCAGTTCCTACATCGGGCTGAATTGCTATTCCTAAGTGGTAAGAGGAAGTGGGATGGGGAAGGAGGAAATTGTGTCAAAAACATGATTATACCTACCAAGATCCTCAATGTTCCACGCAATAAAACTATAAACCGGAATGGTTTCTAGGGAGAAACTGGCAAGCTTGGCACTATTAAGATTCTGGCAACGCCTGGGCGGTGAAGAGGAGCAAAACGTGTCTTCTTGGTGTAAACGTGAGATCCTACAGGGTGAAATGAAGTGGGCAAATGGGGTTAGAGAAACGGTTGCTATGGTGTGCAGGGGTTTGAGGGCTGACATAGGCCAGCAGAACCTTTACGCTGCCATAGGTAAGAAGGAACAACATGGCGCCTCAAGGCGCTTCCATTCCAATCCAGTGCAGGAGTTACGCTGCCATAGGTAAGAAGGAACAACATGGCGCCTCAAGGTGCTTCCATTCCAATCCAGTGCAGGAGACGTAAGTCATTATAACACGCCCCCCTTCCATAAATCGACACAAAACAATGATTAAACCATCTGTAAACTAACAAAAATAAACAAGACCAACCTAAGCATTTGGTAATATAAAATGTTACAACTATTTAAAAAGCGTCCAAGGTCACCCCTCAACACTCCTCCATTCCAGACCATGAGACATAAGCCATGATAGCAGAGAGCTTTCTACAGAGATGGGACACGAGAACTAAAAATGTCCAGGTGAACGCCAGTGACGGTGACAAGCAGGTGTGAAGATGTGGGCCGGTGAGCGGCAGAGGTGGTGAGTGATGCAGCTGGCGCGGTATCGCGGTGGTAGGGTGAGATCTGGCCAGATGTGCTGGAGAGAGAATACAGAGGTGCCAAACAGAGAGAATGAGGTGGGTAAAGAGAGGCTGAGAGGAAATTAGAAATAAATAACAGGGCAGCAAGGAGGCACACTACAACAGGCCTTCCTGGACCTACCATGCAGGCCACTGAGTTAAACAAAACAGCTGTGTGTGGGTCGGCATTGGTTGCCAGTGCAGGGCTGCCGCCCTCCCCCAGCGCCCAAGGTTTGTTGGGTAGATTTTAAGGACACTGCTCTACAGTCTGGGGAGATTGACGGTTCCGGGGTCAGGCGAGGTCACGGCCTGCTGATGGAGCCGCCAGTATCCGAGGGGCTTCCTGCCTGTTCCCGGATGTCATATCGATGACACGGGCCATGTTCGCTGTAACCCGAACACTCGAATAAACTGACGGTAATCTGGCCTCGCGCCTTCTCCACCCGGGGCCCGTGCTGACGCGGCAGAGGCCTGACATGTTAAGGATGCTTTGTATGTCAGGGAGACCCCTCCGGGAGCAGGGAGGGGGAGGCCCGTCTGCCGGCTCAGCGACATTCCCTCCTCCGACCACCAAGCTGGAAAGGTTCCCAGCTGGACTCGGCCAGCAGCGGGTCCTCGAGCCTTGGCGCCACTGCACCTGCCGCACCCTTGATAGCTGTATTCCGGAAATACCCACAGAGTTTACGGAATGTTTCATTTTGATGGAATGTTGCACAGTGGGAGGGGGAATAAACACTCCGGGATGTATGAGAGTCGATAATGTTTCCTGAAGGGTCCTTACCCCCTCGTACCTTTACCTAGAATGTATGGGAGGGCACATTCAAACGTCTCGTTGACCCATTGCATGGGGCAGTGGCCGGCTTCTTTCAAAGCATGGCTTCCTTCTCCAGGCTCTGGGCACGGCTGGATGGAAGGAGGGGGTTCTTTCGGTGACGAGCGGCACAGGGGGCACCGGGCATTCACATCCCATCTGCCATGAAGGGGCAGACTCCGAAGTCTGCATATAGGCTGCCGCATTGTGTGATTCTGGGCAAATCAAACGCACTTTATTATCATTGGGATGTAGGGAGTCGAGAGGCCCCTGGTGACCTCTCTAGTGAACCTGGCGGTGCAGGGTGAGTGACCCTTGACCCGAAGCCTGCCGACTCAATACATGAACAGGGGCGGCTCGAAGGAGGAGGTTCTAAGGGGGATGCCAACAGATGACAAACCCAGTCAGGGTTACCAGTCTGATGGAAAGCGCTACGAAGGCCTGCTGAGGGTGTTTTTTCAGAGACCACGATTAACGGGAGGTGTTTTTGCGCATTTTTGCGCCCGAGTTGATTGGAAAAGTACAATTTTTGCACCAGATTTTGTTCTGTCGGTAGTCGGGGCCCCTAGTTGGCTGAGTAGGTAATTGGGCTGCAGCAGAGTGCGTGAGCATCACACGCACGCGGCTGGAAGGAAAAGGTGGAAGCAAAGCCGCGATCTAAAATTGATGGACGTCCTGGAGAGCGAGGGTGGTGGCTTCACATCTTGCAACCCTGTTTTTCCTTTCAAACCATAGACACGGGGGTCATTTTGTGTCCGGGGGTGCGGCTCTCAGTGCCGCCCCTTTCCCATCAACCGATTCCCCAATCTGCGCTTTGCAGAGGCCCGGCCTGTCGGGAAGCGTCCAGATTTCGTTGCGGGCCCGTCCACCGGCCCCCCCCCGCCCCCCCTCCGGAGCAGCCCCGCCGGCCCTGGCGCGGCGTCATCCGTCCACGTTACCGCTGCCTTCAGATTGTGCCGCAGGAGATAATTAGACGATTAGTTTTCACCTGTCAGTGCCAATAATAGCTAACCTTGATAAAGTGACCCGTCCTCCCTCCCCCGCCGGGAGGTGGGGGCGCGCGGAGGGATGGCGCGCGCCTGGAGGGTGCGGGCCGGGGGGCCACCGGTCGAGCGGTGGTGGGGGGGGAGGGGGGGTTAGAGAGAGGCGAGGGCTCCTTCCTGGAGACACTCACGTGTTGTGAGCGCCAGTAACCCGGATGTACTGCTGGCCTGGGGCTAGCGGAGGCCGGGCCCTGTGAGCACCCGGCAGTGAGCACCATGTGTACTCTCTAAATAAAGTTTGAAAAGATAAGGGTACCCTGACATTAGTTCCTAAATCAGGGTCCATCAAATAATAGAAATCAAAACAAATTAGGAACATTGAAAATAGTATTGTGGACCTGAAAAGCATACACAATATTGCATACAAACACCACAGGTTACAAAAATATATATTTTTTATTTTTCCTATTTTATATACTGATCATATTTTTCTATGGTTTAAGAATAAAAGAAGAAACACAAGGAAACACTAGCGGTAATGATGACCTCTGTTTTAAACGCGCACGATGTTTACACATGTAAGTACATCAATTGTTCTGAACAGAGGGTACAGTAATTTATATTCGATCTAGAATTCATTGAACATTTGTCAACATGATATACAAATTCTTATTTGATGTTAAAATGAAAAACACATTGGTTTTGAGCCTGGCTCTGGCAAATTTTAGGTTCTACTCTCTAAATAAAGACAGCCACATTAGGTCCTGTATACCTCACGGGAGCAAAGGCTGCTACAGGCCCTGAACACCTCACGAGAGCGAAGGCTGCTACAGGCCCTGAACACCTCACGAGAGCGAAGGCTGCTACAGGCCCTGAACACCTCACGAGAGCGAAGGCTGCTACAGGCCCTGAACACCTCACGAGAGCGAAGGCTGCTACAGGCCCTGAACACCTCACGAGAGCGAAGGCTGCTACAGGCCCTGTACACCTCACGAGAGCGAAGGCTGCTACAGGCCCTGAACACCTCACGAGAGCGAAGGCTGCTACAGGCCCTGAACACCTCACGAGAGCGAAGGCTGCTACAGGCCCTGAACACCTCACGAGAGCGAAGGCTGCTACAGGCCCTGTACACCTCACGAGAGCGAAGGCTGCTACAGGCCCTGAACACCTCACGAGAGCGAAGGCTGCTACAGGCCCTGAACACCTCACGAGAGCGAAGGCTGCTACAGGCCCTGAACACCTCATGAGAGCAAAGGCTGCTACAGGCCCTGTATACCTCACGGGAGCAAAGGCTGCTACAGGCCCTGAACACCTCACAAGAACGAAGGCTGCTACAGGCCCTGAACACCTCACGAGAACAAAGGCTGCTACAGGCCCTGTGTACCTCACAAGAGCAAAGGCTGCTACAGGCCCTGTGTACCTCATGAGAGCAAAGGCTGCTACAGGCCCTGTATACCTCACGGGAGCAAAGGCTGCTACAGGCCCTGAACACCTCACGAGAACGAAGGCTGCTACAGGCCCTGAACACCTCACGAGAGCAAAGGCTGCTACAGGCCCTGTATACCTCACGGGAGCAAAGGCTGCTACAGGCCCTGAACACCTCACGAGAACGAAGGCTGCTACAGGCCCTGAACACCTCACGAGAGCAAAGGCTGCTACAGGCCCTGTGTACCTCACAAGAGCAAAGGCTGCTACAGGCCCTGTGTACCTCACGAGAGCAAAGGCTGCTACAGGCCCTGTGTACCTAACAAAAGAGCAAAGGCTGCTACAGGCCCTGTGTACCTCACGAGAGCAAAGGCTGTTACAGGCCCTGTGTACCTCACAAGAGCAAAGCCTGCTACAGGCCCTGTGTACCTCACAAGAGCAAAGGCTGCTACAGGCCCTGTGTACCTCACGAGAGCAAAGGCTGCTACAGGCCCTGTGTACCTCACGAGAGCGAAGGCTGCTACAGGCCCTGTATACCTCACGAGAGCGAAGGCTGCTACGGGCCCTGTATACCTCACAAGAGCAAAGGCTGTTACAGGCCCTGTGTACCTTATGAGAGCGAAGGCTGCTATGGGCCCTGTGTACCTCACGAGAGCGAAGGCTGCTACGGGCCCTGTATACCTCACGAGAGCGAAGGCTGCTACGGGCCCTGTATACCTCACAAGAGCAAAGGCTGTTACAGGCCTTGTGTACCTCATGAGAGCGAAGGCTGCTACAGGCCCTGTATACCTCACGAGAGCGAAGGCTGCTACGGGCCCTGTATACCTCACAAGAGCAAAGGCTGTTACAGGCCCTGTGTACCTCATGAGAGCGAAGGCTGCTATGGGCCCTGTGTACCTCACGAGAGCGAAGGCTGCTACGGGCCCTGTATACCTCATGAGAGCGAAGGCTGCTACGGGCCCTGTATACCTCACAAGAGCAAAGGCTGTTACAGGCCCTGTGTACCTCACGAGAGCGAAGGCTGCTATGGGCCCTGTGTACCTCAAGAGAGCAAAGTCTGCTACAGGCCCTGTGTACCTCACGAGAGCGAAGGCTGCTACAGGCCCTGTGTACCTCATGAGAGCGAAGGCTGCTACGGGCCCTGTATACCTCACTAGAGCAAAGGCTGTTACAGGCCCTGTGTACCTCATGAGAGCGAAGGCTGCTATGGGCCCTGTGTACCTCACGAGAGCGAAGGCTGCTACAGGCCCTGTGTGCCCATGGAACAAATGCCCTGTATACCTCATGAGAGTGGAGGCTGCCACAGGCCCTGTATACTCACGCAAGCAAAAGCCCTGTATACCCCTTGGAAGCAAAGGCCCTGTATACCTCTTGGAAGCAAAAGCCCTGTATACCTCATGAGTGCATAGACTGCCACAGGCCCTGTGTACCTGTGATCAAAGACTGCCACGGTCCCTAGATACTCTCATGAACCAGGTCTGCCATTGCACACATGGCCCTTTAAACACCATGTGAACGAAGCCACAGGTCATGTGTACCTATGTGCGCAAAGGCTTCCACCGGTGTTACCTCTTCCTGTCCTGAGGAAGACCCCAGTAACAATCATAGGGTTTAGGGGTCGAAACAGCATCACTTAATGCTTTGCACTGCTGCGAATGGAAATCATACATGGAACTTTGATATGTGTATGGCTCGACCCCACTAAATGCCTAGTTTGAGATTGAAAACATTGATTACTCTTTCTGTTATTACTAGCCTTTCTTAGCCGTTTACTGTTGTTGCTCACGTTCTCTGCACCTTTTTTTCATTTGGAGAGCCACATAGTTTATAGATTAGTTTGGTGATTGGTGCATACTCCTGATGTATACATCTCTTTTTATCCATCATATTGGCATTGTGTGTGTGTGAACTGGTTGGCCTTCTTTAGAAGGAAACCTCCCCATAACATTTGTATTTTGTAGGTGTTAATTAAATGTATCTGTGCTTATCTAATTATTTTTTCACTAAGTGAGTCTAGAGAGGCCCTGTACAGAGTGTGAGCAGCGTGTGCCGACATCTCTTTCACTCTACTATCAGTGTGAACCAGGCCCTGATGCACACAATATAAACAGTGCCACTGTGCACAACGTGTCCGGTCTGTCACTATACACTAGTGAGAAGCGTGAACAAGAGGGGCTCCTCCAGGCCGCTTCCATCCCCCTCATCTTCCCTCTCGCCTCTCCCCTACTTGCCCTCTCATCCTCCCATACCCCGCTGTCCTCTTCCTGATCCCTCTGAAATCTGTCCTCTGTTCTCTCCGCCTGTCTTACACCCGTCCTTCCCGCCCCTGTCGCCTTTCTTTCCCCTGTTTGTGCTTCTCTCTCTCACCCCCCCCCCCCCCCCCCCGCCCCCTTCCATCCCTAGGTTGTCACACTCTTTCCCTGCCTTTCCTTTCCTTTCCTTCCTCTTGCCAGTTTCCTTTTAATTAATGGCGCTCGCCCAGGTGCGCCAAGGTATGCTTTCACCGCTGAAGACGTCTGCCGTGGGGGGCGCCCCCCACTCTAGCGGGAGTCTGTGGGAGGTGGCAGCGGACAGCGCCGCCTCCAGGAGGCGCCATTACTCACAGCATCCCGGCGCTTTCCTTGTATCTGCCCTGGAGCTGATAAGGGCGGCTCTGCAGCGCTGATAAGCTGGAAATATCTCGCAGCCATTTGTAATAAAAAGTTGTGGCAGACCTCGAGCGCAGAGAGATAGATAGGGGGTGACGAGACCCGTGGCACGGTGGTGCCCCACCCCTCTGCCCAGATATGGCGCGTGCAGCCCTTGGGACAAGATGTGCGGATGTGCACGGGTGATAGGGCCGTGCGTGTGGTAGGTCTGGGAGGGGGACCTTGTGGCATCTGACCTTGTTGTGACGTCAGTGTAAGATAGCTCATTGGCTCGAGCACCTGCTGCAGATGTTTGTGTATAAACCGCAGACCACCAGTGTGACGGGGCGACCCTCTGCAGTGGGCTTGCTGAAGGACTATTCGGTTTGTGACGTATGCTGGTTAAATGACGTAATGACGAATGCCCAGTGCGTGCCCCCTGCTGCGGCTGAACCATCTGGAACTTTGCTGTTTTCATAATAACTTCCTGTTTCAAGGCGTTCAGAGGCCTTTCCTGGTGTTTTGCAAGTCCAAATGAGACTATAGACCAGTGGTTCCCAAACTTTTTAGAACCATGACCCATTTTTTAGAGCAACACATTTTCGTGACCCGCCTACCGTTAACGGACACGCTGAGGGACGTTTTTCAATGAAACTCAATTTATGGTAACATAACGTGACGTGCCTTTGTAAAGCGAACGTTCCCCTTTGGACAGCTTGGCGCTGAAATAAAAAATGTTTATTGTTACCCAACTCAATGGTACTCATTTTATCTGACCTCAGAAGGATGAAAGGCTGAGTGGGCCCGTCAGGATTCAAACACAGGCCCCTACAGTGGGCCAGTAGCCGACTACGCCACCAGACCGGGCTTTGGTAGCGCATTGTCATTGGCTGCCCCTTTTCCACTGAAATGGCTCCCACCTTTGCACAGAAATACAGTTCTACTGATGGAACTATGTAGCACACACGTGATAATGGGAAAATCGGTTTTATGTGAATCTTTATCATTTGTGCATCACCAAGTCTTTTGTTCTGTTTGGATCCTATTAAAATCTGTTTCCAGCACACTTCAGAATTACAGAAGTACACACCAATCTCACAGCAATTTATCAGAAGACAAAGCCTGACATTTGACCTCTGTCTCCAAAGCATCACATGTGACAAGTTAAACACAGAATTTAAAAGCATCTTTATTCATTGCTCTGACTTTCGACCTGGCCCTCCAGTGGGGCGTATTAAAAGTGCTCCTCCTTTCATCCACCAGAGAGGTGTCACCCTGAGTGAGTGCATGGTTGGTGGCAGGTGGGGACACCGAGATTTCCTGTGCCTTTTAGGGGTGGGACTTTGGAAAATCGATTTCAGTTGCCATTTTTTCTGAGGTCTTTAAGCCGAATTCCCTTTCCCTGTTGGCCTGGTGCCCGGTTTCTTTTCCCGTTGTTTTTGTCACATTTCCCGTTTCCTTGGCTTCAGCCCACCATGTCCTCAGCCACGGCCTTGCTGCTAGAACTGCTGGTGCCAGTATTCAACCCCAGGGTTGACTCTGTTATGGTGCAGTTTCCTGCCCCTCCCCCTCCCATGTGGTGTGGTCAGGGTGCGTGCTTTTCCAGGTATCCAGTACCCTCCCGAATATTATGTCTGGTGTTCAGAGCTAAGAATATTGTTTATGGGGCCCTTTGTGCTTCGCCTTCTGGGCTGGTTTTATTTTAAGTCATTTAATAAGGTGTCAGTGACGTGTGCAGGGCTTGCGCCAGACACCACAGGCCCCAGCGCCAGTCCAAAGGCGGAAAGGGACGCCTAGAATTTGACCTCATTTACTGAAGTAAACTGACCAATGGGAAAACGTCCTGATGGCTTGAAATGCTTGATTCTGCCTCAGCCCTCCCATCCTTTTATAAGAATTGGTTTGATGGTGAATCCACCCCCTTTATGCAGCAGAACTGTAGTCAGGCAGGAGTACATTAACCCCTTGGGCGCGGCCGCGATTCTGCGCCTGTGCGGCGTTTTCCGTAGTGGGCGGGTTCATGACGCCCCCAGCCGTCATCAGCACACGCCCACCCTAATGCATGACCGGCTGAGGGTCGTCATCAGCATCGAATGGGTTAATAGTATGTAGCATGTTCTGAGACTTAAGTGGTCACAACTGCTGCTATTGCAGGTGCTTGGAACCCCAAGTGTGTTTCATTGGATAACACGTGACCCTTGGCACCGGGTGTGGCAGTTTTAATTAAAGTACAGACATAAGTCACCTGCACCCTGCCCGTGGCAGCACAAGACTGTTACTCCCCGCCGGCCCCTTTTAACTCCCCTTCCAGTCTTCGTATGCTTGCGGGATGTAGTTGGTTGATGTCTGCTGGAGATGGTGGGCTGTGGACAAAGCGCATTTTCATATGGACATGGAATCACCAATGTCCCATGAGAACCTATTTATTTTTTATTTTTCGAGTTTTATATAGCGCAAACTAGACTTGAGACATCAGGTATCGGAGCGCTTTACATAAGCACCAGTTTCGTTACATACGGGCGCCTTCATTTTTGTTAGGCACGGGGAGATTAAGTGATTTGCCCAGAATCACAGGATGTTGAGTGTCGTTGCCGAGACTCAAACCTGGTTCCCCAGCTTCAAGGACTTCTGCTCCCGCCGTAAGGCCACATCCTTTCCCCTAAAAAACAGATCTTTGGACTAGACCATTTCCCAGTGAAAGGAAATATTTCTCTCCATGTGTTCCCATACCTGGCGTGTCACGCAGTTTGGTGCTTACTTTCCCTCCATGTTAAAGAACAGTAAATGTTTCAGCACTCAGGCTCATTTGGAAGTATTACAAAACACCGCATAGACGAGCGTAGCAAGATGGTCTTCTGGTTGACCATCTTGCTACGCTCGTCTATGTGGTGTTTTGGGCTTACCTTGGCCTGAACAAAACCCAAATCAAATTGATCTATGACTCTAATTCGAATTACCAATACTTCCAAATGAGAAAGGACAACTTTATAAATGTTATCTACAACTGGACATTAAATATGTATCATATATGAACCTGAAAACAATACGTCCTATTCAGCCCTGAAGAAGTCCGGTTATGGACGAAACGCGTTGGCTATTTGGCTATCAGCGATTTTTAATGAAAATGAAAAACTGAATAAAGGACAGAAAACTGAAGATACAGAGTCTCTTGCCTGTGTATCTGTTGGGAAAACAATTGTGATACTGTCTCATGTGATTTAACAAATATTGAGATATTATTTTTGCTATCTATATTAAATTGTGTATTTAATCCTAAAGGGTGCTGTCCATTTTCAAAGAATGCAATACATTGAATGCTAAGAAAAAATGGGTTAAACGTATTACATCCTGATAAATCACTACAAAAGAAAAATACATTGTTATCACGAAGTTCCCCATCGCCCAACTCCTGCTAGAGCAAGCACTCCCTTGGGCACCCTACTCTGGGGATGGTGGGTAGGGAAATACTCTCTCGTCCGTGCAGCTGGACGCAGGGCAATGGGATGGGAGGGGGCCTGCGAGCAGCGCATGGTCGTTGTGGGGGTGCGCGTCTGGGGGAGAGAAGCGACTGCGTCTTCCCCAGCCGCGAGCGGGAACCAAGAGACCTGCTCGCCCTTCAAATACGGACTGGGTTTAGGCTTGCTACCCCGGAAGCACTTTAATGCTTCCAGGTCAGCACCCAACCTGGCCCAATCACTGCTGTCCTTACCATTGGGATGGGGCGAAAACCCCCCCGGTCCCTTGCATGGCCCCCGGATCCGGAGGGGGGAGAGCCCCTGCTAATTGGAGTGAGCCCAAGACCCCCGATGACAACACTACGGTCCACTCCTGACCAGGCCTTAGTCATCAACGAGCTGAATGGACAGGCTTAAATCGATCCAAACAGTGAAATGTGTCCCCGGCAGCATTCTATTTAGTGTTCTTTAACTTGTGTGTGCCATTGGAAAAATATGGACCGATTTAATGAAAATCAGTCTTTCCTGCTGATAAATAGGGCGTGGTCCACCGCAGCTGTTTCACGGCGTCCCCTCAGAGTGGGAATGCAACCAACCCGGACGCTTTTCATTGTGGTTGGACCTTCTTAGTCTGGTGCTGCTGGCTCCATGAACAGGCCAGGTTCTGTTTAGTGAGAGTGGTGTTGTATATTGACTCCACTCCCCCCCCCCCCCCAAACCCCCCCCCACGGGCTGTGATTCTCGATAAAAACACAGGCTGGCTTCCTGTCTAGCGGCAGCCGCTCCATTAGAGCGGAGGAGCGCCGCCCCCGCCACCACAAGAAAATAAAACGATAATAAAATGGGTTTTAACCCGTTCGCTGTGCCTGTCGAGCACTACCTCGGTAGTGCTGCGCACATCCGTTGGCCGACGCGGCCCTGCCCGCGCAATAGATCACCCTCGTTTTATTTTAATTCCCTGGACTCGCCTCCAAGACTCTGACGAGTCAGAGTCTTGGAGGCGGGTCCAGGGGATGACACTGCCGGTGGGGAGTGGTGGGCCCTCCCTTCACTACGCATGTGGTGTTTGGTCGGCCAAACCCTTATGCGCAGTAAAGGTTTCTCCAGCCCAGGCACAGGCTCCTAGTCTGCCTGGGAGCACAAGTTGACGGCGCTCAGGCCAATCCCGATGCTGCTTTCATGCAGTGTCAGGATTGGCTGCAGTGCATTCTGGAGCCTGTGCCCAGAATCAGGAAGAGCGTGATGTGGCGGGAGACAGCGGCGTTGTTAAGTTACGTTCCACCCCACCACCACTTCCCCATCTTTAGGGTGACCAGGCGTCCCGGATTTGCTAGGACGTTCTCTGTTTTTCACTAGCTGTCCTGTCCGTGCAGATTTCAATACATTTAGCTCATATCCCGGTTTTTGGAGAGGGTCGACAAAAAACGGAGTAAGTTGTTTTTTATGTTTTACAAAGCGGGGATAGTTAGCAGTTGTTCCAAGAAAGCAATTTAATTCACAGGCAAGCTACTGGGTTTAAAAATAGCAACTTCTGTATGTTCTTATTGCCTTTTTGTACTTCTCTGCTGAGCTTGCTTGCTGCAAAATTGTAGTCCCTTTTCTATTTTTATGAAATGTCCCTGTGTTTTGCTTTAAAATTCTGGTCACCCTACCCACCTTCCTCTTCTGGAACGGCCCGGCTCACCACTTTGGCAGGGGACGGGCCGCTACTGCTCCTGTCTAACACGACTCTTCTGCACACACCGCATCCCAGCAGATTTTCCAAAAACCTAATCTCACAGGGGCTGCCGAGGGAAGCGCTCCGCCCTGCCGGCTGGGGGGAGGAGAGGCCCAGCCACAGACAAACTGGATGCCGACAGCCAACCTGCCAAAAATCCAGCACCCGCCGCGTCCAAGAAGACATGAAAACCCGGCCCCTTCAAATTAAAGCGGCCTCTGCTTCCACTGTAGTTTTCGCTGATTTAATTATACGGTTAAAGGGGAAAAATTATTAAAGTAAACAGAAACGTCGAGTTAATTGGAGGCATATGTCCGGGGCTCGCGGCCACGGGGTTTGAGAGTTGTCCTGACAGACAGATTCTGACACATGCAGGGTTCAAATGTTTCCAAGCCACAACCTCCCCGCCGTCAGCTGCGTCTCAGGGAGCTGGGTGTGCATATTCACATCCTAAAGGGAGGGTGGGAGCGCGCGGAGGGGCCCAGTCAGATGGAGGCTTCCCATTGGGCGGGGGGGGGGGGGGGGGGGGGGGGTAGGTCTGTCTCTGGCCTGTCAACTGGAAGGCCAGTCTCCCAATGAGGATTTTGGGTGTCTGTGCTTAATTTGTTAAAAAGGAAGTGCCCTTTCAAGAGGCCACCACAGCTTGCACTGCCAAGTGTGAAAATTCAGGCTGCTCCTGGCTCTCAAAGCTGTAAGAATGGTTTGGACTGCAGGCAAGGCTTTAAGTGGGCCGGGTCTCACTGGTGCTGAGCACCGGTAGTTCTTTAAAGGGGGCCTCGAAACGGTTCTCTATCGGGCTCTGTTTTGTGCCCTGCCACAGGCGGTCTGTTTTCCGATCTGCAGTGACCACAGGCACATCCATGTGCGCTGCTCACACTGCTCTCTTCTCACTAGTGGAGGAGTTGGGGCATGAGGTTATGCCTGGTGGGCGTTGTAGGGGAAGGGAAATCCTTTAACCCGTTCGCTGTGCCCGTCGGCCAACGGCCGTCGCGAGCACTACCTCGGGAGTGCTGCACACGTCCGTTGGCTGATGCGGCCCCGCCCATGCAATAAATCACCCGCACCACGGCGGAATTTACGCTGCGGTTCACTGGTTAAAGAGTCATTTTCTTTCTGGATTTCCCTTCTCTTTTTGAAATGCAGGAACAGCAACATTTTCCTGATGTCATCAAGGCTTTAAGTGGAAGCTTTTTCAATATTATATACAAGCCACAGTTGCTGCTTATTTCTCGTATGCAACTCACAACCACTGACAAAGCCAATAGTCCTGACTTGTTGTAGGTATGATGTTACTTGTATCATATATGGATGCAAGGACAGAAACCGACAAATACAAGTCGGGCGGCACACTCTGCTAAGCACAGATTTTTAGCTTATGTGTTTTTGTGCCACACCCCTTTGAAACCCCCCCCAGTTTTATCATCCCACTTAAAGCCCTCACTGCAGGTATTAGTTATAATATATTGAATTAATAAATAACTGTTCTGCTCGTCACTAAATTACACAAGCAGCGCGCCCATGTGGCGGACTGTCATAAGTGCCAGCGCTGACAATTAAGTCCGGGTGCCCAGCCCCAGAAATCACCAGCTCAAATTAAGCACTGCGTTTGGAAGAAGATGTAAGGGGAGGAAGCAAAGACATTGACAACCTACAGTTGTAGTGTGAGGACTCTGCACTTGCTGCTACAGCCCCGTCTGGTTGATGACACAAATCTGTAAAATTTATGGTGAAGAATTCTGGAAGCGTAAGCGTCCTGTTTGAAGACCGAATAGGTCTCATACTGATAATCTGAATTTGAATGCATTTAATAGGTGCTTTCAGTATCAAGAGCTGCCTTTCGCTGAAAAAAATACCCCAAAAAATGTAATAATAAAAGAAAAAAAGTGAATAAAACCAAACATGCTAACTTTAGGATTCGTTAGTCGTTATTGGTTGATATAATCAGACGTTATTGTCCTCACAGTTTGCTTGAAAAGTAGTCCATTTTGGATTCAGTGTCACCTTGCTGGTGGAGGTGCTTTTTGGTGGAAGGTATAAGAAACTCGAAGCCCGGCGCATTATGTTAGCTCTAACCAGGCATGGAGGCATACATAGGGTTATGGGAGCCCTGGGCAAGAAATAGTTAGGGGGGCAGTGTTTTGGAATAACTTGGCATTATGTTACCCATTTTCTGCTAATTCAACCCTTATGCTACTGTCAAAATTGAATTATACATTAAATGTTGACTTACAGAAATATGCACAAGTGAGATAAAGAGAAACTTCTCTTTCCCAGAGTGCCCCTGGAAGGTGGGGGCTTTGGACAATTGCCCACTTTGTCCATGCCTTAAACGTGTCTGATATAGCTGAGAGTTCCTCTTAAGATATTCTGGCCTGTGGTACTGCTTGGCGTTAGTATTTTTGTAATATCGAGTCCTCCAACAGTGGGATGAAGACATGATTCCTTGTGATGGTGATACAGGCATTCCATTCCGACCCTCTTGTAGCATCTCTTCAGCGTGGAGCGGCCATCTTTATTATATATTTTTTTCCTCATTCATGATAAGGGGGCGTTTGAGATCAGTGTTCTGCAGGCACAGATTAATGTTTTCAAGGGGATGCCAAACATGTTCCAAAAGTGTGCTTTGCTGTAGTTCAGTTTCTGTGTGATGATTGCACCCCTGGCATTTGTGACTGTGCAGTGGGCATCGACTGCTTCCCTATGTATTAATAGGTCGGTTCACAAATAAGGAATCGTAGTGGGTCGCAATTCAACCTACCACATTATTATGCAGGAGGTAAGTCGCAAATTATGACCCATTGTGTTTGGCTACAATCACAGGAATGGTTGCCTGCTGGTTCAGCAGACCACCGTGTCCGTGATTGCTTTTCAATAAATCTTCTTTTGTTTCTCAAATGCAGCCTATTTTCCTAAAAAGGTAACAGAATGCTTTAAAAAAAAAATTATTATTAAGCAGTGCTCCTGTGGCCCACTGCCTACTCCTATAAAAAAAAATATTGTAAACATTCACAAAGAGAAAGGTATTCCCTGGGGACACATTCCCTTTTGCAAATGTGTTACCGCCTCCTATGAGCTGGTAGTTAAATATTAATGTTTTGTGACCGGATTTAGTTTGAAAACATGAATACATGCCATAGGAATCGGTGTTTGGTAGGGATGCCCTTAACACGCCCCTTCAAATCTCGATTCCTAATGGTTTCCTACACCCATTTAATGATCCAGAAAACATTATCCAATTCGTTGAATGGGTTTAGTACATTGAAAAAAGTGTTTTAGTGTTTGCAGATCATGGGGCTTACAGAATCCGAGGGTTGGCGAATGCTGAAACCCTTTACATGAGGCCCCAGTTCCATGTTCCAACAATGTCACACCTCATGACGCACAGCGGTTACGCAATGGTTGTGTAAAATGGCACATGAGCTTGACTTCCCCATGTGAGATATCACATGTCCAGCTCAGCTGATCGCTTCTCTTGGAGCGACAGTGAGTAAAGTCAGAAGTTGGGGTGGTTCAGGGATGCCCGTCTTCCTGCCACAGTCACTATGAGACAGGAACTTACCACAAAGCTGGAATATGTATTTGAATTTTGGAAGGATGGGAGAGGCAAGAGTGTTGGGCTACCAGTGCGAATATAAGAAAAAACAAACAAAAAAACCTAAACCAACCACAGGTGTCTGCTCACCCTGCTTCCTAGGGTGGTCTTTACAAAGGAGGGTAGTTATGGTTAACCAACTACAGTTGTCTGCTCATCCTGCTTACTAGGGGTGGTCTTTACAAAGGAGGGTAGTTATGGTTGGATCTGTCTTTCTGCTATGTACAGGGAAGGTCCTAGCAACCTTCATTTTAATAGGGGGTTTAAGCTTGCCATCCTGTTTTAATTCTTTATATTCTAGCTCTGTTTGTGCCTGTCCAGCCAAGACTAATGTGGCAAGATTTTTTTTCTTGTTTTCTGGTTCTTGGGCTTCAGATGGCAATTGTCATTTTGAACTTATTTTAATCATTAAATACTTTTTGATTTTACTGAATTAGTCTCTGAGCTTTACTGAGTGGTTTCTTCATGCACGTGTGGTGCTGGTCCGGTTAACTCTTAACCCCCTTCCTTCTCGGTCCTTCGATACTAAGGAGCGGATGAGGCTGCCTTGTAGTAAGTGTTAGGTTTTCTAGGAGCTATATTTGCTCCTGGGATGCTGATTACTTAATTCTCCCTCACAAATCTGTATTCGTATATACCATTAGGGAGGGTTTCCCTTTCTTCCCGGACCAAAGTTTTTGTCTGTGGGATTGTTGCATGCCCCATTGTATATCTCTACTAAGTGTAAGATCTACCCCCAGGTAAATTGGTGTGATAAGTAAATCTTGTAGGATATATTGTTTGCTCTTCACCCACAGGTACCACCCGCGGCCTGCTTCTTAATCGGACACACGTCCTACTCACCTAGTGAGGGTGGGCGGGTTGGACGCGTTTCTAAGCGGAGCGCGTTATCTAAATGTTAAATTTTTAAATTGCCTGCCGAATCCTATTAAATTCTTTAATTGGTTTGTCATGTGGGAAGGTTAAAAACAAAGTGATGTTCTGAGGGCATATTGACCCTTACCTCCAACACTGATTTACCTGGGTGTAGATCTTACACTTAGTAGAGCTGGGACACTGGGCCACGCAACAATCTCACGGACAAGAACTTTGGTTTGAAAAGTAAGGGTAGCCCCTCCCTAATGGTATATATCTCTGAAGTCACCAGGCACCGAATTATTTTAAAATAAATATTCATTCAAATCTCACCTAGGTAAAGCCATTTTTTTTTTATGTAGTGCTTCATGCTGACAACTCGTTACTAGATTCGGTCTAAGTCTAAGATCTGGACGTTGATGTGTCCAAGGCCAAACAGTTTGGCCGAACTCTGACGCCAGGACCAGGAGCCATCCTCTACGTCCGTTTAGCCGCTAGGTGCAAGAATGTATGACGTGTTTGCTCAGTTGGATTCCCATTACTCCATGGATTCGCCATTCTTTCGTCAACATGCCTAATTGTCGTACGAGAGGATGCTCGAGGCGGCCATTTTGTATCATGAAGTCAAACAGAAGGCGGGTTGGGTTGCTTTGCTCCCTGACCATGATTAACTTTGCATCAGTAGTCCAGGTGTTGTTGGCGGGGTGGGTGGTACACCGCTTTATTAAACAAAAGGTCACCCCATTGTGCCATTGTGTCCCCCGAGACCCTTCAGATACGCTCGCATAAAAGGGCAAGTCTTTTTATTCTGGAGTTTAAAAGCCCGCTTCAGTGCCTGCCCGTATTGAGGAGGACGATAAGCGTTTTTGAGGTCCTTTCATCCATAAAGGCTGACAGCATCACAATCCTTCATTAATTCTAAAAAAAAGTAGAAAAAATGGTTCTAAAGTGGTTCTAAAATCTATCAAAACTTGTTTTCTGTTATCAGGGTTTACTTTTCTCAATACCCGAACATTAGGCGTTCAGGCAGAGAGCGATTAGTTAATTTTAATATTTAAAATGGACGCCAGTTTTATTTATTTTTGGTTTACAAAAAGTTGGACGGAGTGGCGGCTCTTCTTGAGTACTTTGTGTTTTCTTAACATTGTCTTGTGTGTTTAGCGGGCGGTTCTCTGGAGCTTTTCCACCGGCACGCTGCGGTTTGAGTGTGTATTTTTAGAGCCGTCACACTGAACCTGCTTTAAAAGGATTCTTTGCGCTAGGCCCGGATTAGGAGCTGTTTACTCCTATTTGCAGAGGGATTTGATTCCGGTGAGCTCCTTAAGCAGAGATGTGGGTTTTAAACAAAGGCTTTGCGTGAGTGCATCGCTGAGGCTTGCAGCTAGCGTGTCGGGGCCTCATCCTTCAAGGGACCGGTTCCCTTGTCTGTGGATGCTCACGAAGGGTGGGCGGGCCGGTACTGTTCGGTACTGAGTCCCCGCCCTTCTCAAGACTGACGTGATACTTTGAATGGGGGAGTTCCTGCACTTCTCAGAAACAAGCAGGTACTCTGGTAATATTTACATTTCAAGCACAGGGCGGGGTCAGCCGGCCTGCTTTCAGTTCTGAGATTCGCACAAGGAAGTGACGCTGCTGTGACGTCACCTCCTGGCGCCTGGTGCTGATAATCAACACTTTGACACACTCTGTGTGGCCTCTGCAGCTATGCATGCTTCTCTGCTCCAGGGAGTGGCTATGCTAGCATGTCGTACCTTCTGCTTTCGCATAAAGTAGTTCACGAAAAGGAAGGTTCCTTCGAGCTGCTAAGAAGTGTATTTTCTTTTTTAAGAACATAATGCAAAGCAAGGGCTTGGGTGGAATGTTGGTTCTGCATACGTATTTGTCCACTCTGGACATTTTGAAAAGTGGTTTTGTGATGTTCCTGCCCTCTCTAGACTTTACAAGGCTGATGGCAAAAATCTAGCAAGACTTAAAAAAAATTAAAAAAAAATACCTTGATGCGGCTCTTAATTATTTTATAGGCACTCGCTCCATGCACGAAGACGCCCACAAAATGACGTGGGTGCTTTTATTTCTGTTTAGTTATCAATCCGAGTTAGATTGGTAACTAAAAAGAAAACACATGAAAATGTTTTTGTTTAAAAAAAAAACAAAAAAAAAAAACTGGTGTTGAGAAGCAACAGGTGGCGATCCAACAGAGAGGATGGTGGAACAGCATGGGTGGTGGCAGTGGAAGCAACATGGTGGTGGGGGCAGAAGCAACACGAAGGGGGCAGGAACGATGAGAAGAAACGGGTGACAGAGTAGCGTGGAGAGGGTGGGGTAGAAGCATATGGGTGAGCAGGCCCCTTAGGGAGTATGGGTATGTGGGAGGAGAAGCAGTGGGCCAGCTAGGCAGGTGTGGTTAAGCAACACAAAGGCGGAGGTGAGAAGTAGAAGCTACAGGTGAGTGAGAGCAACGTGTAGCATGCAAGGGAGAAGCACGCGGACGAGAAATCGATGAAAGTAGTACACAAGAGCGGGTGCAACATGGAGCGGGACAAGGAGAAGCGCACATAAAACATAGTTCAGGGGGAGAGAAGTTAACAAGCGACACAGCTGGAAAAAACATGTATTCTCATAGAATGGTTGACCAACAAAAGAAAAAAGTAGTGCTTGAAAAGCAAGCTGTAGAGGCATATAAGCCAGCCAATCAAAAGTGATGGTAAAGAGGCTATGCTCCATGGGAGGGACAAACACAGGATTGACAAACTGGAACACAAACTAGAAGCAATCAAATGAAAGTGACAGGAAAGCCAGCCAGTGATAAACAGTGGGTGGGCTCTAAGACCCTGTATGTTATTGGTAAGCCCACAAAATGTTTTGCAACAGACCGTGCATGCGTGCTGTAGTTAGTGGACCTAAGAATGAGCTGAAGTGAATTTATAGTACGCTTGCTCTTCCCTGCAACAAAATGAATTCAGTGGAGAATACTCTCATAAATGCGGTCACTGAGTTATCTGTTTTGAGACAAACACCGTTGCAGGGTTGCAGTTCTACGTTATTGTAGTCAGTCTATCATGGAGTAATGTGTCGGGGAAAAAAATATCTGGTAATCTATTTTGAGACGAGTAATCCTTCACAATCTGACTTGAAAAAAATTGAAGTCCTAATCATGCTTTAGATCTTTGTCATTTTACACACAATCTATCTCGGTGAAAGTTTCAGTCTTAGGCCCTGGGTGGCACCTATTATTTATCTGAGTGGCCTGGCCTGTTACCTCATATGTTTGGCTCTCAGTTTTGTGGTGTTTGTTTTTTTAAACTTTCTCATCTGTGTTTATCCATATTTATATTTTTCGAATTTTATCTCTATTGATCCATATTGTTTTTTTTGTGACAAAATGAAGTTGCAATAAATATATTTCCACTTTTATTCAACTGTAAGGCATACTCCCTCTTGGATACCTGACTGGTTGTTGTGCTACAAGAAGACACATTTGACACTTGACTCTTGTCTAATACGCTCCTATGAAAGCTTGA
This sequence comes from Lissotriton vulgaris, assembly GCF_964263255.1. Taxonomy (NCBI): domain Eukaryota; kingdom Metazoa; phylum Chordata; class Amphibia; order Caudata; family Salamandridae; genus Lissotriton; species Lissotriton vulgaris. The sequence continues at coordinate 84,223,917 of NC_141699.1, forward strand.
TCTTTGCAGTATAAAGACACACACATCAGTAACTATTAAAAGCGTCCTTAGAGCACCTTGTCCTTTCTTAACTCTCCTGTCAATCTGCACAACTGCTGGTCTGACAATCGTCACTGAGGGGAACTCAAAAACGTGTTATTCCACATTTAACAAGTACTGAGAATGCTAATAGGTATGGCTTTAAAGGAATGTTGTATGGTAATGTGAAGCATTACAAGTAAATAGCATGGGAATTAGTATATATGTGTGTGGAAGAATAGAACTGTATAATATTGGTGTAGGTTCAAAGGTCAGGTGACAATTGCATTGTCAAGTCAGTGCTAAAATTCCATGTAGGATGATGACTGCCTTCGTCCCATCTGTTCTGCTAACAGAAAAAAACACCATCAAGTTTATATTTATCTATGACACATTTTAAGCATTATAGTGTCATGTGTGTGCCCCTGAAAGTTCAGTCTAAGCCAACTCGATAAATAAACAAAATAACAGCTGCGTGGAGGGCAAGTACTTTTTTGTGGAAGCACACAACTTCTGCCCAATCAAAACATAGAACACAACTTCTGCCCAATCAAAACATAGAACACAACTTCTGCCCAATCAAAACATGTGGGAGGAGCTAAAGCCCCTCTCTAGTGATGCTCCCATAATTGTATGGTGACAATTGTGTGGTCAAGCAAGACCACAAAAAGTAAATACAGAGAAACAGGGTTTTTCTGTTTGGATTTATCTGTAAAAGTCACTAGAATCTGAAACCTGTTTGTCTTATTTATGTCATTTTAATGTCACCAAATGTCTTATTTCTTATAGAAAGTGAGCATTGATAATGACAGTGGGTCTGGCTTTTAAATGGAAGTGCCCCCCTCAGTCGGAGATAAGTTCAGTATCCTGTTAGCTATCTGGGCTTGGCTTTCAGTAAGTCATCATACACGCACTCTGTCACTCATGTTTGCATTTATGTATCCATTCATCAAGATGCCGCCTCACTCTTGCATTCATTCACAGCAACAATAAACTCACAGACAAACTCCAATACTTAAACAAACAAATAACAAGAGAGAAAAAAAGCCTGGTGCAGCCAAAACCTGGCTGGCATACGCATGCGGTCACAAATACAATTCGACATTGTACCAGGTAGCAGTCTTCCAATGCTATTGTGCATGGTGTTTCATTTTTTTGACGTTCCAGAGGTACCGGCACGTTTAGAACCAATGTGTCGGCCATATAGGAATGGTAAAATAGTGAAACTATTGACAATACCATTTCATTATGGTGGTCTGATTAGAGACCTTGGCCTCGCGGAATGGTCCGCACTGCAGATGGAATGAATAGCAAGCAATCATCTGTTAGTAGCATCCTCTAAAAGTAATGAAAAGAAAAGAGATGAGGAAAAAATCAAAGGTCCACCGGTATTCGTACTAGAGCGCACTCATTTTCGAGTGGATGTGCATGTGAACAGAAACACGCTGTCCCTCAAGGAGCAATAGAGCCAGTGTCTGAAGTCCATGTCCCATACTGAATGTTGTCATGTATGCAAGCGGAGTGTTTCAGCCATTGGCCCTATTGCGTTTGGGGAGGTGTGTGTATGTGTGTAGATATAGACCTACAGATCTATATCTATATTTGATTGATTAATAGATCTAAATTTCTAAGTATGGATAAAGATATTAAGAAAAGCAAATTATATTTATAAGTAAGTCAGGTCTACTGGCTTTCCCGAAACACTTTGTGACAAACGGATCAAAGCTATGAAATCCGACATAAAATTTTAGAATGAACCAATAAGGTCTACAGCCTTCAGCACGGACGCGACCCTGTAACCAACATTGACATATAGATACTTGCAACCATCATTCATACAGTAAAAACATGAGAAATGTAGAAATTACAGTTGGCAAAACCATATACCACCTCTCTCAAAATGCCCTAACAAGTACTATTGGAACCAAAACCTTGCCTCCTGTGGTAATCTGTGAAAAAACATCTGTCTACAGCGTGTGACGCAGCACGATAGCAAACCATTGTTAAAGGCATATTGTCTTTAACAGATGCTTTTCAAAATCAATGAGCCAAAGTTCCTTATAGCAAAGTGAGAATTGTATTTTTATGATTGAACTAATTGTTTAATAGCAATGCAGTGCTATTGTGTGAAGTTAAAAGGCAAGCTTCAACGATCACATAAGCACGTGAGTGACTGCAAGGTCAGATATAATAGCAAAGCTTGAAAAAGAAAGATCCTGGTTCAACAGCTGGTAAACAAATGATCACAGTTGGTTGGTGGATAAGCACTTTTTTTGTGGAAGCACACAGCCTTTGTACTCACATTGACCAATACCTTGGAAGAGCCTCAGACCCTCCCTGTAGTGCTCTTGAAAGCTCTCTATTTAATCAGATAAGCACCTGTGGCATCTGTACGGTCACCCCTAGAAAGGCCAAATGTATTCTAGAAGCAGTTTCAGAATATGTTCCAGTGATGGTGCACACAAGGCAAAGTGTGGATTTTTGCTTCACTTTATGGTGGAACTGGCAGAGGCATCAGTCAGAAATCCAAGTTAGGAAGCCCTATGGATTCTGGGACTCGTAGTTTAGCTTTCAGCCGCACTGCTATGGTTTAAAACAAAATCCCGGCATGCAAAGCACTGTTGGTTGGACAGTTCGGCCTGGCAGAAGGTATCCTGCGTAACTTGAACCTCCTTAACTGTTAAGAAGAACTTTCTTCCCCTTGGCCCAGCTTCCTAGAGATCATGGTTCTGCAGCCGCTAGTAGCTTGGCTAATGGAGTTGCGGATCCGTGATGAAGCTCAGTGCTCCTGGTGTGCATTCGTAGAATAAGTCCCCGATTCAATGGCCAAAAATAAGTTGGTTGTATATTTTACAACACAAAATTGTTATTCCTCTTTGAAGACATATTACATGTATTTTAATGTACTCATCACGTGACCTTGGAAGCCTACTCGAGGCCAGGCCTAGGAGTGCACTGTACATCTGGAAAATACAGTCCAACAGCTGGCACCAGGAATGGTGTTTGCACAATACCCAACGTTTGTTCCCTTTAAAAAAGTATACATTTAAGGTAATAAAACAGCGGAGCAAAATTCTTCTACTCTAATAATAAAATAAGCCGCACATAGCAGATTGCTTTGTTTGTAAGTCACCCACCATGCTCCTCGGTGAAGCAATGCTTCCACCCGCTGTGGTTTTTCTATCCAAAGCAAATGCATTTCACATGGTCAGAGTACTTTGTGGCAGTGCCCGCACACGAGAATGACGTGAAGTCTTAGTCCACTCAAATATGCTTTACAGTTTGTGAAGGGACAGCGGGTGCCCTAACTTTTTGGTGATGTTTATTTGTGAATCCCCACAGCAGTTTCTCTGACTGGGGACCACGTTTTGTACCAAGACAGGACCATGCTCTGGGACAAGACTGTCTAAGCCAATTTTGAAGTGTTTCTTTCGGGAGAACCAGTGGAACACGTTTTGACGTTTACCAGCATTGATGGAGCACAGGGTGGCAAAGGGATGAGGGCAATATATGACATAGATACAATGTGTAATAGTATATCCAATGAGATAAGACGATGGAATTCACAATAGCATGTTACTGGTTAGATTGCTGTCACTTATGGTGGTTGCTTTGAAGTGCAAAATGGATTTGCTGTGATCATTTCTTTAACTATTTTAGTAGCCAATATTTCAAACCTGTGTAAATGTGTGCATTCATTTTTTCTTGATGGTAAGGCAGCTGTAGGTAAATCATAATTGTATTGTTACAATTGAGATGATGGTGTGTGTGCATGCAGTCTTGATAAAGCCCGTTGATCTGGGAGAAAAGTTGTTTCACGGTTTCTCCCTGTCTTCGGTTTTTTCCTCTTTATTTGTTTTTTTTTTTAAACTAAGTACCATTTACATATTCACAAATTGAAATGTTTTTGCTCTTTTGCTGCATTTTGTGGGAGGGATTCCCACTTGTATGTGTGTGTGTAGATCTGCGGAATGTTAGTGCCAATATTTGAGAATTTATATTTTGCTTTGAACTTAAAGTTCTGGCATCACTTTTGTGTTTGCCATGTAACCACCAATTCTGGCGCTCTTGAGGAGAGATCTGGCCTAGCTAATAAATTGTTGGCAACGGAAACATCTGGTCTAACTGGTAAGTTGTTGGCTGTGAATTCCACACACTTGGATCTGAACCCCGGATTAGTCATCTGACAAAGTAGTGGGAGTCTGGTGTTGGAGACACATCTGCTCCGTGAGCCTCCTGACTCGTCTTGCTTCGATTTATGCCTTCCTTGGCTGCACGGGAGAGCCCTGGCTCAGCTCAGATCCTCAAATGTTTCCCACCTGTTTGTAGACTCCCCCCCCCCCCCCCCCCACACCCCAAAGGTGACTTGGCACTATACAATGAAAGTCATATTGGTGTAACACATGTTGCTGATAACTAATCCAAGTGGGCTGAAAAGGCTCTAAGCCACGACTGCCGCTGGTCATCGACTTCTTCGATTCCCAGCCACATGCCGTGATGGCTACTAGCCCTGTCTGGCTTTGGTGCCATGCCGCTTAAGGAAATGAAGTAGTGTCATTGCAAAAACCCTTCATGGCTGTCCTTCTATGGCCGCAGACACGTGCTGGGGCATTAGAGGAGAAATGTACGCCTAGTATGTGATTCCGTTATGCATTTGTTGTATAAATTTTAGTTGAATAGCCCATCTTCATTGGCATGATATGAAATTGGGAGTTGCCTTCATCTGGACTCTTTCCAAATATCGGTGTAATCTTAAAATGTGTGCACTAAATGCTGATGTTTGAGCTTGTCTTTCTTAGACAGTGGCTGCCCATTGTCTGCTGTGAAACATTTCCAGAACATTGTCAGACAAGGATAACAAGTAGACACTTTTAAAGCATGTTTCTGAAATGCCACATTGTTACATTCACATAAAGAATCTGTTTTTGAACCGTCTGCATTGATGACCTGCCTCTAAGAAACACAGCCAAGAGCTGCTGGGGGGAGATGCCCAGAAACACCCATCTTAACTGTTTTTTTTTATTCTTAAAAAAGAAAGCCTCCTCCCTTGGGAATGGATTAATTAAAGTACAGCTGCAGGTACTGCTCCATTGGATGTACTAATTGGCTTCCTAACTAGTTGAGGGTGGAAAGCTGTTTTGAAGGGCCACCTGCTGGCCTCTCACTGGCCTACCCAGAGTCCGCTCCACAGGGAACGAGCTCCTCTACGTTTTGCCACCACTGTAGCATGGCCAGGTGTGTGGCTTTTTCTGGACCAATCAGTTAACCAGGTTATGCGTTAAAATGCCAACCAGCGTCCTTTACAACTTCTGCATTTCTGGAATTATTTTGGCTCCAAGAAATTACCTGACTTCCTGGGGCCTAGATTGCTGATTGCCAGGTAGAGGGAGCGACCACCTCTCCTATGTCCATTTCCTTTTGGGTGCTACTGCGTAGTGCCTGGAGGCCCTGCTACAAGGAGTTGTAAGATGAGGCTGCAGAAGGTGACTGGAGACCCAAAGGATACCTTTGTTGCATTGGAAGCTCCTTCCTTCGAGAACCCATGGCTACTGAGACCTGGAGAAGATGAACCTAGAAGGTGACCCATGGTGCGGACCATGAGATTGGCTGAGCGTTGTGCTCATCTTTTGACCAGACCTCTTCAGCAACCTGTTTGCTTCACCAGAGGCTTCTGCGAGACTGACTTAAGTTGCAGGATCCCATTAAGACATCACTGGTGGGCTCCAACACGCACACGTCAAGTTGTCCCCACTGACATTTGTCCAAGTGCTTAAAAACAATATATTTTTCAATTTCCTCCTATACGATTTTTTTGTAGCTTTTATCAGTTTGATTGTTGTTAACTACTAGCCTGGCCCTTTCTCCTTTAAATCACTTGTGTTTTGTGATTTCTGCCATCTCTGGTGGAATTAGACTTTTGTGGCCAGCCTCTGCTATCTACATCTGAGCCAAGTGACCCTCCTTGGCCATTCTCACTTCTCTGTAAACTACTGAATTCATGAGTGGTGCAGCTCAGCTGATGGGTGAATGAAACTGAGACGTTCTTCCACCACTGCTGATAGGTGAATGAAACTGAGGCGTTCTTCCACAACTGCTGATAAGTGAATGAAACTGAGGCGTTCTTCCACCACTGCTGATAGGTGAATGAAACTGTGGCGTTCTTCCATGACTGCTGATAGGAGAATGAAACTGAGGATTTGTTCCACAACTGCTGATGGGTGAATGAAACTGAGGCGTTCTTCCACGACTGCTGATAAGTGAATGAAACTGAGGCGTTCTCCCACGACTGCTGATGGGTGAATGAAACTGAGGCGTTCTTCCACAACTGCTGATAGGTGAATGAAACTGAGGCGTTCTTCCACAACTGCTGATGGGTGAATGAAACTGAGGCGTTCTTCCATGACTGCTGATAGGAGAATGAAACTGAGGATTTGTTCCACAACTGCTGATGGGTGAATGAAACTGAGGCGTTCTTCCATGACTGCTGATAGGAGAATGAAACTGAGGATTTGTTCCACAACTGCTGATGGTTGAATGAAACTGAGGCGTTCTCCCACGACTGCTGATGGGTGAATGAAACGGAGGCGTTCTCCCACGACTGCTGATGGGTTTATGAAACGGAGGCGTTCTTCCACGACTGCTGATAGGTGAATGAAACGGAGGCGTTCTTCCACGACTGCTGATAGGTGAATGAAACGGAGGGGTTCTTCCACGACTGCTGATAGGTGAATGAAACTAAGGCGTTCTTCCAATACTTCTGATAGGTGAATGAAACGGAGGCGTTCTTCCACAACTGCTAAGTGAATGAAACTGAGGCGTTCTTGATAGGTGAATTAAACTGAGGCTTTCTTTCACTACTGCTGATAAGTGAATGAAACTTAGGCGTTCTTCCACGACTGCTGATGGGTGAATGAAACTGAGGCGTTCTTCCACGACTGCTGATAGGTGAATGAAACGGAGGGGTTCTTCCACGACTGCTGATAGGTGAATGAAACTAAGGCGTTCTTCCACGGCTTCTGATGGGGTAATGAAACTGAGGCTTTCTTCCACGACTGCTGATAAGTGAATGAAACTTAGGCGTTCTTCCACGACTGCTGATAGGTGAATTAAACTGAGGCTTTCTTTCACTACTGCTGATAAGTGAATGAAACGGAGGGGTTCTTCCACGACTGCTGATAGGTGAATGAAACTAAGGCGTTCTTACACGGCTTCTGATGGGGTAATGAAACTGAGGCTTTCTTCCACGACTGCTGATAAGTGAATGAAACTTAGGCGTTCTTCCACGACTGCTGATAGGTGAATGAAACGGAGGGGTTCTTCCACGACTGCTGATAGGTGAATGAAACTGAGGCGTTCTTCCACCACTGCTGATAGGTGAATGAAACTGAGGCGTTCTTCCACGACTGCTGATAGGTGAATTAAACTGAGGCTTTCTTTCACTACTGCTGATAAGTGAATGAAACGGAGGGGTTCTTCCACGACTGCTGATAGGTGAATGAAACTAAGGCGTTCTTCCACGGCTTCTGATGGGGTAATGAAACTGAGGCTTTCTTCCACGACTGCTGATAAGTGAATGAAACTTAGGCGTTCTTCCACGACTGCTGATAGGTGAATGAAACGGAGGGGTTCTTCCACGACTGCTGATAGGTGAATGAAACTAAGGCGTTCTTCCACGGCTTCTGATGGGGTAATGAAACTGAGGCTTTCTTCCACGACTGCTGATAAGTGAATGAAACTTAGGCGTTCTTCCACGACTGCTGATAGGTGAATGAAACTGAGGTGTTCTTCCACCACTGCTGATAGGTGAATGAAACTTAGGCGTTCTTCCACGACTGCTGATAGGTGAATGAAACTTAGGCGTTCTTCCACGACTGCTGATAGGTGAATGAAACTTAGGCGTTCTTCCACGACTGCTGATAGGTGAATGAAACTGAGGTGTTCTTCCACCACTGCTGATAGGTGAATGAAACTTAGGCGTTCTTCCACGACTGCTGATAAGTGAATGAAACTTAGGCGTTCTTCCACGACTGCTGATAGGGTGAAAAACTTAGGCGTTCTTCCACGACTGCTGATAGGTGAATGAAACTGAGGTGTTCTTCCAC